>NC_090024.1:188498848-188819562 GCF_037176765.1 Anolis sagrei | reverse complement strand
CCCAAAGAACTCATAAAAGTACAGCTCTCATGATTCCATAGCACTGAGCCATGATAGATAAAGTGCCAAATTGCATTAATTATACAGTGTAGTTCCCGCAGCAAAACAACTCTGTTGCACCCAGGTGAATGAATACTAATGAAGTCAGTGCAGAGGTACAAATCCCATCACTGAACATTTTAATACTTCCAGTTTACTTCTTCCTCCCTATCCTAAAACACAATAGTCTAAACCAATACTTCTCAGGCAATTTAATGTATAGGGCAGCCAATTAACTCCCCCCCCCCCCCCCCAATATGTCATGAACCAACACTAAATTTGTGCTTGTTGGGTAAATGTTTCTTTCTGTTCTGGACTCTTCCAAGAGACTGGCTCAGTGACCAGGGACCACCACTTTTAGTAGCAGTGATCTGAACATCTAATCCTGGCGACATATCTGCTTAGTATAGGACAAATCATCAACATGTTTTTAATCTTTAAATAATAATAATTTCAATTGGCTGCAATTTAACCTGTACTTTAAGAAGAAAATATCTGCATGAATTTCTCGTTTCGTTTTTTAAATAACAAAAATGCATCCCTAAGATCTTTTTAAAAAATGCTTTGAAAATGTTTGCTTTCATCATGAGTCATCACTTGGCCCAATGAGACTTATTTAAAACTCAGTTATTCTTCAAAAGCAATTGTTTGGAGAAATGTCTGGTGCAATATCAGCCTGGTAATTTTAAAAATTTATCTGCACAGCACCCTCTCCCCAAAGCTGCCAAACTCATCATTCAGTGTGCTCAGTTGTCAAGCATGGCAATTTGCTGTTCTTTATTGCATGATGTTTGCTCAATGTACTCAGTTGAATAAATAGTAAGGATGGAGATTGCCAAGATTTGTTTCTCAGGATGAGAGAGAGATAAAACCCGTGATGTCAGTAGGGCTCTTCATTAAACCATTGGTGGGCCACCATTTTCCTTCTTTATTCAGATTTCATTTTCTGTATTTCATCTTCAGATTCCCTTTGCCTTCATTCAAATGAAGTCAATGTAGCCGTTCTTGATCTTCATGTATACCTAGGTAAAGGTTTTCCCCTGGCATTAAATCCAGTCATGTCCAACTCTGGAGGTTGGTGCTCAACTCCATTTCTAAGCTGAAGAGCCCGTGTTGTCAATAATCGCCTCCTAGGTCATATGGCGGGCATGACTGCATGGAGCGCCATTATCTTCTCACCAGAGTGGTACCTATTGATCTACTCACGTTTGCATGTTTTCAAACTTCTGGGTTGACAGAAGCTGGGGCTAACAGTGGGAGCGCACTACACCCCCCTGGATTTGAACCGGTGAACTTTTGGTCAGCAAGTTCAGCAGCTTAGCGATTTAACCCACTGTGCTACTGGGGGGTCTGCATGTATACTTAGTCATTCTGAACTCTATTAAGGTCTGACGGCATGTCATGAGAACCAAGCCAAGATGCCACATAGGTGATGGACATTACTAACACCAAATGAAATACTTTTTATTATGGGTTGTTGTAGGTTTTTTTCTTCAGAGGTAGTGAGGATGCTTGCCATAGATGCAGGCGAAATATCAGGAGAGAATGCCTCTAGAACATGGCCATATAGCCTGAAAAAACCTACAACAACCCAGTGATTCCAGCCATGAAAGCATTTGACAATACACTTTTTATTATATTTGGGTGCTGAATAAAATACTTCCGTTCCTTTCTTGGTATCTTGGTTTTTAGGCCTGTTTCTGGGGTTATTTGTGGCACTGATTCAGAAAATTGCATTGGATAGAATGTATCAATTCTAGTTTCTTAGATATGGTTAATTATCATTATTGTCTATAGGAGAACAGATGAGGATTTCTATATGGCATATGTTCTGTATCCTAAAAACTAGAGCTGATAGGGGAAACCTGGTGCCATGTTTGGGATCAGCAGGTCAAATATATCCAAAAACAGGTCTAACATTTGAGGCATCAAAATATATCTTGGCCAGTGAATGATGGGTGATATCTCGCCTCTCATGACCCATCTTCAACTGGACTGGAAATAAACTGAGCTACTTCCTCCAAATCTGGTTTCCATAAATTCTTACAGAAACATTGCAGAAGTGTTGTAAATATTAGATAGGGACTGGTGTGTTTTCCAAACCAAGTTGACAGCAGAAATAGACTAGTAAATCTTCAGCCTCCTAGGAACATGATTTTGGTTTTTAAATATAAGATATGCACTCCGTACATACCCTATTTTGTGGCTTGGGCAATATAAAAGAGCATTGCCAGCAGTAAAGCAACCAGTTTATTGATGCAATGGTAGGTTGCTGCCCTTGGAAGGATTTGGGGAGGTCTATCATGTTCCCCAGTCCTGTACTATAAAGACAACACTCTTTCCTGTACTTATCCCAATTTTTCTCACCTCTTTGAAAAGAAAAACAGAAAAAAGTTATTCAAACTACAGCTCTTTCTGTATCCCTGAGCTGGTGAATTAACAGCTGGTTGGATTTTGTCAATTGTCACAGTTATTTAATGTGGAGAAGAGAACATAATCTTTTCTTCACACTACTTTCCCGAAAGGACAATCTGCAATTTACTTTGTCACTTGCCTGATATTGCCAGTAGGATATTTTAATTAATATTTAGCTAAACTCAACATTTCCTGATATTTTAAAACTTTTCTCATCTCCTTTTTGAGCTTTTAAAATATTTGATACATGTTCTCTCCTGATACGCTACTGAAATTCATGCAATGATGGACTTTGAGTTGAACAGGGAAATTCAAACAATTCAGAATCCTGTCTTTAAAATGAGTCTGCCATGGTTTTGTTATTTCATGTGCACTTTGGAAAAGGATCTTATCACTGTTGTCACAGTTGGGTCAATGAGGGTCATTAGCTGGATCCATATTTTGTCATTCTTAGAAGAGATTCACCAAAGTCAATGTGTCTTAATCATTGCGGTTTCACTAAGACCTGGGCTAAACCCCATACATACAGACACACACACACACACACACACACACACACACACACTATGGTTCAGCCTCTCTCTCTCTCTCTCTCTCTCTCTCTCTCTCTCTATATATATATATATATATATACAGGGTGAGGCAGCATAACTTCCTTTTTTCAAAACTTAATAAAACCCATTCTATGAATCAGGAATATTAATTTTTAATTTTTATAATGTAGGCACATACCTAAAGTTTTGTTTTACGTAGTTTTGAAGATCAAATTAGGTAGGTGACGTCCCCCATTCTCCATTCTCCATACACTGAGTAAACCGATTGCTGGCTTTTGTCATGACTCTTGCCAGCATAGCAGGCGTTATGTTGGCAATTTCTTTCTGGATGTTGGTCTTCAAATCTTGTAGAGTCCTTGGACGGTTTACATAAACATGGGATTTCAAAAAACCCCATAGAAAAAAATCACAAGGGGCAAATCTGGAGAATGGGGGGGGGACCCCAAATCCACTAGAAAAGTAGGCCTCAACGGCAAAAGCACGCTCCTCACTGGCATGATGGCAACTGAACTGTGTCAGGACAAAACATACTCCTGCCTCTCGAATGAGACCACTAGCGCTCCGCTACGTCTTCAACTGACTGAATGGTGTGCATTTTTAAAAAGGAAGTTATGCTGCCTCACCCTGTATATATATAATCTATATAACTCTTTAATATCCTAACTATAGAGAAATTATCTACCAGAACTTCAAAGGAACCAAACCCACCTCTAGATAGTAGCTTTCTGAATTCCCATGTGTACAGTCAAGTACACATCTGGTGCCATTATGAAAGATGTCCTACAGTAAAGCCTCTTAAACTATCTAATGTAGACACTGGCACAACTCCCCCCCCCCCAATATGGGAGCAGGATCATATTTCTGCCCATTAAATACAATTGTTTCTTTCTTTCTTGGAAACTAGCCAAAAAAAGTCAGCTGATAGCTCACAAGACAGGCAGTGTTTGACAGACCACCACTTTAAGTAGCACTGTCATAGATTTACCCCTGTGGCATTATACTTGCACTAAACTATGGAAAATGTAAGGGCTATAAAACTCGCAAAAGTGCTCCAGATCATCCCAGTATGTGCCTACATTATGGCTGAGTGACCTTTCATCTCTCTTCCTTGTGATAAATCACCAGATAAGGAGAGGTTTATTTGAATTCCCATGAACTCCCAGTACAGTTGGAGTGAAAATGACCCAGAACTTGTGAAGACATATGTTCTTTGCTCAAGCAGAACCAAAAAGCAGAAAAATGTTAAAGATAGGACAGATCTCTTCCCCCTTGGGATGGTTTCTGCAATAGTGAACACAAAACACATGGTTTTATTTGCAATCCTTGTACTATACCTGGCTTAGCATACTATATGTGTCTGATTGATCCTACATAAGGAAAAATGTGGGATCCAAGAATAGACATGCTGCCTTGTTATACAAATCTTCCAACTTTAATCGAGTGCTTTGTACATGTACAATGAAATGCTGCATCAAAAATTCTGATTGGAGTCTAATGGAATGTTTTACACTTATTTGTACTTATATATGTAGCTAGCTTTCCTACTCCAGAAGCAACTTCAGACTCTGGAACAAAGGCATTGACATTAATTGTGTTAAACTGTTTTTTTTTAGCTTCCATCACAATGTAATTTCCCTTTCTCCCAGTGAAATATAATATAATTTTAATGGCAACTTCTTGGAAATGCTTAGGCAGGGTACTGTGTGTTAGTTTGGTACATCCTCCCACACCTACCTTGCCACAATTGCTAAACATTTTCAGTCAATTATGGTCAGTATAGTGGTTGTGAGTGATGTGAATCATCACAGTGATAAGAATGGAAACCTTCAGCATGCTGCCACATCATGCAGTAGAATGCATGGCTCAGAAGACATTTAGAGTGTAAGAGAAGGAGAGAATATAGACATGAAGATGAGTGGAAAAAGAAGAGATGTGCCTTTTATCCACATCATTCTGCCCACCTGTTGCATTTTCAGGGCTTTCTGCTCCTGATTTTGACCAACGTGGACAGTTGTGTCTTCAACCCTGGGGTATGTGGGCATTGTGGGGGTGTAGACCTACTTGTCTACTTGCTTGGCACATTTCAGATTTGCTCGCCCTAGATGGGGATGGAAGCTTTTGGTTTACTCACTTGGTCACACCACAATTATCAATATATTAACCCTTGAAGTCCCTTTTAGGGCTCTGCCAGTATTGTATTGATAAGTGGGAGGGGGCTTGGACGGCTGTTTTGGTGGTGCTTGTTGTTCTTCCAGTGTTGTCGAGTTTCTTTGGGGTTGGGAACTTGAGTTGATTTTTCTTTGTCATTGGGTTGATCCATCCATCGTGGTTGACTGAAATGCTAAAATGCTCCTACTTCTTTTATTGCTATTATGCCACCCAAGAATGGTTTGCTTTATCTTCCATTATTTTTTTTGTTTTGTTTTTAACCACACTCATTCTCTTTTATTTGTAAGTAGGTGACAACTGGCATTTTCAAAAATTATGCAGTTCTTTTATTTCCTCCCCAATTTGAAACAGAGGTGTTGGGAAGAGTACATTTTTGTTGTCATTAAATTTGGAAAGGGTTTATTGTAATAATTAGTATTAATGTAAGTGTAATAAAAATTCAGCATATGATGAAATTAATTGTTTTAGTGTTAACATAAGGAATCAGCACTTTGACACTAATTTCCTTTTCTCTAATTTATTAGTATTGTTACTCTTATTCAAATAATTCCTTTTAAAACATCCTCCCATTTCCCAAGCCTTGGAACTCAGAGAAGCTTAAAAAGTTGAGGCAAATGCATCTAAATCCCTCATCATTAAGACATAGAAAAATTAAAATATGACTAAACTGTAAATAGGATTAAAATCAAATTTTAAAACATGTACTAAAAAACCCCACACAACAACAATTCCTGTTCGTCATTTCCAATTATTTATTGTATGAATCCACAGAAGCCAGCATGGTGTAGTGGTCTGAGCGCTGGACTATGACTCAAGAGACCAGGGTTCGATTCCTTGCTTGGCTGTAATAAGCCACGATATTACCTTGGACAAGTCACGCCCTCTCAGCTTCAAAGGAAGACAAAGGCAAACCCCTCTGAAGAAAATGTGCCATGAAAATCTTGCCAAGATAAAGTTTAAAGTTGAAAACAACTTTAAAGCATGCAATAGCAACATGAACCCATACAATAGAAAAGGGTCAAAGACCCTCAAAGAAGAAAAATCAAAGCCATTTAACACCATATAAGAAATAGAAATAACAGCTGTTGTGTTGCTTATTACTTTCATTTGGGTATTTATAGTATTTTCATCCCACCTTTCAGCACAAAAGGCCCCTGAGGTAGCTTATACATAATCAATTAAAGAAAAAACCCAGTCTGCAGGATTTCATTTTAAAAGGGAGATGACATAGAAGGGAAAAGAACTGGAGAGGAAAGTATGAGTGATGTTCCTCTGTAAGTGGTGGCAATAAGGTTCTGTTTCTTCCTATGAACACTTTGGCTGTTAAATAAAATATGGCTGGTTGCAGTGTACTCAGCACACCGATGTACATAGCTGTGTTCCATGTGTTTTCTATTTCCCTTTTTAATGCATCCTTCTTGACAATTTTGGAATCTATTTGATTTTGATTTACATTTTACTCAGGGTTTGTTCAAGTTGCCATGCACCAGACCCTGTTAGGTATCCTACCCCCTCTTTTTATTTTGGGAAAAATCATCTCCATGTCTGCATCCCTCTCTAGCATTATTTCACAGGGAAAATGAAAATACCAAAGGATAATCCAGTTTGCAGCACAATGCAGCTTACAAATGTGAGCTCAATAGCGCCAGCTTTCCCATGTAAGAGATTGCACTATCTTCATGCAAATGTGCCTCTTGCCCTCCTCCCACCCCACGCTTGCTTGAGCAGAGAGAGAGAGAGAGAGTCACAGATCCTAGATCTTCATTTAAAGCCTGTCAACATTTTGTATGCACTTTCCAATAAATTGTTTACTGCTCTGCCTGCAAAAAACTCCACCAAATACTACGCTGGAGAGAACCAAAACAGCATTTAGGGAGTTGTTTCTCCCCTCTGGGCATTTAACAACAGGATCTCATATATATATATATGTATATGTATAAGTGTGTGTGTGTGTGTGTGTACACACACACACACACACACACACACACACACACACACACACACTTGTGTTTCTACCTCTCTTACTTCAAGGGTATCACTACTGCTCACTCCCAGCTGCCAAGTGCCATTCATCTACTGCTGTGCCCAGAAGTCAGAGTGCCATTCTTGGCATATGGTGCTCCCAAGAAGCAGGCATACTGGATAAGTTAGGTCCAGCATTTAACTCTTGCCATTCTGTTTGATCAGAGAAATGGGAAAGGCGGCTGTGATCCATTTCTCAGTGGGATGGGAATCAGGGAAGACAGGACAGTGCACTGAGAGTCCTGATCCATTGCAAAGGCTGTGATCTTAATTTCTTTCGGGCTGGGTGTTCCTGCTTGAGAGTGGAAGACAATAATTACCTTCCTTTCAAGGAATAAGCTTTCAAAGGGAGATTAGTTTGCCTTTGATATTTCACCTACCCCAGACTCCTTTTCAAGTTCTTATCAGTAGTATTTGTAAGGCAATATTCAAAGCAGCACATGACATGGAGTAGCCCCACGCTGTATTTTGACTCCGTAAGTGGGCCATGGGATTTCAGTGGGCCTTTGAGCAGGCTCTCTACAAAATAATCCCTCTGCTTTAGAGTAAAAAGATCTTACATTATTCTACATCAGACCTAAAGTGTCCACTTACCTGTAGCAGAAATAAATGTGTTCTAAACCACATGATTAGATATACATTTAGAAATACAGCGAGTCCTTGATATTCATTAGGGTTTGGTTCCAATGGATACCAAATCCTATTATACACAATGGTGTAGTAATGGTGTCCCTTAAAAATGTCAAAATTATCATTTGCTTTTCAGATTTCTTTTCTCTCTCTCTCTCTCTTCCTTCCTTTCCTTCCTTCTTTTTTTTTTTGGGGGGGGGGGATATTTTCAAGACATGAATAATTGAATCGATGGATGCAGGATCCATGGATACCAAAGACTGACTATAATTCTTACTTTTTAATAAGAAATGAAGAAGAGTATGATAATGGGACATAAGAACAGCAAAGTCCTGAAACTGCCTATCAACATCAACTCATGGGAATTGCATTGAAATGCAGAGCTCAGTGTACTGCCCAGGGATTGAATATTGATAGACAATTTCAGAACCCTGTTGTTTTCCTTTCCTGCATTGGGCAAATCTTCAAACAGAAAAAAACTTTCCCATAGAGAACAATAGAGAACAATTCTATGCAAAGTCAAATAACTATTGCAGACCACCAGAGCTAAGTGGTGGCTCATCATTGGCTTAGGAAATTTGTTTCCATCCTTGGGATTCCAAAACCACCATGGCTCCTAACATACATCTGACCAGACACCATGGACAGAGGCAGCCCTAGGTAATTTTCAACGGTAAGCAAACAGTATTTTGGTCCCCCCCCCCCCCCAACCAATCACTGATATATATTTTCTGTTCATCATGGGAGTTCCATGTGCCATATTTGGTTCAATTCCATCATTGGTGGAGTTCAGAATGCTCTTTGATTGTAGGTGAACTATACATACCAGTAACTACAACTCGCATATGTCAAGGTCAATTTTCCCCTCAAGAGCGCCTCTGGGCAAAATCAACTATACTGCAAATGCTTACTTTGCGTAATGGGCAATGGATCACAAATGCGTAATGGATCACAAATAGTTGCATTAGATTTGTAGGTGACATTGCACAGCCCTAATATCAATGTTAAAGCTCTTGCACTTTGGACCTGGGGATTCTATACTCCAGTGTAGATCAGGAATGGGGAATCTGTTGGGGACTACAGTTTCCATCACTATTGTGCTAGCTGGGGCTATTAGAAATTGAATTCTAGCAACTTCTGGCATAGACAAGTGTCACTAGAACAAGATGAGAAAATGATATAGTGAGGAGTCAATTGGCATGCAAAGGAGACAATAGTGGCAAGAGGAGGTGAGTGGATGCACCACTCCATTGACATGGAAACCAGGTGCACCTACTTGTGAATGGTTCAGCAAGCATCTGTACTGCAAGTTGCTGCACCACATCTCTACATTCAGCTTATATTTTATAGTCTTTTCATGACACATTTTGTTGGAGATTTGTAACACTTAACATGAAAACATTTGTATCATTAAAAAAGCTTGCTGAGGTGTGCAATCAGATGGTAGGCTGACTGTCGTGTGATAAAGAGAGGATGCTAAGTGGCAAGGTGGAGCATGAGAGGGCTCTGTTTTTGATAGGCAAAGAGGTTGCATTTGTGGCATTGGATTAGTGAAGCAGAAGAGGCCATGTTCCAGAGTTTGATAACCACTCTGTTGTAGGACCCCCCCCCCCCATTTAATATGAATCCATCCTCTTTGAATTTAAATAGGCTGCTTCTCCTGTTAGTGCTTCCTGGAAGAAGAAGACACAAGAAGATATCATCTGCTTGCAGGGAACATAAAGCAGTCTGTAAAGGTGGCCTGGTTTTATAAGCCATAGATTTGGTTCCAACGCAACTTCATTAGCTAAAACATTTTATGTGGCTATCAATAATGCAGGTCACTAGTCAAGTATGAAACCAAAGTGCTGAAGGGGAATGGCACGAGAGTCTGTGGAGGCAGAAGATTCAGGGCCTGAGAAATACCAGATCAGAAAGGACTGGATTGAGAGACACATCCCCACACACCCCTGATTTATTTACTTGTTTGTATATGGCATTTAAAAATCTTGATGCTTGTCCAAAAAAGGCTTTGTCCATAAAAGACAGTCCCAGATGGTAATGCTCACAAATCTAAAATGACATGAAACAGGAGGAAACGGGGATGGGAAGGAATTAAGAAATAAAAAAGTCATTCATTTCTGAGGTTTTTAGCTCAGTTGATGAAATGATTTTGCTACCCCTGGCATCATTCTTCCACCAAGCCTGCTGGATTGGCTGCCAAAGGGAACAGAGGAGTTGAAGGATTGGCTTGATGATGAAAATGGCTTTTCAGCAGGGCTTGATGACATGGCTCAGTTTCCTAGAGTGAGGGGGAAAAGTGCAAACCATCCAAGATGTTACAGCACATCCACCACCATTCCTTATCAAGTAGCTATGCTGCTAGAGTTTCTGGGAGGTGCAGTCTAATTACATCTAGAATGCCTCAGAATTCTCACCGGTTCTCTATAGTTTGAATTCTTGACCATCATAACGTTAGGATCACTATTCTTCAAGCAACTCATATGAAAAGGGCTTTGGTGTGAATAATAATGCACTTCAGGACTTTAAATGTGCCCTTCAAGGTACTAAACCTGTTTTGGTGTCTCAAAGCTCTAATTAAAACTATCAGATTCATTATTCACTGACATGAAAATCACCGGCCACCTATTTCTTTTGAGATGTTCCTCTAGAGAACTCAAGGCAATGGTTTGCATCCCTATTTTTATCATCACAACAAACCTATGAGGTAGGTTTGGCTGCAAGGTAGTAATTAGCTAAAGCCTGCTGAGGAAACTTCAGCTTTCTTTGCATGTTTGAAACCCATGTTGTCTCTTTCTCCCCTTTTCTATGTTCCCATACTAATTCTTGATCATTAACTTTTAAGCCTAAGAGCCTTGCAGTCCTTTTTTTTTACTAACTGTTGTAAAGACAGACAAATAGGTTTAAAGAAAAAGACAACTGATGTCACTGAAACCAAAAAAAGTGGTTATTTTCCAATTTGGGTCTTTGAGGAAAGGAATAATTTTGAAGAGGGTGGCTGTAGGCTCATCTGCACCTATGAGCATATTTTCTTCCTTTCTGCCTCAGCTTTTCAGTTCTATAATTTTTGTCCATGTCAACAGCAAGCATCAGGAACAGAAGGAAGTCTGACAGACAGATTTGCAGACATATGGGAATCATAAAGATTGCTTGGGGACATGAGACTGAACACGTGTGCGTGGTCTGTCAGTCTGTACAGCTAAAATTGTCTGTAAAAGTGACTACTGTATATGTATATACATCCTACATGAATACATGCAGAGCTATGAGAGAACATGCTATTTTACCAATATCCAACCACGTTATATCTGAATACATACATACTTGGCCCACTGTCATCCTGAAGAACCATGCTGGATTAGACTAAAGATGGATTTTGTGTTCATTTAGATCAGTGTTTCTCAACCTGGGGATCGGGACTCTCGGGGGTAGCAAGGGGGTGTCAGAGGGGTTCTGTTGGTTATGAGGGTTCTGAGTGTGACGTTTGGCCCAATTCTGTCATTGGTGAGGTTCGGAATGCTATTTGATTGTAGAAGAACTATAAATCTCAGCAACTACAACTCCCAAATGTCAAGGTCTATTTTTCCCAAATTCCACCAGTGGTCACATTTGAGCATATTGAGTATTTGTGCCAAGTTTGATCCAGATTCATCATTGTTGGAGTTCACAGTGCTCTCTGGATGTAAGTGAAGTACAACTCCAAAACTCAAGGTCAATTTCCACCAGACCTTTCCAGTATTTTATGTTGGTCATGTGAGTTCTGTGTGCCAAGTTTGGTTCAATTCTATCGTTGGTGGAATTCAGAATGCTCTTCGATTGTAGGTTAACTATAAATCCCAACAACTACAACTCCTAAATGACAACATTAATCCCCCCCAACCCCACCAGTATTCAGATTTGGGCATATCAGGTATTTGTGCCAAATTTGGTCCAGTGAATGAAAATACATTATGCATATCAGATATTTATAATAGATATTTATAATTCATAGCAGTAGCAAAATTACAGTTATGAAGTACCAACGAAAATAAAGTTATGATTGGGGGTCATCACAACATGAGGAACTGTATCAAGGGGTCACTGCATTAGGAAGGTTGAGAAACACTGATCTAGATGCCTGGAAGTGCCTCATGGTCAGGATATGTGTATAACTGCACCCTTGCCAGTAACATTCTCCAGCTATTCAGAGGCATTCTGCCTTGACAATGGAGACAGCATATAGCTGCCAGGACTAGTAACTGTAGTAGCCTTATTCTCCACAAATTTGTCTAATCCCTTTTCAAATTATTCCTTATCCTCTTTGAACCAACTGCATCTCTTCCCAATTATTCCTCAACTACTATTGCAACAGCAGCAAATAGCTGCATTGCGAGGTGTGCATGTCTATGTAATTCATATGCAGAGATCTCTCTGAAGGATTCTCTTCTCCTTACACTAAAGAGGGATGGGAAACTGGGGACTTGTTTCACCTCTGCTAGACCCAGTGCAAACTATTGTTTGAAACACTGGCAGCTAATCAGACTGTGAAATATTTTCAGCAAACCATTACCAATTGAATTTTTTTACTGTATTTTATTGACTCTGAGGTGCACTTTTTTCCATTTAAGTGGCTTCAAAAATGGGGTGTATCTTAGCTTTGATGGCACTTTAGATTTGCGGATTTTTTTTCTTCAAAATTGTCTTCCCTTCAAGAGAGAGAAGAGGAGGAATAGGAGCCCCAGCAACAAATGGCTCTGCCAGCCCCCACCATTTTGTCCTCAGCCTCAGCCAGATGTCTGTTTATGATATTTTTGCTAAGCTTCTTGGCTGCTTCCTGCTTCTGCTGCCTCCATAATGGGCCCATAGATTGAATACTTTATAGACTCATGCAGACAGATGACTTGCAGGTTTCTTCACACCGCTTCCTCATTCCACAGAAAATATTGCACTACAAAGCTGCATTGAAACATGTAGATGAAATTCTAAAAAATGTTGCCCCCCCCCCCCCTAAAATTAAAACGTCAAAAACAGGGTGCACCTTAGATTCGATGATGCCTAATATTCAATGAAATATGGCAATTGCTTTTTTGCTATACGGTTTTAGCAACCTACCATTTTGGGGAATGGGGAGAGGGCCCACAAAAACAGGTTAGAAGTCTGTGCTGCATGTTGCCCATCTGAGCATTAAAGTAAGCAAGAGTTTTCAAGGATGGCCCCTGACTCATCTCTCCCATAGTATCCATTTGGTGGAGCTGCTGTGCTTGGGAAGGAAGATCTCCAGACCTCCAGGAATAACTTCCATCCCTCTGGCACCATCCCTTGAAACAGTACCTTGCTTCCTATGCAAATCATGACACTAATGCAAGCTAATTAACAGATCAATAGTATTAAGTTATCCAGTGTCTCTGAACATGTTAATTGACAATTTGCTTATGGGAAGCCTGTGTTGGCTGGGAGGCTCAGAGACGGGCAAGTGAGAGCGTCGGTCGGCTGCCAGTCTAGCAGACAGTGGAAGCTCCCCACCGCTGGCCAGCAGCCCCAATATTATTCAGTCGTGGAATATGTGCAGTTCTTCATTTTGGCTTGAGTCAGCCAGGGTGAGATTAACTACAGCTCAGGATTTATTACTGAACAGCAGTTAACATACTGTAGTTATGGCTCTGTTTGCAAGGTTCCTCCAGCCCCAGTCTGGCAGAAGGTGGGTGCATTTTCTTCCGTTTGAGAAAGAACAAGCTGTTGGGAAGAACTGATGCAGTGCTTGCCATGCACAGCAAAAAGTGGTTAGTGTATGTGTGTGCGTGAGCATGTGTACTGTTTTTCCATTGCACTTGATGGAAACAGACTTTGGCTTGGTTCAAGCAGTTCATTTACAGCAGAACCTGCTGGTGGGAACAGAGAGACACGATGGGAATATCCAGCCATACGCTAGTGCTGCATTGGCTGCTATGTGCTGTTTATAATTCAGAGCATAGGATAATGACATTAGAGTGGCAATGATCTGGAAATAGACAAACGCAGTCAAATCGGGTAGCCATTTCATCTTTGTTTTTCTTTTCTCAATGCATTAGTGCAATGGGCAGCCGTGGCTGTTTTGGATCCAAGACAGTTTTTGTGTCTCTCAGCCTCTCCAGACTTTTTCTCCCTGCCAAGGGTGAATTGCCTTGGGTGAGTGGCAATTCACCTTTTTGGTAGATTGTGGGGGATCCTTGTGCATTAAAATTACTCTTTTTTTTTTCAAAACTAGGGGTGAGTTCCCAGCCGTGCCAACAAACAGTTGAGGGAGTATTTTGGGCAGTTTCTGTCTACTTTTCCCTGAGAGTCTTATGGACAGTAAATTGTTCCCCAGACCTGCCAAAGTTGCTTTAGCTGAATTTATCCCCTGGTTTCTACAATAAAGACACTGTATCTGTATCTAGAAAACATCTGCCCTTGCGCTTTCCTGCTGAGTACGCATGCCCGGTGTGGAACACATCTCACCATGCTAAAGCAGTGGATGTGGCTCTTAATGAGACATGCCACATTATTACAGGATGTCTACACCCCACACCACTGGAGAAATTACACTGTCTAGCTGGTATTGCACCACCTGACATCTGCCAGGAAGTAGCAGCCAGTAATGAAAGGACCAAGGCAATGACATCTGTAGCCCAGCCTCTGTTCGGATATCAGCCAATGCCTTAAATCAAGAAATAGATTTCTAAGATCTACAGAGACACTTGCAGGAACACCTCAGCAAACGAGAGTCCATAAGTGGCAGGCTAAAACCTAGCACCTCAATCCATGGCTGCTACCAAATGAGAGACTCCCTCTTGGGCACATAGAAGACTGGGCAAACTGGAAGGTGCTGAACAGACTGCACTCTGGCACCACGAGATGCAGACCCAACCTTACGAAATGGGGCTACAAAGTGGAGTCCATGATATGTGAGTGTAGAGAAGAGCAAACCACTGACAATCTATTACAATGCAGTCTGAGCCCCACCACATGCACAATGGAGGACCTTCTTATAGTAACACCAGTTGCACTGCAAGTAGCCAGCTACTGGTCAAAGGACATTTAATGGAATGCCAAGTTTTTAAACTTTGTGTTTTCTCAGATACATTGGTTGGCTCCTGATACTATAAATAAATACAATAAAGACAGAGTGAGAGAGGATTAGGATTGTTTATAACATGGGTTCTTCAGGATCCTTCCACAAATCTTTTATACCAAAGATCAGTCTGATTCTCTGCTCAGTGTCTATTGGAACACTTTTTTTAGGGGAGAGACAGGGTCGTGGTGGTGTGTATGGATCAGAAGGTGTGACATCCAGGATGAAGTCCCTAGTGAGCTTTGAAGACAGCTGAATTATCATGATCAGTCTGACCTACCTCACAAGGTTGTTGTCAGAATAAAGTTGGAGGAAATCTGGACCATACCTATAAAAAAGTAAAATAAATACATGTTTATAAGGTATCAGTTGAATCCCTGATTCTTTTCTCCTACCTTCTCACTATGTCTTTGGGACCCTTGTTTTCTCCACTTTATAACTTTACTAGAAATTCAGTTTGAACCACAGCCTTTTTCTTTCTAGCTATACTATTATTGTCAACCTCATTATAAGTGGAAAGGGCTTGGCATACTGTAAAGGTCATTTGTAATTTTTGCGACACCCAACTGTCAAAGCACATTACTGATATCTCTCCACCCACCATAGATTTTTGCCCTTGGTCTTGCACTTGAGCAGCATTTCCCAGCTGGTTCTTCTACACTTT
The DNA here is from genome assembly GCF_037176765.1 of Anolis sagrei. Taxonomy (NCBI): domain Eukaryota; kingdom Metazoa; phylum Chordata; class Lepidosauria; order Squamata; family Anolidae; genus Anolis; species Anolis sagrei. The sequence continues at coordinate 188,804,000 of NC_090024.1, read as the reverse complement.
AATGATCTTCCATGACCAAACCTAGTGTTGTGGTATTGTGAGGAAGGAATATGGTGCCTCAATGCAGTTGTTCAATTTTGCATGGAGGAGTACCACCACAGCCAAGAAAGCCCATGTGGAACATGAAAAGCAAACAGAGGGTGTCATTTCCATAGTAACCAAGATCTGGGGTCCACTAGCAGAGGAATGGGGTGCACTAGAGAAAACTTTATTTATGGCTTTCCTCAAACAAGTATCAGAGCTAATGCAGATTCAGTCTTTATGCACAGGGCTGATATTCCTGGATTATTTCTTAAAAGACAGAGGTTTGAAAGAATGTCAGTTTCTTTCCTAATCATTTACCCAGCAGTGAATAATTCTCTGTGAAGCTCCATCCATTTTATTCTTATCCCTTCCCAGTGATATTGCACATATTGAAGTGTAGGGAGTCATCTTGATGCTGCCCCTCTGCTCCCAAGGAAAGGTTGAAAAATAGAAGTATCTGTGTTGATCCATGTTAAGAAATAATCTGCAGGAGTTTTTATCTTTGCCAGAAGTAGGTCTTTTGTAAAACGTAACCCCTTCCCAAATTATCCATACAAAGGACCATTTTGGAAGAGGAATAGCTCACAAGAATATATTGCTCCTGGGGAATATACTTTTCACTCTCAGATGCAACTAAGCTCAAATGGAACAGGAAGGCCTGAGCGAAGTGGCAGATTTATTTATTTATGTAATTCCAATATTTCTGTCCCGCCCTTCTCAGCCCCCGAGGGGGGAAGCAGAGTGGTTTACAAACTGTCCACAATTTGAAGCCTCAATATAATACAAATATAAACACAAATAGCAACCGTTTAAAACAGTAAATAAGTTAAAAACATGTTTAAAACATTGTCATCAACCATATAGCCAATTTCAGCCCCGTTCAACATCCAAGGTGCTGTCATGCTTGCTGCCCAAAGGCCTGGTCCCAGAGCCATGATTTAATCTTCTTCCTAAAAGAAAGGAGGGAAGAAGCCGACCTGATCTCACTGGGGTATGGGGCCACCACTGAGAAGGCCCTGTCCCCTATCCCTGCCAAGCACACTTGCAAGGCTGGCAGGACTGAGAACAGGGCCTCCCCGATCTTAAGCTACAAGGCAGGATGTAGAGGGAGATATGTTCAAACCGTATAAGGCTTTATAGGCCAAGACCTATATGACAGCACTGTATCTGGTAATCAAAAAGTCCCAGTATTTCAACTCTGTGAGCCCTAGCTCCACTCACATGCCCTCCTCACATATGACCTGAGACTTAAAATACATAGTCAGGGACTTGATGCTATTGTGTGGTCTGTACATGTTTCTAATTGCCTCCCTGCTTTGCTTTGCTATCAGATATTAGCTGTAGAAAGGCACCTTTTCCAAAGGCAGAGACCTATGTTGACCTCTCTAGCTGCAGCCTTTTCCCCCCTCAGCACCATGTGATTTCACACCAAACAGGGCCAAGGGGTTAACTACCTTCCATTCAGGAAACGGGTGCCTTTCAATGGAGAAGTGACTCTGAGCAAAACTGCCAAATGCATTAGCATGGAAGCTAGTGTCTCACAGTAAGACAGGACTATGTCAAAGGATAACCTAGACCAGGGAAGGAGTCCCCAGACAGAGAGGCTGCACAAGATAAGCTGTTAGCACTTGAATTATTCATTTGCCATGTAGTAGGTTTGAGTCCCCACATTTATCTGCCTCCCCCTGTGGCTCATGGAGACATCAGCATTTGTGGGCGTAGGCAGAGGTGGGAACAAGTGAGAAGTAATAAAGATACAGAGCAGGAGGACACCTGGTTCCTGGTTGCTTTAGAAAACAATAAGTGATATTGGAATTCAGAATAATTTCTCTTGGGCTGCTGTAATGAGGAAGAAAACTGCTGGGCAAATTTTCCAGAGAAATCGAAGTCTTGGTGTGACGAGTAGGAAAATATGCTTACTCTTCCTCTGAAATGAGAATGCTCTATTTGCCACTCTCTCTGCGTTTATTTCCATCTTGCTCATTATCTGGGAAGCTTAGTGACATCATATTTTTTTTAACTCTTGCCTTTTTTGCTCAGATATTTGGGTTAAATCACTGAGTTGCTGAACTTGCTGACTGAAAGGTCAGCAGTTCGAATCCAGGGAGCAGGGTGAGCTCCTACTGTTAGCCTCAGTTTCTGCCAAACTAGCAATTTGAAAACATGAAAATGTGAGTAGATCAATAGGTACAACTTTGGTAGGAAGGTAACGGTACTCTATGTAGTCATGCTGGCCACATGACCTTGGAGGTGTCTTCGGACAATACCGGCACTTCGACTTAGAAATGGAGATGAGCACCACCCCTTCCAGAGTTTGACATGACTAAACTTAATGTCAAGGGGAAACCTTTACCTTTACTTAAGTATAAGAAGCAGTTAGATAAATGGAGCTATTCATCCCCTACAAAAACCTGTAGTGTTGAATTATTCCACATCCACAGCACACTTAGGTTAAATTGGCATCTTGTTTAACTGACTCTCTCCTTTCTCAGTCATATGCTCAAAGATACTGGGCACTGTATTAAAGAACAGATGAAAAGATTCTTTGGCAGAGTGCAGATGATACCTAAGCAGATACCACATTAAGGCAACCATAGTCCTAGCCATCTTTCTGCACAGGGAACTATGCCCAACAAGTTCCAGTTCTTGAGCCAAAGGTTCTAACTAATGAGTGGTATGGATACTAGGCACTGACTAACTCTATTACCTCTGTTATGGCACTGTTTCTTAACTGCAAAGAAAAGATAAATAAGCCTGCATTGTCTAAAGCAGGGAAATATATGTGCACAAGCACTCATGCGAAGCATATTTTATGAAAACTCTTTCATTAGAGGTAAAGCCTGCCTTAGATTTTTGAGGATATGCCTTTAGTTTACACATGCCTTTATTCTATTGCAGTGGAGAAATCATGTGGCTAACTATTAATGCAGAGCAGAGTTTCCTTCTGTTGCAGTCTTTTGAGGAGACAGTCATTAGAATTTTGAAAAGTTATTCATTGGACTTGCACATTCTGTTCTGGTCTACTCTTCACACAGATGTTCTTTGCCTTTTCATGTGTTAATGAGATAAGAAAGTACACCCTAAGAAGAAGGCACTGTTTGTTTGTTAAGCACAAGGCTATTCCATTCCTCCATGAAGCTCAGAACTGCATAATACCAGATCATTCTAGTTTATTTCCAAGACAAACTTGTGGGAAAAGGCCAGAGCAAGAAAGAGTAAAGGCTGCTCAGTCAGTCTCGGAGCAGTACAGAGGTGTAAATCCATGTTTAGTACTACCCATAGTGCCATACTGAGTAACAGTATCCTTAATGGCAATGGGCTTTGATGAGTGATTACTGTCTTTCATACACTGCATCAGTGTTTTACAGGTTGTCTTAAGTCCATCTGGCTCAGCTGAGAGAAAACTATAGTATTTAATTCATTTCCTCTATGTGTTTTTTTTTAAATCTCAGAGAAACTTTTTTGTGCCATTTGATCTATATTTGCTAAAATCTGGATGAGTAACAGACATAGAATCATAGTATTGAAAGATACCTCAAGGACCACCCAGTCCAACCCACAACTACACAAGAATACACAATCAAAGCACTCCTTAGATGGCCACCTTTTGAGGTGACATGAGAGCTGTTCAGCAGTGAAATTCTCTGACCCGGAGTGTGGTAGAGGCTCCTTCTTTGGAGGCTTTTAAACAGAGGCTGGATGGCCATCTGCCATGGGTACTTTAAAGGCAATTTTCCTGCTTCTTGGCAGGGGGTTGGACTGGATGACCCACAAGGTCTCTTCCAATTCAGTGATTCTATGATTCTATATTCCACTGCTGAATAGCTCTTACTATCAAGATTTTCCCCCTAATGTTTAGATAGAATTTTTTTTTCTGTGATCTGAATTCGTTGCTTTATGTTTTAGTCTTCAGAACTGCTGAAAACAAGCCTGCTCCATCCTCAATATGACATCCTTTCAAATACTTAAACATGGCTATCATGTCACCACTTAAACTTTTCTTCTCCCGGCTAAAAATATCCATATACCTAAACTGCTCCTGACAGGGCTTAGCTTCTAGACCTTTTACCAATTGGTTGTTCTTCTCTAGACATATTTCAGTTTGTCAATATGCTTTTGAATTCTGGTGCCCAGAACTGGATGCCATACTCCAGGTGTGGCCTGATCTTATAAATGGGACCCAAGAAGGTCATAATGGGGGTCCTGAGAAGTTGCATGTAGTCCATGAAACCTTGTGTCAAGGAGTCCATTGCTTACGCCTCTATTAGAATAGTTGGAAGAGTGCCACTCAATTAGTTTAAAGCAATAACATTCCTTTTGACACTGCTTCAAGCTAATCTATTTAGATTAGGTTAACACCTTTACCTATGCTGAACTATACCGTGTGAGAAGTAGTTTGTATTGCTTTCCCCTTTCCTTTTCTGTTTGTCACCTGCAGAGTATTAATGCAGCTGTAAATCTTACAGTAATGAACTGAGTTGAAAACAATAAGATGAAAAGATGTAATTACACAGATAAGAAGAAGGGAGTGATAAATGATCCCATACCCTATATGTGAGCAAGTCTAGAGCACAGTTTGGTCTGTATGTATTTGTGCCTGCAGTATATATAGCATATCTTATACAGGGTGAGGCAGCATAACTTCCTTTTTTAAAATGCGTGCCATTCAGTCGGTTGAAGACGTAGCAGAGTGCTAATGGTCTTGTTCGAGAGGCGGGAGTATAAAGTTTTGTCCTGACACAGTTCAGTCGCCATTATGCGTTGGAACAGTGAGGAGAGTGCTTTTGCCATTGAGGTCTACTTTTCAAGTATATTTGGAGTGGCCGGCCCGCTCTCCAGATTTGGCCCCTTGTGATTTTTTTCTATGGGGTTTTTTGAAATCCCGTTTTTATGTGAACTATCCAAGGACGCTACAAGACTGGAAGACCAACATCCAGGAAGAAATTGCCAACATGACGCCTGCTATGCTGGCAAGAGTCATGAAAAATGCCAGAAATCGGTTTACTCAGTATATGGAGAATGGGGGATGTCACCTACCTAATTTGATCTACAAAACTACGTAAAACAAAACTTTAGATATGCGCCTACATTATATAAAAAAATTCTGATTCATACAATGGGTTTTATTAAGTTTTGAAAAAAGGAAGTTATGCTGCCTCACCCTGTACATGACTATCACACACTGAGCCTTTTTGGCACTTGATAAAATGCACATTAAGCAGTAAGCAAAGCTGTATTAAAACATAAAAGAGAAAGGTCAAAAATGTCCTTTTGAAAAAAGAGAAAAATACAATTTCCTCATTTTTGGAATTTGGCTTTGGTTTCAGGGAGTAAGGCAATGGACCAGAGGTGGGAATTTTGTGGGGACTGCTGAACTTCAACTCCAAGCATTCAATATTATTGGCTATGCTAGCTAGCAGTTGCAGTTCAATATCATTTGGAAGGCTACACCATTTTTACTGCCCACACTGAGTGGATTCAAACAAGGCTAGATTAGGTTAAATATCATTTTAAATCATAAGAGTGTTTGGGTATCAGAACAGAATGAATGAATTCTCTGTCATTAAAAATAGTTGTGACAGCTGCTAGGGATGGTTTGCATGTAATTGACTCACTAAGGCATAAGGAAATAGGCATGTTAGGTGAAATCTACAGCTGTACAGTTTTGCAATCCACTCTTCTAACTTAGACTTACATGCATGGATATATATACCTATCTAAATTACAGCTGGGGAGATCAAAGAGTGTTCTTGGATAAAAGAAGTGATGGAAGAGAAACTTTGATTAGGTCTAGCCCTACCAGTAGAAGGAGTGAGGAGACAAATACCAGAAAGCAGAGTGATGTTGAAATCTTGCAAGGGAGAACTGTGTGTACCACCTGGCTTGCCCTGCATCCTAATCTAACCTACTGCCCAAAAGGTATAGTAGCAGTGTTTCATCACCAGTGGTGAAGTCGGATACACATACCTTTGTGGTGGTGGTTTTGCTGTACAGATGATTACCTGGGAAATCTGGGAACCAGTCTGAGGCCTCGATGATGGTTACACAAACCACAGAGTACTGATGCACATCAAGGGCTTTCTTTCACATGCTTTTGTGGGAGTTTGCTGTCTAATTGCCACTTCAAACTGCATCACATGGTGCCTGAGAGACTAATGTTTTAGCCTTCTGCCATGGTGCTGTTAAAATAATAATAATAATAATAATAATAATAATAATAATAATAATAATATTTATAGACCACCCTATCTTCCCAAAGGGACTCAGGGCAGTTTCCAACATATAAACATTCAATGCCAACAAGGAGAAGACATATAAACAAATTACATCAAATGAGAACACATCAAATAATATAAGGAAACAAAATTAACCAAAGATAAGACTTAACATAATCCAAACAAACATAATTTATCATAAAGATGATGGTTTTTATTTATACTCTACTTTCCTTTTTAAAAGGAGACTCAAAGATATTGAGCCTGCACCTCCCCCCCAAACCCCAAGTGGTTGCAGTCCTAATTCAGAACAAACATGGCTGAATACAACCAAGATGTTAAAGATTTAATCACTCAAAGCTCTGAGACTGAAGACATAGATCTGTCCTTTTCAGTTCCCATATTTTCATACTAGTAACTTCAAATTATCTCCCCCTCTTTATTTTCTCAGAAGCAGAATTCAGGTCATATTAGAAATAAAACCAAATGCAACAAAGATAAAAGTATGCAAAGATTATCATTAAAAAGCTATTGCTGCTATTCTGCATAGGATGAAATGTGCACATTTTGATCAACCATTTGACTCATTCCTTGTTTCAGGCACTTTGGTATATTTTTCTTGGGAGTGCAGAATTCATCACACAATTTTATATTTTTCACATATAGCTATAAAATAGAAATGCTTGAGCTTCCCGTCTTATTTTCCCCATTGTCCATTTTGATGCTCGACTTCTTTAACACTTAACTCCCTTTTGGCATGTTAGGATAGTCCTGAGTGAATAGTTTGGTTATGACTGGAGAAATCTAGTAAAACCTAGTAATAAATGGAGTAGGACCAGCTTGCAAAGCATGCTGGGGAAAGAGCAGAACTGCATGCCTAGAAGACATTTATTATTATGATCAATGCAATGAATATTTATCTACCTCAGCCTTGCAAAAGCCATGTGGAAAATTTACCAGTGGAGGTGCAGAATCTCATTGGCTGGTCTTTTGCAATAATGATGAAAGGAAAACTAATAACATTGTACTTGCCTGTCATAAAAATATTATTCGCCAGGAGTGAGTGAAGTTCTGCAATGCTGTGCTACCTAGATGTGGACACACAAGTCATTCAGAACAGCTCAGATAGGTAGAAAAGAAGAAAATAGGTGACAGCCATTGAGTTCTAACATAAAAAAATTGCTTATTTATTTACTTGCTGAGGATGTTGGTATAAAGTAAGCCCTACAGAGCTGTATGGAACTGAGGCAACCTGCTGCTTCCTTTGCAGTCTCCAACTCCCTGGAGCATTCATAGAAGCCCTTCAGCAGTCAAAGAAGTGGCCACTTTCTTGGCTTGGACCTGAAATATGCAATTCCCAAACTATTTGAGATTGTAGTCATTAGACTTTATCACATTCGGCAGGCAAACCAACATTGTAGCTGGACCATAACCTTTGGTGATGGTTCTTATTGCATAATGCTGCATGCATCCTACTGTCGGTCTGCCTCTTTCCTGTGATTAACTAACTATTGACAGGTAAATAGTTGCTAACAGGTAAAACCCAGCAATAGCTCTCTAGCATACAATGGTGCAAGGAATCCCTTCTGCTTTGGTGCCAGTAGGCTGGCAAACTGATGTCAGGGGTGTGGTATTTTCATGTTTCCCTCCTCCCCTCTCCTTCACTGTTTTTCTTTTAAAATATTTAGTTATTTATTTGCCCTATTTATACCCCACCTTTCTCTACCCCAAGGGGGACTCAAGACAGCTTACATATGGCAGTTATTCTATGCCTTAAACACATACAACATTAAGCATAAAATCATTGAATTAAAATGAATAAATATTAAAAATTTAAAAATTACATTCAATATTACAAATTACATTCAATTAATACATTTTCTAGTTATATTTGCCTTTTTGTTGCTAGAATCACAGAATTGCACCAAAAAAAAAAAGAATAACAGTAGACAAGATGTTATGATGCTGTGTGGAAATAATATTGTGGGACCATGAATTTGCAAACTGATACACTATTGAAGAGAAGTGTGATATCAAAGGTGTCCAGTCCAGTATGTATTCACTATCACAGCTGTAGTGAATAGTGTGATAAAGTCCTTAATTGCTGAAGATATAAACCTGAAGAACAGTTGTGATAGCAGATTTCACCACTTTGCATTCACTTCTTAGGAATATGCTAGCCCAGTAATGTAGATAGGAGCCAACAAATTGTGACTCACAAATATTGTTCAGCTGCAGTTCCTTGCATTTCACACCATAGAAGCACCAAGACTGGCTAATTACAGCTGATCACAGTTTCAGTTCAACAGTTTAGATGGCCAGATTTTGCCTGCAATAAAACAAGTAGAGCCCAGTAGCTAGCATGAAATTTGGAATGAATTTGAATTTAAACTCTCACATTTAAGTTTAGATTTAAAGTCTTGAGTAAAGAAAACTCACTCCCTCATTGAAAAACAAATAAAACATAACACAACATCAGTTATATAAAACAGCAAGAAAAATGCGTATTAACTTGGCAAAGCTCTGACACAGAGGGAGATGGCAAATGCAAATAAAGACCAATTCAAAATATCAACCATGTGTGAGGCTTCTGTGAACAGGTAAATTCCATGTTGGGGATCATCAGGCAATGAATTGAAAATAAATTTGACAACGTTATGCTGCAGATCTTTAGTACAACCATTTATTGTTGCTGAGTGCTTTCAAGTTCGCTCTGACTTATGGTGACCTTAAGGCAAATATGTTGATAAAGCAGCTCAGTCTCTGTTCTAGATTGTCAGTTGGGAGCTGCAGCAATGAGAGAGAGAGAGAGAGATGAAGATCTATGTGTGGCAGAAATAACGCTGTTGATTTTTGAAGTCTACGGCAATGTCTCTGTCTTTGCTTGCCATATCCTAAGGGTGGGGATCCTCACAATTCTTGTTTATTTAACATGCAGGCTGATGCTGATGGAACTTGGAGTTCAACAATGTTGGGGGTCATTATTGACTTACAACAGAGTTGCTCTACTTCTGTATAGTTACATAAATAATTACTGGGTGGTTGAGTGCTCTACTACATTTAATATTGTATGCCTAGGCTAGCTGGGGTTGTAGTCCAGCAACATCTAGAGCAACATGTGTTTCCTCTCGCTGCGCTACAACATTGCAAATATATAGCTTTTCCGTTTCACCCTTTCTTGAAACTTACAGTTCATGTTTTTACTGCAACCTTCTCCATTCTGATTTACCATTGCCTCACACCAATCCTCTCACCTCTGTGTGGGGCTGTGAGTTATTCTCCTCTCTCACTTGTGGTTCAGACCATGTGACATCCCTTTTAAAAAACCTCCAACTGTGGCTTCCTATCCAGTATTATATCCATCCTAAACCTTTCAGAACCTTCTTTTCTCCCTGATATACCTCTGCCCATGACTCTCCACACTGTCAGGTCTGCCCTCCTTTGCTGTGCAATGGCTGTCTCCTGCTGTTTTTTATGACTGACACTTCATCCTCACCTGGCTTGGTGGATTTTTTTGAACAGCCTTTGATCAAGCAGATGACCCCTGTTAGTACAAAGGCTGCCGCTAGGAAAAAGGAAGGTCAACCTTTCAAGCAATAAATCTGTTCTTCTGGTTTGGGAGGTCAGGAATATAAAGACCAATACTCTTGCTGACTTCTCTTAAGACTGCCTTTCTGGAAGAGGCTGCCTGACCCTTTCTCTACATATACTCAAAATTTCCACTCATGTTCTTTCTGCTTTTTCAGACTACCTCTAATTCATCTCTAGGTTGATTCAAACTAGCTTGTAGCCCACAACCCTTCTTGATCCCAAATTCATTTAAGGTATCCAACACCTGCAGTCTGAGAACTTCCAACTCTCTTCTTTCAAATTCCTCCTCAAAGTTAAACTCATCTGTTTTGGTTAACCTTTTAGCCCTTATCCTCTATTTAAACAGAGCCAAAGCACAAATAGTTGAATTTATCTTCTTTCCGTATTTGCACTTTTCTCTCTTTCAGCTGTGATACTCTTTTCAGCTTCTTGGAGGGGAGAGGGGGCAAGGAATTCTCCTTTTTGATAACACTATGTAACATGGTTTTTGTTCCTGGGAAATGTCATTTCCTGATTGATTCTATCAGAAAAAAATGAAAAAGTTTATAAAACTGCAAAAACTTTGTTTTGTGGGGCATCCTGCAGGACATTTTGCTATAGTTTTTCAATGAATATCTCATAGAGTCTCAATCAAATTCAACATAGTTTGTGGCAGCCACAAAAATGATGTTTCTGGATGATAGAAACTACGTTCACAGTAAGTAACACACAAACAGGAAATAACTTTCAAATCTGAAACAGATTTTTTTCCAAATTTTGTTACACAGTGTTATTTGTGACGTGCTATGGATAGTACTGGTATAAGAATAGCAAAAAGAATAGTTTTATATGCCAATAATTATGTCTCCTAGCTTACATGGACAGTATCGCATGAGAGGTGCATTAGCAGCTATATAGGTAATGATTTTGAGGGACAGTGCTTATATACTCAAAAAATCAAGAAGTGATGATTTACCATGCAACTGCAAACTCACTCAGTGATGAAGCCATGAGAACAACCTGCACAAAGGAGGCATGGACAACAAGGGGCAATGAATGGGTTGGGAGGAGTTAATATCAAGCTGTGACCTCATCACACTAACACATGGACCCACTTTAAATCCAGTTTCTGCCTCCTGCAAAATTCTGGGGCTTGTAGTTTAGGGATGGGGCCTTTAAACTGCTCAGTGCGATAGGTCCTGGGCCTGAATAAACTACAAACCCCAGGAATCTGAAAGAGGCAGAAACCAGATTTAAAGTGGATCCATGCTCTAGTGTGATGAAGCTGCTGGTGTGCTAAGCTGAAAGTTTTTTTAAAGCACTTTCAGCCATATTGTGCAATAGGAAGGGTGTCTATCCTGGAGTGTTTGACTGTATATGAGGGCATGTTTGCAACACCAGAACATACTGTTAAGATCTTATGTGCCAAAACACGATGGGCAGGCATATAGCCGGGGGGGGGGGGGGGGGGGGGGGGCTCGGGCGGCTTCAGCCCCCCCCGAAATTCTCATGGTGGTTCGCGAAAAGGCCTTACTGGTGCATTATTTAAACTGTTATGTTTATTCATATCATGATCTGATCACCATACTCAATATATCCCATATGTATGGGGGTATTGGGGTAATGATACAAAAGGTTTGCTAGGCTAGACCATCTTTCACTCAGACTCAGCCCCCCCCCCGAAACTCAGCCCCCCCAAAACCCCCCCTGAAATTTTTTTTAGCCCCCCCCCCCCCCCCGAAACGAAATCCTGGCTACGGGCCTGACGATGGGCATTAGTCACTTTCAAAACTAAGGCATGACAAGATTGGAGTAAGCTGCCCAGGAAGAACAGGTCATTATGTTGCTTTACTGGTAGACCCCTTCCTACCTAAAGCAAGCAGCTTTGCTTAGGGTAAGTCTGATTACTTAAAAGCCCTACTGTCAGAAACACTTTGGAGTTTGGCCTTCAAGGTTGATTGGCTCAGAGGTACATAATTTATCAGGGTTAGCTCAGGCTGGGCCCTTCCTATGAGAGAACGCCACCAATTCAGTGAGGAGGGGGAAGTGGTTCTTCAGGTGGTGTAAATTGTGGAGTAAAGGCATATTCCTCAGCAGGTGGAAATTGGCACCTCCACATTGACTGTGGCAGGTTGCCACTGAGCTGGACAGGTTTTTGGTACAAAATAAGCTTACTCTAAATTGTTCTTCAGTACTAAATACTGAATGGCCTCCCACTTGGGGAAATGCATTTTGCTTTCAACACCTCCACTATAATTTTCTGTGGCTTACATAAATAATACAGGATCCATCTATAAAAATACTCATGTGTTGCTCATTCCTGATTCTCAGAGGTAGGCAAGAATGTGTTCTTCTCAATGTACAGTTGGGAAACTAAGGCATAGAAGTGGAAGAACATATATTTAGAGACAGAAATGTGTTATCTTAGGAAGAATTCTATTTTGTTTTCATTGCTCTGTTCCTTTCTTGAGGGCTTTCAATATGCTTGTACTTCGGCTGTGTTTGAGAACTTGGTTTGGATTCTAGGGCAAGGATGGGCAACATTACCTCTACCTTTGACCCCTCCAAACTGCTCAGACGGTTCTTTTGCAGTTCTCCAAATGAAGGTGTATTCCTTACAGAAGCCTCCAGAAGTGGCAATTAACCTTTTAAATAAGTTGCACCCCTTATTTATGTTTCATCTGATCTCTGTACCTTGAAAAGACTCATCTTCACAAACGGAGATTCCAATTGCTTTTTGTTTTATATTTTGGCAGTCCCTGCATTTACTGGAAAGTCCCACAGACAGAAAACTGGGCCTTGGGACCTCCCTCAGTGGTTTACCTCATTAGTCCAGTTGCTCATGTACATTCTCAGGCAAGTAAGATTGGAGACTTCCCATATTGCTGCACAACTCGGATCTATTTCAGTATTCAGGGAGGTAGTGTTTTAAAGCCAGTGGGCAAGGAGTCCTTTGTTTATGATTTCTAAAATCATAAAAATGTGTGATCCTCGAAAGTTAAATTTTGTAGCTGCAACTCCCAGAATTTCACCAGCTAGTAGTAATATCTCTGGGTTCCTAAGCTATTAGCTTTAAAACGTAGTGAAATTAAAAGGTTGCTTTTGAGGTCACCTATCTGGAGACCGATAGATGTCAGAACAATGGTGACAAGGTGGAGCTTGAAACCCCCCCTCCACCTCTTCAGATTAAACTGATGGAGCTGAGTCCTCCCCCCCACCCCCTTTCTGATCTGGCAAAATTGGCTACCAATCTATGTAATTGTGCCTTTTGGGGGATTATCAATTTAGATCTGATTCTATACTAGGTTGATAGGAAATATTCTAGGATATACAAAATCTTCAAAATAAAATTTGAAAAACAGGAACAAAATTTGGGACTTTCTGGTCTTAATCAGTCTGGATGCACCATATGGGCACCTTCTATATAACTTCACATTGGTGGTTCTTCTTGAAATGCATAGGACTCTTTTATATGATGCTTATTGTTGGGACAGGTGTTGCAGTCCAGGCTTGGAAACACCTATGACCACTGCATCACACAAGATTCCAGGAACATAAGCAAACAGTTTATAAAAAAAATAAAACATATAAAAATCAGGAATAAAAAGGAAGCTATATAACAACAGGTAATAACAAAATAATGATCCAAATGTCTCATAAAGTTCCAGAGATGATAAAGTTCAGGAACAGCCAGAAATCACAGATGCAGCCTAAGTCCACATTCAAGTAGCTATAACCAGTAAAACTTGAACAGGAGTACATGAACAGGAACATATAAAATCCAAAATCAAAGCTTGACTTGAACCAGGAACAAGAGAACTCAGGCTTAGCTTCTCACTCTAATGCAGCGTTGCCTGAACTGTCTTTAAGGTAAACAATGTGTTGTTTAATAGACACCCATTGTACCAGGACTGTGGCACAGCTGGCTGGCAGTTAGCTGCATTAATATCACTACTGACCGAAAGGTCATGGGTTCGAAGCCAGCCCAGGATGGAGTGAGCTTCTGACCAATTTTGTGTAGCTTGCTGTCGACCTTTGCAGCCCAAAAGACAGTTGCATCTGTCAAGTAGGAAATTTAGGTACCACTTCTGCGGGGAGGCAAATTTAACTAATTTATGAGGCCATAAAAGTCTCCAGCAAGCATGCAAAGATGAGGAAGTGCTTCATCAGTGTCACAAATGGCTGGTGAAGGGACAGCTCCCCTGGTGGTCAGAATACCCTCAAGAAAAGCTGGAATGTTAAATTGCCTCTGTGTCTGTCTATATATGTTATGTCTTTGACACTGAATGTTCGCCATGTATATGTACATTGTAATCCACCCTGAGTCCCCTGCGGGGTGAGATGGGTGGAAAATAAATACTGTAAATAAATAAATAAATTCTGTTTCCCATGAATTTCTTTCATAACTTCCCCACACAATCTCTCTGAATGATGTAATCTATTATTAGCTCTGATTTGTAAATGAAGACCTTTGTTGATATCCATAGCTACAGCTGGGTTCCCATGGGAATCCTCCTTATCCCTCAGCTCTTCACTCGATTCCTTATCTGCTGTTGCTACTTCTGACTCCCCTGAATGCCCTTGAGCCACTGCACTTTCTGAGCCGGTTTTCCCAGAGAGAAAACAATCATTTCCCAGATTTGAATTTCCCAGACTTGAGAGCCCATCACTTTGTGCACAGGAAAGCTCACAATCCTCTCTAAATCAGTTAAACCATCAGCCTCTAGTGGCTGGTCTACAACAGGATAGAGGGACTTAGCAAGTATTGTCAACAAGGGTTTGCAATGGCTGTTTTATAGGTACCAGGAAGTTGCCATTCTTCCATCAAGTCCAATATGGTCACTACTGATTGACTTGTACTGATTCTCAGTAGTTTTTGGCAACATTCTTTCTTACATGGACATTAAACCTGGAACCTCCTGCATACAAAACATGGGACCTAACTTTGAGTTATGTCTCATTTCTAGAGTGACTCTATCATCTAGTCAAGCATAAAATATTCAATTTATTTCATGGCATAAAGACAAACCTAAGATTTGTGGTATGATTTACCCACAGTGGGGAACCGTTGTCCTATATTTGTTTTGGAAAGCTTCCACAGTTCCTCATCATTGGCCATGCATGATGGGGCGACTGAGATTTGTAATTTAAAACATCCAGAGGGCCAAAGTTTTCCCTGCTACCACTTCTGCCCAACCATATTCCCTACATCTTTCCTTTTGGGTTGGGTCAATTAGTTTTTTTTGTCGTGCCAGGAGCAACTTGAGAAACTGCAAGTCGCTTCTGGTGTGAGAGAATTGGCCATCTGCAAGGATGTTGCCCAGGGGATGCCCGGATGATTTGATGTTTTTATCATCCTTGTGGGAGGCTTCTCTCATGTCCCCGCATGAGGAGCTGGAGCTGATAGAGGGAGCTCATCCGCCTCTCCCTGCATTCGAACCTGCGACCTGTCGGTCTTCAGTCCTGCCGGCACAGGGGTTTAACCCACTGCACCTGGGTCAATTAGTGTCTAGGGTTGAATTGAGCACACCAGCAAGACTAATATCAGAACCTCTTCTGGACTTGGCAGCCTGGCAATTTTGAACCAGATGTGTATGAAATGATTCATAGCCTTGGGATTTGTGGAGGAAAGGGTGATCGGAAGTTGGTACAATGTTTTGATGTATGTTGTGCAGCTTGGAGGAATGAGCCTGCCCTTTGGGAAATCTAAACTGCAGAGGTGTGTATGAGTGGAACAGAAGGGAATTGAAATGGGACTTTATTCCATGGCTTGGTTTGAAACAAAAAGAGATATTCTGATGAGTTATTCAGACGGACTAGTCTCCCAAGTAATTTCATGCTTCATTCCTCACACCAGCATGCCATTTCTGGCTTGTTTTTCATGGTAAATTTGAGAGCATTGGTACCAAATTCTTATCTGAAAAACAATTGGAAAAATGAAACTCTGACTATACTAAAGCAGAACATGTATACATATGGTAAGAGTGATAATTCCTTGTTTCTTAGACTTGAGAGAAACTTTTTCATATGAGTTTGTTTTGGGCTGAAGTCCTATGCATTAGGTACATTGGAGAAAACCTTAATGAATATCCTAGGATATGAACTGGTAAAGTGTATGTAATCCTCTGTATGTTGCTGTAGGAAGTGAATTGTAGGAAGTGACGTAGCAGGCTTTGGGTTCGTTTAGATTTGCATACAAATCAAATAATTGATGAGCTGTTATAGAGATGATAAAGCATGCATGTTGACTCTTGCACTAGAGGATAGGCCCCCAACTTACTGGTTCAAATTAAAATTGGAGAAAAACTTCTGAAGATACAAATGTTTGTACAATGATGAAGTCTCTGGGGTTTAATTTTCTTTGCTTCTATCAAGGAGACTGTAACAAAGTACATATCTTTTCTCTGCTGGTAGTTTGCTTGGATAGAGGTTCTCAATGTTTGGTTTCCGAAACCCTGATACTACATCAAGCAGGCAGAGCATAATGTTCTATACTTCCTGTCAAATGTACTGGTGGGGAAGTGAGGATAGAAGAGACAGCTTGGATGATGAAGAAGAAACAAGTGTCAGGTTAGAGAGGGGGAAGAAATTCGGGTGCACTCACAGATGGAGTGTATCTTTCTTTCCCATAAAGCCATGAGATCTGCATTTTCACTGTCTGAAATGCATCTCCTTTCTCTGTTCCACCAGTAGGTGACAGGAAAGAAAACCTGCTTGATAACTGCAGAAAGTGTTAGGATGGATGGCAAAAGGCTACAGAATTGTTCCCTGTACTGCTTTACTTGCAAGTATATACCAGTAACATGTATATACCCTACATTTTGTAAACTTTAGTTTCCAAAATACCTGACCATTGTCCAAGTTGACTAAAAACTCTGGGAGCAGAAGAACCAAAGTTTGAGAACTACTTGCTAGTCAATAACTATTATTCTAAGAAAAAAAAGTCATTTTGTGTTTTATTTCATTTCATTCTCCTGCTGTCCCACTACTGTGACTGTAATGAATATGCTGTGCCCCAGAACCGTATTTCACTCCCTGCTCCATAATGCCAAATGTCCATGAAAGCATTGCATGCACTATATTAGCCATGAGCAAAGAAAGTTAGACTCATGCCTCTGAACAGTGGTTAGGTTCCTGTACCTGAACAGAAATTCTGCAATTTAAGCTTGCGTGATCATTGGATGCCTTCTAAAATTGTTATTCTGACCTCAATTTTATTTGAATCCCTATTAGGATGACTTCCGAGATAGGGAACAGAGAGCTTTCAGTGCAATTCAGACAGAGCACTCTTCTTTCCACTGGGATGTAGGAAGCAAAAGAAAGAGGAGGATTGTTGAACTGTTGTGTCTGCACATGGGTTTGTGTGTGTAAGAGTCCCTTGACCACAGCCTGGAAAAGTTACATTTTGAACAATAATTCTGAGAATTACATCCTCTCCAACATTTTACAGGTGAAAACAGAGACACATATGGCCAACTAGAATCAGAATGTGGTCAAGATGAAACAAGCAATGAATGAAGAAGAGTAGAGATAACATAGGAGAGGCTGCAGCAGTTTGCATTTGCCTGACCCTACTGGGAAGAGCAAAACTCTGCCCCGTTCCGCCAGTGAGTTAATTTTTATAAAGTAATGTTTATTTACTTTGAAATCAGTTTGTTGTAAAGGAAGTCAACCAAGGACAAAAAGGGATTTTTTAAAATAAAGGAGCTGAAAAGTGGGACAACAGAAGATTAATTGAGTCTGTCCCTGCCAAACTACGGTGTGGAATCACCCATTCTTGCTGTAGTTCAAAAGTAACTTTCTCAACATTTGTTCCTGAGCCATCATCACATGTATAACTTTGGAAGTCAAAAGGGATGGTACTTGTTTCCTAAAGAGTTTTCTTCAAAGAGTCTTTTACTGTCATGACTAATACCAAGACAACAGAATTGATATAAGTGCTATATATTTTATTACATTTGTTCTTTCTGAATGTTTGAAGGAAGTAGTAGAAACCAAGGTAACCCTGTCAACTGTTCCTTATCTAAACTTGTATATGGATCATTTGTAGAAATTTGCCTCTAAATCTGCTGTGTTATGTTAGTGTCTGATGTTATCCTGGCAGCGTAAAGTAGAAAAAGAGCTATTAGTCAGGGCTTTGGGAAAAAATGTCTTGATGCAAGCTTGACATATTTAGTATAAAAAGAGATGTGTTTAGTATATTATACATAGTATCCTATCAGAATGGGCAGCTTTTTCTATCCACGGCAGTCCTCTTTTGGGAAAAGGTACCCTTGTTCCAAAATGTTTCCATCTACACAACAATGACATCACCATTGTGTGTGCATGTGTGAGGTGAAAATGGCAGCTCTGGTCTTCATCCCCTGTGATTTTAGCCTGTATCCACTTTCCCCAAGTGGCATGGAGGATAATGCCCCACTCTCCTTGACAAAGGTAGATAGAAGAAATAGATGTATGATTTTGATATGCTAGCTGATATATCAATAAAGTGGGCAGATAAATGTTTCTGAAGGGAACTTGATGTCCTCCAGGAACTGTAAACAAATCCTCTCATGAGGGATCAACTTACTGTTATAGATCTTATTGTACAATTGCTTTGGAAAAGAACTATAAAATGCCAGAATTGCTTTTAAATTTTTTGTGGGGATAGTAATAATTAGGATCCAAGGGACATAGTATCAGTTCCAGGTTTAGCACAGTGATCACTCATGGTGCCTTATGTGTTTTTTTAGTCTTCACACTCTCTGTCTTATAATAAAGGGGTCCACCAGGTAGTGACAGATTGGAACTAAAGGGAATCTTTAGTTCCAGATGTCAGAATCATTTCCAGAGACTGTCTCAATAAACAAAGTGGGGTAGCAGCTTAGGAGGGGCATGCAGGGTAAGGAAAGTATGGAGCAAGTCTGGGGACCTTCTGACCCACAATCACTTGCTGTGGGTGTGGCTTCTGGGAACTAAAGAATGAAATATTTGGAGAGGTCAGACAATCTTCAAAAGAGGAAAGGGCTTCTATGTCTTTCATGGTTGTGTAAAAGTAGAAATTTCCCTCTTCCACTTAACTATTAATAACACAAGGGGGCATGTTCTCTTTGTAATATGGTCACTCTCTGGAGATTCAAAGGTTTCTCATTCCTAGTATAAAGCTCTACTGAAATTTCCATCACTTCGGCAGTAGGAAGAGCTGGAATAGAGCAAAGAACAATCTGAGCTGAATGTGTGAACATTGTTGAGCACGGTAAAGGCCTAACATAGGCAAGTAGCTAAATATGGTGGTAGAATGGACCACATTAAACACTGACATGTGCTATTTTTCCATGTTCTCCCACATGAGCTCCACCCATGAGTTCTTGGGAAGAGAGGAAGATTGTAACTCAATCTTTGCTATGATAGTTTAATATTTCCAGGAAGCTGCTTTTGCAGAAAATGCGCATCCAAACATGTGACACCTTCTGCTCATAGTTTGATGTGGTATATCTGCTGTACCACAACTCTGCCAACTCATTCTGTTTGATTAGACCAAATTTTGTGGACAGGAGGTAGGAATATAAAGTTATATAGCAGGCTTTGGAGCCTTTGGTGCTTCAGATGGTTTGTCTACAATTCCCAGAATTTGTTGCCATTGGCCATGGCAGCTGAGATTTCTGAGGGAAACACACACAATGTAGAGAGTAATTGTGCAGAAGAATGGGAGAGTGCTTAAAGGACTGCCATGGACTTCAAAATCTTTAAAAACTACTGTCTTTATAGACCTATAAAAACAAGGGTTCCCATAATTCCTTACTAGCAGCTTTGCTGTCTAGGGCCAGTGGAAATTGTCGGTCATTGTTGCCCACCATGGGTCTAACTGCGCAATTTGTACTGCATTGCTTGCTGTGTCATCCCTTCAGAGATTCAATGTGTCATCACTCAATCAAATATTAATGCTATTCATCCAGATAGATGTGAGGGTGTTAGGGCAAGGGAGCAATGTTCTCACCTGGCACATGACTGGATACTAGATCTAATATAATGACAGTTCTAATTTTGTGGCTGAGGTAGCTCCCAAGGTGTTTCATTACCTCTCAAGAGAGAAATCATATGGAAGAGAGATGTCTGCAAAGAAGAGAGCAAATGAATGAGGATGATAATATAGAATTCATTTTTAGCCATGCAGATATAAATCTGATAGGTTGGTAATATTAAGTAACTATCTGTTGTAATAATTCTCTCTCTCCCCCCCCCCCCCCCCCATATATTGCATACAGATGTGGCAAATTAACCTTCTTATTTTGACTTCTGGGCTAAGGGGAGACCCCAAAAGTGATGACTTGTAAATATTATTAGTAACTCAACATCAGAGGAAGAGGTCTTATATTTCCTATATGACTGTAGCTCACCTCTCTTTCACTATGGTTGTCTAAAAGTAACTGAGGTTAAGATGTGTAACTGAAATAATCATGTATTCTTTTCCTTTTAAACCCACCCCCATATCTCTCCTTTATCAGTTGTTTCTCCTGGCTTGACAAGGCCAGATTGAGGTGGTCAGGAGCAATTCCAAAAAACAGGGCCATCTTTGTGAACACGTGTGAGGAGTTCTAGGAATGACAGTCTAGACCAGGGGTCCTCAAACTTTTTAAACAGAGGGCCAGGTCACAGTCCCTCAAACAGTTGAAGGGCCGGATTATAATTTGAAAAAAACATGAATGAATTCCTATACACATTGCACATATCTTATTTGTAGTGCAAAAACACATAAAACAATACAATAATTAAAATGAAGAACAATTTTAACAAATGCAAACTTATTAGTATTTCAATGGGAAGTGTGGGCCTGCTTTTGGCTGATGAGATAGGATTGTTGTTGTTGTTGCTGTGTGCTTTCAAGTCATTTCAGACTTAGGTTGCCCTGAGCGAGGGCCAGGTAAATGACTTTTGAGGGCTGTATCCGGCCCCCAGGCCTTAGTTTGAGGACCCCTGGTCTAGACGATGAATAAATAAATGAAGGCATGCTAAATAAAATGCAAAGTACAATGGACAGGAGCATACACGTTTTCATGTGGGAACAATTTTCAGCTCCACCCCACCATTGAGATTGACAGTGTGATCCCATATTTTTTTATTCAGTTACTCAAGTATGTTGAAGATTATAAAAACTCAGGAAGTGACTGGGGAAGAAGACAAAACAGATAATATACATTGTCAAAGGCTTTCATGGCTGGAATCACTGGGTTGCTGTAGGTTTTTCGGGCTATATGGCCATATTCTAGAAGCATTCTCTCCTGATGTTTCACCTGCATCTATGGCAGGCATCCTCAGAGGTTGTGATAATACTTTTTCCCCTTCAGTACTGGGGCCTCAGATACCTGGATGGGAGGCTGCCAATAATAAAATAGAATAAAACGCCTTGCAGAGTATATTGATCAACAAAGACTAGCTGATCCACCCCTCCAGAAGACTGTTGGTGAATTTCTCACCTCAATAGTTGAGCTTTATTTGAGCCTTTTTCGATAATATGAACCCAACTGCCTGACGAAGGCTCTTGTGAGTTGAAACTGGTTGCAGGTTGGAGTCAACTCATGTGACTACTGGAGTCTACTCATATGTAATAAAGAACAGGACATTTACTCACACGAAGATTTTGTTTCATACTTTAAGAGAAGAACCAGTTGTTTCTACTTAATGTGAATGTGGCAGTTCTGTTTTTTTGATATGTGTATTTGTGATGTATACATTGAGTTTATGTAATTATTTTCACATTACCACAATCAGTGGATTTTGGTCTCCACAGGTTGCCAATAAATAAATATAACTTGCTGTAGGCTATATTTCAGAGGAAGGGATTGGCAAACCAATTCTGAATATTCCTTGCCCAAGAAAATGAAATTTAGGGACACCATAAGTGAACAGGTGACTTAAAGGCACATAAACTCATATACAGTACTTGGACTCTAGTCTGTGAGGGATCTTGAGCAACTGAACCATTGACCATAGACAATCTGACCTGCGTGTCCAATTTTAGATCCAATTTTAGAGATGTCCTTCCATATTCTTTGAAATATCATGAATTTAAGTGGCAATACATACAATAAAAAAAATGGATGTTGACACTGAGATCTATCATTACTGAATAGTTAACCCAAGTTCTGAGAGAGAAGGTAGGTATCTATAATAATACTATGCAACAAAATTTGAAAAAAAATCTGTTTCTGGTTTGAAAGTGTTTCTTGTTTATTTGTGTGGTGCTTACTTTGAAATGAGTTGTTATACTCTAGAAACTGTGTTTTTGTGGCTACCACAATGTTAAATTGGTTGAGACTCTATGAAATATTCATTGAAAATTTGCTGCAGGATGTCCCACAAAAACAAAGTTTTTGCAGTTTAATAAACTTTCCCCATGTTTTTGTGATAGTATCAATTAGGAAATGACATTTATAATTCAGGAAAAATATGTTAGTTTAATTTGCATATATGAGCTTTTCTTTTTAAATAGGCTCTGAAGTGATATAGAGGCTGATGACAGGGGTTTGCTCTGTTGATTCTCTCTCCCAGCTCATTCACTGCCATTCTTTGGGAAGGAATTGTACAAAATGAAATCTTTTCCATAGATCTAAGTGTGATTCAGGAAATTCAGACACACTCGCATTTTCATATGCTGTACAGTGATTAAAATCCATCTTTAAGGTGCTAAGATTTATCACTAAAGCTGCTTCAGAACTTTGGACAGCTCTTGTAAGTCAGCAGATGCTGCTGCATCCTACATACAGGGCAAGAGATCTGAAATCCTTCTCTTTAGAATCAAATATTGGTGGCAGTGGGGGGTTGAGGTGGCAGAATAGTGCTGGTGTAGCAAGGAAACAGCATTCCTCCCATGGGATTTCAGTTATGGGCTCTCTGGAAAGGATCTAAGCTTGCAACATACGGTATCCTATGCTGCAGGGACAACACTGGATGGAGCTGGAAATTCCATTGGGAATTGCTAAAGGATTATTATTATTATTATTATTAGCCTTTTTAACTAAACAAAAAGGCCACAAGATCACTGAAAAGACAAAGAATGTGGAACTCTATATTTCCAGATTCAAAGAGCCACTTTTCAGCACTAAACAGCTCTTTAATTGCTGCTCTTCAGGGAAGCAACGGCTAATGCCAACAGTATTTCCAATTTGTGATTTTGCCCCCTCCCTGCACCTTCTCCTTAACCTTTTTGTGCCTGGCATATTAATAATACTTCAAGTTCTTTTCCTCCCTTCTCTGGGAGCAAATCTATTGCAACGGGGTCATAAAATTACCACTCTCCTCATGTCTTTTCTAACGAATCCTGCCTCTATCAATTCCTGTCCCATTGAACCTGTGTTTCAGCCCTAGCAGAGCTTCCTCCAGATGTTGCTGTCTGGCAGTTCTCCTTGGGAGTTTTTGGCAAGACAGATGTTTGGCTTAATTGACTGCAGTAAATCCCCCCCGCCCTTAGTAGCTCGAGCTGTTTCAAGCCACCCTTTTTGGTTTCTTCATTTTAAAGGTTCATTTTTTACTGTGGCACTTTAAGTGTCATTTTTGCAGACAGGTCTCAGTGGGAACAAGATATTTGAGGAATACAGCCTTGATTTGGAAGGGACCGGCCAGATGTTGCCTTCACTAGTCCCCAGATCTTCTGCTTCAGCACACATCTGTCAAAACATGAGGGGACAATTGATGCCCTTCAGACATTAAGCAGCATAGTTAAAGTTAGGAGTGCGGGGAGATACAATCCAGAAACATCTGGTGATCCACTAAGAGCTCACCTTTGACCTCCAGGCCTCATTCTGACAGCATCTTTACTCAAAACTTTCACTATTTTCACTGGTGTTATGATGTTACTCAACCTTCCAGGCAGTTTGAGCCTGGCACATTGGCACAGGCATAGTTATAGATGTACCCCGGGACCAAAGCCCAAGCCTTTTTAGCCCAGGTTACCATCCAGTGGACAATGGCTGGTAATGGAGGAAGTGGCTTGGTGTTGGACTACTATGGCAAAGATGGGATCCACCAACTCCTTTTCTTTTCAGCAAACAAACAAACAAACAACAAAAGAGCAAAACCAAACAAAAGTAGGGGCAGCAAACCAGAATATGACTCAATATGCTTATTTCAATTTTTTACTTTAAAATAATATCCTCTTCTACAACCAACAACAAACATTTATCCTCAACTATCAAGCATATATGTTATGTTAGTAGAGCAGCAGAAACTAACTTCAAATTTGGGGGAAACGCGATTTCTTTTAACTATAATTTACAGAGGCAGGTCATGCAGGTTGGAGATTGTAAAAGTCATAATCCAAAAAGTAACCCTTTAAACTTTTACCGTAGGCATGCTTGTTATGTATGATTTGAATGAATTTAAAATGCAGAACTGCACACATTCTCTTTCTTCCTTTCCTTCTCTTTCAAAAAAAGAGGCATGTCAAACTGGTTTTTATTTGCTTGTATGCTCTGATATAAACTGGAATGTAGAAGTAATTGTCAAACACGGCATAGCCTGGAGAGAGAAGAGAAATGGTAATTGGGTTCTCCACTATTGAAATAATATGCAAGGTGGACATTTGTAAGACCATTAAATCTGGAGTAAAGGCTAAGCAATACACTGCATTAAATATGTAGCCTTGAATTAGAATCACCTGCTTTTACTCTGAGATGGGTGTGTGATGCTCTGAGATGGGTGTGCAATGCCCAACATTCTTCACTATTGGCTAATGCTGTGGTGACCAGGACTGCTGGGAGTTACAGTCTACTACTATTTGAAGGTCTTCCCCATTCTCACTCCTGACCTAACTATACGACTGTTGCTGAGTGTCTTTGCAAACGGACTTCTTTCTTCCCATTTGATTGTGAATTCCACGGACCTGCTCCACATTACTTAATAAATGGTTTCTCCCCTCAGCTTAACAGTATGGCTTGGTTGCATATGCATCATAAATCCCTGACCTACCTACCTATTGACCTGTTAATTAAATTCCAGATACAGCTCAGTGCCATTACTGAGGGCTTGCTTGCATACTTGAGGGTTCCCAGTGTTGATTCAAAGGCTGTTAACATGGGTTTGTTATTGCAAATTAAGAGCTGCACCTCTGATGTGTGACCCCATAGTGATCCTTGACTTGGGGAAATGGGAGAACTGTCCCAGGGTGCTGTGCTCTTTTGCAGAGGTGTGTGTGTGCTTATGTGTGGAAGAGAGTT
Organism: Anolis sagrei; assembly: GCF_037176765.1. Classification (NCBI taxonomy): domain Eukaryota; kingdom Metazoa; phylum Chordata; class Lepidosauria; order Squamata; family Anolidae; genus Anolis; species Anolis sagrei. Next base: position 188,779,000 of record NC_090024.1, on the reverse strand, counting down.
CTTATTGTCTTCTTTTATATTATTAAGCATAATAATGTGCACTCCAGTGATGGATGCTCATAGGGAATGAGGTACACGTCTTTAACAGGATTTTTTTTTGAAAGAGAGAAATGGCTCACTCTGTTTGCACTTGGCAGACATTGGAATCCAAATAATCCTGAGCAACAAAAGGGTCACCCCTGTGAAAGTTAAAGGAAATGGGGTAATGCAGGGATGTGACTATGGTGATGGTGGTAAGAAAACAAAAGCATTGTCCCCAAAGATGAATTCTGCTTCCCAAATGAAATTTTCTTTGAGTCCCCAAATTTCTAGCTTTGCAGAGAGCGGGGTATTGAAAACCATTCATACCTGGAACTCTTATATTTGCTGTGTTTGTATTCCCTTGCTAATGTTGCCTGCTTCTTTTCCTTGGATTCCTAAGTTGTATTTTAAAATGCTCAACTGAATTTTTTAAGTTATATTAATGCTACAAACCAGAGGACTGAAGGAAAATTTCATGCAAGGGAGCAGAATTCTTATTTCAGAGGACAATGTCCTCATTTTGCACCCCCCCTCTCAATATAGCTGTTATGTCTGCTCACCTGTAGTTCAAAAGTGGGGAACTATGCTTAGTATCTAATTGCTTGTTGTAGCAAATATAGACCCACTGAATGGTAAGCCAATATGCATGTAAATGTTATTAATTCAATGGGTTTACTCTAGTTAGGACCAACAACCATATTTTCATGTTTAGTTATAGTGAGATGAAGGGCAGACCAAGGAAAGAAGAGTTAATATTATTTTGGGTCTCCTTCACTTTTCTCTTCCACTCAGATTTAGCCTATTTTAGCATATAATGCAAAAGATAGAATAGGGGTACTAAATTTTGGTGCTATTGTTGATTTTGGCCTTTTAGTCTAACCAGTCTAAAATAGCACCATCAATTATGAGGGATTTTGGGAGATGTAGTTCAAAAACAACTAGAGCAGGCATGGGCAAACTTTGGCCCTCCACAATTCTTGTTAGGAATTGTGGGAGTTGAAGTCCAAAACACCTGGAGGGCTGAAGTTTGCCCATGCCTGAGCTAGAGGGTCACAGTTATCCACATCTGGGTTACAATCTTGGACAAAGACTAGAGAGGTTGATGTTCAAATATTCATATGTGTTTTATCTCCAAGGGATTCTTATGATTTTATGCAATCCCCCAAATGTTCTAAGGCCGGGAATTAATATTTGCCATATTTTGGATTTGAAAGAAGAAATGAGATAAATGAAAGCATATTCCCCAGGCTGTTATACCTGTGATGAATTAGGCTGTAGCTCCCATTATCTCCAGACAGTGCAAAGATTCACTATGATGGCTGGGAATAACAAGAATTGAGGTGCAACACATAGGGGGAATACTATGCTGTAGATAGCAGAAATAGGATCCAATGCTTTCTTTATAAGTTACTTCATAAGAAAGGCCTGAATACCTGCCGCTTGTTGCATCAGTGACGCAGACTGGAGAAAGTCAATGGTTGGATTCATGGTGCTTTTTGGAGCCTGAAATACTTCCATTAGCAACCCTTCCATTCATCCCTCTTTTGCTAAGCAATTCTGACATTTCACTGATTTGGACTGAAAAGTTATTTGTTTTTCTAATATAAATATAACACAGGGCTTTTCATTTTCAAAATGGGTTATGAACAGCATGCAATTAATCCTTGCAACAGCTTTTGCGATGATGGTAAACAAGGGAACAATGATCTTTCATTTAAGCAAGAAGAGAGAAATGACTTGTCTTGTTTGAAACACACCTCTGTGTTGAACAAAGCTCGGAGAAGTTACTTTTTGGACTACAGCTCTCATGATCTCATTGTCTGCACAGTTGATGGCTACGAGATTCTGAGATTTGTAGTACCCACTCACCCCCGCCCCATTTCCAAAGTTAGATGTTAAATCTGTGCAAATCCTTGTATAATTTGACAGTGTGAAGAAATAAACATTGCAGCCTGCTTACTCTGGATGAGCTCTAGTACAACCAGTAGAATCCTCCTTAAAATCTAATTTTAAGCATGTTCAATCTGCAGTCTTTATTACTGCAGTCAATAATAGCAAAATCTTAAGTATGTTTATATTGAAGGGAATCTCACTAAGCTCACTATGGTCTCTCTCCTTGGTGTAGTAGTTTATGACTTGAGGAAATATTTGGGTGCTATAATCAGGGTGCTGTCAAATAGCATCAATAAACTCAGATTTAAGGAGTCTTTCCCCTACAGATATGTTATGAATCATGTTACAGGACATTCAAGGTTATTTTAATCCAGATAAGCACCTAGAAACTCCAGGAATTTAGCAATGACATTATCAAATCCCTAAATCACCTCAACCAAAGATCTCTTGTTTCCACCAAGACATGTCAGAAACCTTGCTCTGCTCTGAAAATCTTTGCTGCTAAAGTCAAAATCAGCACCATTTTGGGCACTGATATTTCAAGAGCCAACCCAAAGACCTAGGGACAATCCTTGGGGATGTTCTCAGGATAGGGGCCAAAGCAAGGGGCAACCCTGGTAATGTCACAAAATGTGGGCCAGTGTGATTTTATTATGCATGCTACATTAAATAAGAACCCCAGCTATTCAGAACATGTAATTGGATTTAAAGAACACACAATATCTAACAAATGAGAAAAGGTTTAAATAAATGAGAAGAGACTATAAATCATATTTTACAAGACCGGCTTTGAACAAACCCATATTTCCATATTGTTATTTCACACCTGAAGCGACTTGCAGTTTCTCAAGTCACTCCTGACACACACAAAAAAGTTCCATAAAAACCTATTTCAAGTTTGCCTTAGGGTCACCATAAGTCAGAAATGACTTGAACCACACACAAAAGAACTTAGGTATTGAGAGAGCCTTTCATAGTGAAAACACTATAATTTGCAAATTTTTTCTTCGTCCCTGCACTGAGTATGTAGCTGAAGTCTGTCCCCCTTTTCACTGTGGACCAATTTCCTTTTACTACAATCCCCTTTTTGTTGTGAGTTGGGAGATGTGTCAGAGGAGCATCTGTACATTTTAATCAAACAGCTCCTAGAGATTCTTGTCCCCTTGAGGAAGAAGGCCAGAAGGTTTTGGCCAAAAAATTCAATTCAACTGTTGATAACAGTCTCCCCACAAGGGAACTTACTACAGACAGGCATAAGCAGTAAGCAATGGTTCTGTTTCTTTTTCTGTACTTTCCTGGCTTTTCTTAGAATTTGTTGTGCAATTTTTGTACAAAGGGAGGAGGTGATTTTTCAGGAAGTCATTCTGTTGGAAGGATGAAGGCAGAGACAGCAGGGCCATGAAAGGAAATCTTCTGAACAATGGTGCTTAAATGGCCCTTTTAATTCTTTACAGAACTGCAGAATTGCCATTACCATATTCTACCTGGCAGAAAAAAAGATAGAAGCAATATTGTTTGCTAAAGCAAAAAGCATAAAGGCTTGGAAAAATTATCTTTTGAATTACAATATTTTAGCCTATATGGAAAAAGACCTTTCTTAGGGGCATTCAACACAATGCTCTAGTTGTAGGCCACACTCACCAAAAGGTTGGGCTATTATAAACAATTGCCCATCAAAGAGCACATAACTCATCTTATTGTTTTAAGCAAGCATCACTGGTCAGTGGCATGACAGCCAAGAAGGATGGCAGTTGTTAGGGATATGTACCTGTATTTACTTGAATCGAGTGTGCCATCAAATGAAATGCACACCTCAATTTTCAAAACCATGGAACCAAAAGAAGTATTTGCTGATGAATGTAATACACAGCTGCAATAAGTGCACTCTTTGAAATTTGGCCAAAAAGATGTGCATTACAGTTGCTGCCTGCTTAGAATGGCTTCTATAAAAACCAAAGTGTTAGGACTCCAATATTTCCAGTAATTGGAAAGAAAACCAGATAAATCGTTAACACTTCCCTCAAAGAACCTCTGCTGTTTATTCTGCCTCCACTTTCTTGGGCGAATCTACATTGTAGAATGAATGCAGCTTGACATCATGTCAATTGCCCTTGCTCAATGCCATGGAATCCTAGAAGTTGTAGTTCTAAAAGCTCTTTAGCCTTCTTTGCCAAAGAGGCCTGGTGCTTCCCCAAACTACAAATCCCAGGATTCCATGCACTGAATAATGATATTCTCAGCATATATGCTTACAGTAGAGGTGCATCCTAGGTGATTCCAAAGTCCTTGGGTGAATCTACGTTGAAATTAATGCAGCCTGACACCACTTTCACTGCTATGGCTTAATGCTATGGAATCATGGATCTTCAGTCTTTCCTGAAAATTCTGCTACCTCACCAAACTACAACTCCCAGGATTGCATAGCACTGAACTATGGCAAATCAAAAGTGGTGTCAAACTGCATTAATTCTGCAGCGTAGATACATCCTAGGAGGGCTATGCTGGGGTCCTAGACTTTAGGGCCAGATAAATTACCTTGGAGGGACGTATCCGGTCCACGGGCCTCAGTTTGAGGACCCCTGATTTAGAGTCTGCACCCACTTTCAATCCTGCAGCTGCCTGCAGGATTCTGGGTTTGTAGTTTGGAGAGGGGCTTTTCCCATTGTCATCAAGAGAAGTACTGGGACTCACTTAATTGCAAGCCCCAGAACTCTTCAGGTTTTAAAGTGGGAGAAGTCCTATCTGATTTTGGAAACTAAGTAAGGTCAGTGCTAATTAATATTTGAAAGGGAGAACCTCAATGAGGTAAGTTATATTTCAGGTGAAAGTTGGAAAAAATCACTTTGTGGAGCCTTCTTCAACAGCAGGTGCTGCTTCTCCTCTCTCCCCTCCTCCAAGTTTCTTTCCTTCCCCCAGTCCTCCATTTGGCTTTTCCCAAGTCTAACCTTGGGAAAAAGAGGCAGAAAACCTTTTAAAAACAAGTAGCATCCTTCTCTTGTGTCTTTTTCTCTTCTTATCCCAATGGCTCCTCCTTGTCTGCAAGCCTCATAGCACTTCTGAAGCAACTTCCCCTTTCACTTTGCTTTAGTGCTTAGGTTACAGTAATACCAGATACTAATGTACACACTAATTTTGGCCATGTGCATTAGACTTGAGAAAATACGGTATGTCTCAGGAGGGCTACAAGGTAGCTGCTGCTCCACAACATCACCTGATTCAGGCTTCCACCTTATCCTGACTAATTGTTGGGCCATACTTAAGCAAGAACAAAGGTAAGGTGAAAACTGCTTCATGGTTTACACAGGTAAGGTGAAAACTGGCAGGAAAGGAATGGAAAAAGCTTGTGTGCTTGGACTGTGGGCCATATGTGGGCTCATCTGTTTTGTAGCCCTTCCTCCTCTGATAAAATTACTTAGTTTCCCATTAAATGTTGACCACAAGGCAGCACCTTTACCTTCAAAATAAGTTGAATGATCTTGGAAGTGTAAACAAGATGCATGCATCTGACAAAATTGACTCCTACGGCCACTGATTTTTGATAGCACAGCAGCATTTTTAAACAATTTACCTTAAACACAAAATGTATGTTCAAGGTAAATTGTTAAAACATACTGCCATGCTGTCAAAATTTGGTAGTAGTGGAGGTCGATTGTGACTTATAATGGATTCAGGAAGGCAATATGCATCTCATATCCACATCAAAAATAGTTCACTTTTAAAAGAAAGGGTTGAACTGCATACCAGAGGTCATGGAAGGAATAGGATTCATCTTGCAATGAAGGAAGGTACTTACTTACTTAGGTGATCCCTTGTTGTCCGAGTATGATGGCCTTCCAAGTGTAGTGTCTTGGCGTTGAATATGTAGGTGACTGTGGAGCCCTATTCTTGACCCGCATGTTCTTCCACAGTGAGGTCATTGGTTACCAGATGGAAGGTGGTCCCGGTCAGGGTTGGCTTGATGCGCCTTCCTCTTGACATTTTTCTCCCTTTTGCCTTCAATTTTCACCTCTTCATATTCCACAGCATAGCTGGTTACAGCTGACCTCCAGTTAGAGCACTCAAGGGCCAGGGCTTCCCAGTTCTCGGTGTCTATGCCACACTTTCTAAGATTAGCTTTAAGCCCATGTTTAAATCTCTTTTCCTGTTTTCCATTCTTGAGTTGGGAATATAATAACTGCTTGGGGAGACAATGGTTGGGCATTTGGACAACGTGGCCAGTCTAGTGGAGTTGATGGTGTAGGAGCATCACTTCAATGCTGGTGGTCTTTGCTTCTTCCAGCACATTGACATTTGTCTGCCTGTCTTCCCAAGAGATTTGCAGGATTTTTCAAAGGCAATGCTGATCATTCAAGCAGTTGAGTGTGACGTATAGGGAGGCAATTCAGCAATAGTGATAGGTCAATCTGGGTTAGGATTGAAGTAAGCATTGGGTTGGTGAAACCCAATATAGTGGTCCAGGAAGCATGACTTAGTTCATTTTCAAGAAGATGAATGGTTCAAGATTTTCTTCGGCTGCTGCTGGTTGCAATCAATGTGTGATTTTTTACCCTCTTTAAATACTGTACTCTCCGACTGTCCTGATTAATCCTTTGCCATCCTATTTTCCAAATGTCTTGCCCCAGTTTCCCTTCCACATTTCCCTTTTGTCTCCTATTACTTTGATTGCTGCAAATTAAACTGAAAGTGCAAGAGTACATTCACTCAGTTTACTCAGTAAGGAGAGAAGAGGAACAAAATCTTGCTTTTCCCAGCAGGTTAAGGCAAAAGTAAATTGCTATAGATTCTCTCAGTTTATGTGTTCTTTTTTTATTAAGAATGCCTGCCATTTTAACAATAATGTTTTTTGGCCAGTTTCCATATGAGCAATGGTGGCTGGTATGGCTCCATTACTGCAGAGTCTTTTTTTCCCTCCTAAATAGTCACTGCTGCTCCTTCTGTTAAAACAGGTGTAACCAAATTCCTCAAATTTATGGGATTTAGCCTTCTTATCATATGCAGTTCTAAATTCTACTCCAAACACCTGTTTAAAAATAACCTAAATTGGCTCAAAAGAGCTAGCAGGATTTAATTAATCATTTATTTTATAGGTACCTTTTTTGAAGAATGCAGGACTGTAGATCAGGTCTGAACACATGCTGTGAATGCAGATTTGGGAAAGACCAGTGGAAGGAAGACTATGGGAAATCCTGGAAAGCTGCTGCGAGCCAATGGAAGTAATACTGAGCCTGCAGGGGAGTTAAAAATTAGATTTTGTAACTGTAGAAATGTCCCACTAAACACCCATATTTTAAAGGAGGACAGATTAAGAATACAATACACAATTTCTCCCTGCTTATATCCTATATCAGTACTGGCTTCTCCATAGGAATCGGTATGTCTTAGTTTACCCTACAGTGGAGAGTAATTTACAAATCTGCCTCGGTTCAGTAGCAGTTATCTGTTCCTGACCCCTCATCAAACTTGCTCTGTCACCCCTCAAACACTGTTTACCCCTCCTGTAGTATCACAGTAATCCCCAAATGCTTTCAAAACTCCTGCAATGATTCCTGCATGCTCCTGCTGTTATAAATCGTCTTTCCAATGCCTGGTCTCAGTATATAACATATGTCTAATCCCCATCCCAATTTTCCATTTTCAGATCTATCACTATTTCAATCCTTCTCTTTTTCCTAACTAAATATCCTGTTTCCAACTACATGAGAATCTCTTAGCCCCCTCAAAAGCTCCTGCCAGGATGACCAATGGCATGACTTTTAGGAGTCATGCCATTGGTCAATTACTAAGTAGCATGGAGGGAATGATTTCTCCACTGGAATTCCATTGAGAAGATGCAGAGATAGTGCAAGGCTCTGGTCAAATCTCCAGCTGCAGTCCTGTTATCTCTCTTTATCATGAGACCTTTGAGGAAAGTAGAGGCAATGTTTTACTCAATTTAGTTGCTAAAAAGTTATTTTGTGTTTGGGTACATACCCATGTCCACACAGCATGGTGTAGTGGTTTGAGTTTTGGACTAAGTGTGTATCTATACAGTTGAAACAATGCAGTTTGACACCAGTTTAACTGCCATGGCCTAATGCTAGGGAATCATGGAAATCATAGTTTTACAAGGTCTTTAGCCTCCTCTGCGAAAGAATGCTGCTGCATCACCAAACATAACTCCCATGATTCCATAGTATTGAACTTTGATAAAGTAGTGTCAAACTGGATTAATTCTACTGTGTAACTTCACCATAGGACTCAGGGAGACTAGAATATGAATCTCTGCCTGGCCATGGAAATTCACTGGGTGACCCGGGCTACTCACACTCTCTTAGACTGAGAAGAAGGCAATGACAAACCTCCTCTTATGCTAGCCTATGACTGTAATAAAGATTTATTGTGACAAACCCTTCTCTGAATAAAACTTGCCAAGAAAACAGTATGATCGGGGCCACATTTGACTTAATCCTGAAAGGAAATGTGAGTTTTGTTGTTTTAAACTATATATTTAATTTTTTTTTATTCTTAAGGGTATGCTTCAAATTGTTTAATATTGTTAACAATATTACTCTATTTTAACGTTGACCTTTTGTATGTTTTTAAGTATATTGTACTCTTTCTAATTTATAAGATGCCTTTGTCCCACATTTTAGATGAAAGATGGATATAAATAAAGTTAACCATAATCATAACAACAACAAATTCAATTGATTAGCTGCTATGGCCCGTTCATCACCTGGTGATCATCCTCCTGTTTGCAATCCTTTCTGTACTTAGGCTTCTCCTTTGATGATAGTCACATATTTTACCATGGTATCCTTCTGGGTCATCTCATTGGGGTGAGACTGGGAGGCACTATATTACAGAAGTTGCATTCTTTCTTGGAGTGATGTACCCAGAAGGTGGTGCTGGGGGACTCCTATTTGAACTGCTAGCTGTTGACCTGTGGGGTTCCTCAGGGTTCCATTTTGTCCCCCCATGCTATTTAACATATACATGAAAACACTGGGAGAGGTCATCTGGAGTTTTGGAACATGGTGCCACCTATATGCACTACTATTTCTTTCCACTTAATGCCAAGGAAGCTGTTGTGACCCAAAACCAGTGCATGTCATCAGTAATGGACCTGATGAGGGCAAGCAGATTGAAACTTAATCCAGATGAGACAGAAGTATCATCTGGATTAAGTTTCTGTCAGTTGGAAGGCAGATCAGGGAATAGGTATTCGGCCTGGGCTGGATGGGGTAACACCCCCCTGAAGACACAGATCCGCAGATTGGAGGCCCTCCTGGACTTGAACGTCAAGGCCCAGATGTCAGTGGTGGCTGGAAGGGCCTTTGTACAATTAAGGCTTGTGTGCCAACTGCGCCAGTTCTTTGAGAAGCCAGATCTGGTCACAGTGGTCCATGCCTTAGTTACATCCTGTCTGGATTACTGTAATGCACTCTACGTGGGGCTGCCTCTGAAGAGTGGTCAGAAACTTCAGCTGGTCCAAAGCGCTGCAGCCAGGTTGCTCACTGGGACTGGCTACAGGGAGAGGACGACCCCCCTGTTGAAGCAGCTCTATTGGCTGCCAGTCTGTTACTGGGCACAATTCAAACTGCTGGCTATGATCTTTAAAGGCCTAGATTGTTCAGGTCCAGGCTATTTTGCTGACTTGTACATGCCCTTGTACAGATCTTCAGGAGAGGCCCTTCTCTTGGTCCCACCACTATTTCAAGCCTGGTTGGTAGGAATGAGAGAGCGGGTCTACTCAGTGGCTGCTCCATGACTCTGGAACTCTCTGCCCAGGGAAGCCAGAATGCTGTCCCTTGCTGTCCTTCTGTTGGCAGAAGAAAACCTTTTTATTCAGACAGGCTGTTAAAGATTAAGGTGTTTAAGATCTAGTCAGGGGGTGCTGTGATTTTTAACTGTTTTGATGGATTTTAACTATGATTTTTTTTAGTGCTATTTGTGTTTAGTTCTATTTTAATTTTTGCAGATTTATATATTTGAAATTGTATATTAATGCTTTTATGTCATCCCTTTGAGTGCCATTTGGGGAGATAATGTGGAGCATAAATAAATAAATAAATAAATAATTACAATAATACCACCCCAAGGGTTGTATTTTACCTTCAAGAAACCAGGGACACCATGAAGAGGCAAAAACTGATTTTGTATAGGAGAAATACTCCCACTCCTTACATATATATCTAACTAGACTAGATAGATATAGAAATGATGGCTCAGAAATCTGTTTTGATCCAGAGTCTACAGTACACTCAGGAATGAAGCAACTGAATCGGGGTGCGCAATAGAATGGAATGGTAAATTAATGGGAGGACATTGTTATATGTGCTGGTACCCAATAAATTCACCTGCTATTCTTGTGGGCAATGGAGATAGCTGTTCTGTCACCAATTTTGAAGTAATATTCTGCTGTTCAGCTTATTTACTTGTATATGTATATGGAATGCGGGATAGGGATATTTGCTTTAGGAAACAATATGCCTTGGGTCCACTCTATTCCTGTCTTGGGTTGGGAAACATATTTCTCTCTAGGTGATGCTGTATTGCAGCTCACATCAATCCTTGCCATTGTCTGTGCTGGCTAGGGCTGATGGTAGCTGCAATCAAAAAAATAACCAAAAGGAAGAATGTTCAACACCCTTGCTTTACCCCAAGTTTCACTTACGGATAATGCGATTCGACTATGCCAAACCACAGTTCTCAGCTGTGTCTACCACCAGCCTGGAAGAAAATATTACATTAAAAAAATTCATAGTTGGGTGTATTGATCAAAATGAGGTTGTATCTTTTCTTGTAGTTCTATTGTGGGATAATTCTGACTCTTTGTTTTGGCTGCCAGATGGAATGAGCAGCTTTTCTGAAGTCAACAAAGCAGACAAATATTTCCCCTTTCCCTTATTTATTTTTTAAAATAATATGGTTGTTAATGAGCAGTTGTAAAAGCAAAGCGAGTTCATTCATCCTTTCCTGCAAAAAAAATGCCTACTTGGTTTCATAGATCTGTCTGTCTGTAGGGCGCAGCAAGCTCCCACTAGGGCAAACTTGCTTCAAGTCCATGAATAATGGAGTTTAGGAGAGTTCAAACATGATTTCTCTCTGCCTCCACCTCTGTGTGGCTTTTGTACAAATATTGTTTCTCTCAAAGCATAACAAAAAGCTCTGATCAAGTGAATCCTGACGCCTTTTTTCAGTGTACATTAACTTACACCCTTCTGTCGAACTTCTTGATAAAAGATGTGAATAGCTAATGTCCCCTTTTAAATGCATCCATTTGATTTTCTTTTTCTTTCTTTCCTTTCCTCTTTCTCCCTTTCAAGGACTGTGGACAAAGGAATAAAGAGGATTCTTCTCTCTGTGTCTTCTCCTTCACACAAAGTTATGCAAAGCCTGGAGCCTTGGTTTAATTGTGCGGCTGTATTCCTCCAGAGGGCTGGAAAAGAGACTTTGTAAAAGCCTCCAGCCCCAGCAATCCCCTCCCTTCTTCATTACCTGCCTTGGAATGGATACTGGCAAAGACTGGGAAACTTGACAGAAACGTGAAGGCAAAGCAGGAGAAAAATATGGTTTGTCCCCTTCGGAAAGCCTCAAATCAGTTCTTCCCATCGGTTTCAGCACTTTGAAAAGCTATTTTTCCTTCAGCACTTGTAGGATTTGAATGCAGAGCCAGCACCCAAGCCAGCCAAACAAAGGAGTCTGGTACATGTCAACCAACTGGACTTTCATGGGTGCAGGGTTTTGAGTGTTCAGGGATCTTTGGCAATGACTGGGAAGAACGGGGGATCCCTGTGCATGGAGCCACTCTCCTTCTGCCTCCTCTTGAGTGTCTGCTGTGGCTGGTGGTATCAGCCAGCCAGCTCTGCCAAACCCAAAGGTCAGGGTCATCCCCACATGAACTCTATCCGCCTCGATGGGGACATCACCTTAGGTGGCCTCTTCCCTGTCCATGGGAGGGGCTCTGAAGGCAAGGCCTGTGGGGAACTGAAGAAAGAGAAGGGGATTCACCGCCTGGAGGCTATGCTCTTTGCTCTGGACCGAATCAACAATGACCCAGACTTACTTCCAAATATCACCTTGGGGGCTCGCATCTTGGACACCTGTTCTCGAGATACCCATGCCTTGGAGCAGTCACTCACCTTTGTCCAGGCTCTGATTGAGAAGGACAGCACCGAGGTGCGCTGCGTGAATGGTGGGCCACCTATCATCACCAAGCCGGAACGTGTGGTTGGTGTGATAGGGGCATCTGGCAGCTCCGTCTCCATTATGGTGGCCAATATTTTGCGCCTCTTCAAGGTAAGGTTGTGGGCACACTTTTCTCTGCACAGGGATCATTTGCAATTCAAATCCTTCCTTCTTGCCACTGCAGCTGCAAAAATAACTGCCTGTGACTGTTAAGTGGAGAGAAAAAAACCCACTAAAGTAGGTTTTAACCATAATTATAGAGACGTAGTTCTTGCTCCCTGGTGAGGAAAAAGGAGGAGAATGAAAGTTCTTGCTGTGTCTCTGTGGGTGTTTAAAGAGCTCCCTGATTCCCTTATGGAGTCTGACCCTTCCCCTCCTTTCCCAACATGGTACTTAGGACTTTTTCCCTCTTTCCCTTTGTATCTTCCACTTCTGTAAGGGAAAACTGACAAGCTGATTCTGATGTGGGAAGGATGCTGCGCAGGGTGGTGAATGTTTTTTTTTTTAAAATTTTGGGAGGGGGGAATTATATGTTTCATTTTACAGCTGTGAGGAATATTCATGCTGCGCATTATCCCACATGATGCTGTGGGAGGGTGAGGGGGTGGGTAAAATGAGAAACCTGATCCACCAAAGCATTTAGAAATCAATATGATGAGGGAAAGGCCCCTTTTCTTGTGTACATGGTAATTTCCAATGCTCAAGGGCATAGGTGGGATGTCCTCCCCCAGACTGAATTACCCTTTGGTGCTAGAGTATTACAAACATTTTCATGCCTTTTCTTATAAAGTTCTGAGCTTCCTAGAATGACAGATTTTTTTGGCAATGAAAGCACATTTTCATATAATCTTGTTCTAATACACTCCAGTTCAAAGCATACCATGAGAAAGGGAGTATTCCTTCTAGAGAAGGAATAGAAAAATTCTAGGCCTCCAGATGTTGCTAGATTGTGACTTCCATCAAGTATAGACAACATGGCCAGTGGTGAGGATGATAAGGGCTGCAAGCTGCTAGGGAGTCACATATTTCCCAAATGTATTCTAAAAGGGGAAGAAGTGTTTTCCTGGATTGTCAGGGAACTGGGACCATTTTTGTGGGGGAGATCCTCAATCCTAAAGTCCCAAGTAGGGCAGGGAATTACAACCTCAAAAGGTAACTTTTCAAAGCTCTGCAGCAGACTCAATTCCAGGAGAGAGTTTTTTTTAATCCCATTCTAAAGAAGCACTGGTTTCAATACTACTGTTCCCACTCAGAGTCTCTTTGTATAGTGGGAGGAAGGAGTGCTTGGTTAATACTAGATTGAAGGCCAGAGGTTGCTACGCCTCTTAGATACCAGGGTCATGCATAGCTATTCACACTGGTGTAGCTTTGATTTCAATGCTTGATCTCTCACCCCCTCACTTACAAGTAGCTGCATGCTCCCTTTTGCTCGGTCAACTGATAATTAGCTGATCAAAGGTGTAATATTAACTGGACTCCAGCTAACAGAAGCTTCCATGTGGCTGTACTGTACCGGAGCTGTCAAGGTATCTGTCTGGCTTCTTGTGGTTTCTCCATTACACAACAGATGCTCTTGAACTGTTTTCAGGTTTGACTAGCATTGCAGGTAAAGGAACAGCTTGAGGGACAGTTTAGACATTACCTCTTGTTGCGTCTCTAATTTTCCTAACAGGCTGACAAGACAACCTGAAATTAATGTGAGCTCATTGTCTGACTATATGAAATGGAGAACTACATTGCTGTACCTTATGAGCAGGATTCTGTTGCCTCACTCTTTTAAAAGGCAATGATGGTTGACCTAGTACTGACTAACTACCTCATCACACTAGAGCATGGATCCACTTTAAATCTGGTTTCTGCCTCCTGCAGCATTCTTGTGTTTGTAGTTTAGTGAGGTCCAGGACATGCCTGGCTGAGCATTTTAAGGGCCCCTCTCCTAAACTACAAGCCCCAGAATGCAGCAGGAAGCAGCAACTAGATTTAAAGTGGATCCCTGCTCTTGTGTGATGAGGTCTTAAAGGTTCCACAGAAGGAAGCAGGGTGGGGGTGTTGGTGGCGGTAGGCTCTCTTCTCATTGAAGTCTCCTAGCTGAAAAGCTGTCGTTCTCCAGGACTATTATTGTAATCAGGTTGGGGAGGGCGGCATCCTGCCTTGAGGGGAAAATGATGCAGTGAGATAAAGTGCAACTTGCATTGAAATCTTGGTCCTGATTCAGATCAGGGACACTTACAGATTCTCTTACTTTTAGGAAAAGGGTTTTTAAAAAACCTCCTTAATTCCTCCATGGGGAGCGTGTGGTTCTCCACACAACCCTTTACCATTAGATGTGCTGGCTGAGGCTGATGGTACTTGCGGTCCAACAACATCTGGAAGGTCACACAATGTTCACCTCTGTATATTTTCACAAACCTATCAGTTCCCGTATTTTCATCTGTCTGTCCACCTAGCTATCTTTCTATCCAATTTGTTAAATGGTGGTTTAGAAATAAAAAAACAAAGGCACAATGTATAAATATGAAATCTAAAACATAATAAAACAAAAGGATAAACCTCTCTGCTCTGAGTTCAGCAGGTTCTGCGGATCAAATCTTCATTCCAGGACCCACTACAAATGAGGTCCTGAAGCGAAGCCAAAATGTGGTTTGATTTTTTCCCCAGTTCCATTGGGTGGGGGCTTGGAGAAAGAGCCACCCCATTGCCTATTTCTGCCCATGACACATATGGTCTCTACATAACTGAATATAATATAAACATGACCTGAGATCTCATGCGCTGTAGCAGCTCGCTTGGCAAAATGCTCCGGGCAGATTCTCAGGTGCATTAGCAAACATCCCAAATACTTTCCCTGCAGCTGCAAATGTCAAAAGCTGTCACTTTTCATCCCAGAAGGAAGGAACTTTTGTGATGCATCCAATGATTGCTCAAAGTACAGTGTTTCTAAGGATATTTCAGGAAACGGGCATTGTTTTTTCCCCTTGCCAGGCTCCAGCAAGAGGAACCTTGACCATTTTTGATGTTGTTGATTATAATTCACTTGCTGAATGCCTCCATCAGAGGTATCATTTTAATTAATGTTGCTATTTATGAATTCTGAAAACACCAGACAAATGCATATGAAAGCATTTGCATTTCTATTAATTGCCCTAATTCTAATATGATACTTAGACTCAGCGGGCCAGCAGTCATCATTACTAGCAGAACAAATCATGTGCAAGTCAACTTGAAAATCAGTGTCATCAAGTTCAATGTGACTTATTTCTAGATTTGTCTGTATGGGAGGGCAACCATAGACCTTCAAAAGAATTATGAGGAAACAAATCAATAGTCCCGTGCTATCTTTTAAACTGATATTGATCATTGTGTTGTTGAAGGTTTTCATGGACAGAATCACTGGGTTGCTGTGAGTTTTCTGGGCTGTATGGCCATTTTCCAGAAGTATTCTCTCCTGACGTTTCACCTGCATCTATGGCAGACATCCTCAGAGGTTGTGAGGTCTGTTGGAAACTCACTGAGGATGCTTGCCATAGATGCAGGCAAAATGTCAGGAGAGAATGCCTCTAGACCATGGCCATACAACCCGAAAAAACCTACAACAACCCAGTGATTCCGGCCATGAAAGCCTTCGACAATACATTGTTCTTTGGGAGTTAGCAACCTGTGACCCCAGGGTTACATGTGGTCCTTGGCCTAATTTGATGGAGGTGGAGAGAACCCAGAAGGACAGAAGAAAGATGGGAGGGGGACATATGGCTTCATGTGAGATCAAAATGGGGTGATGGAAGAAGGTTGTGAAAACTGTAGGGGAGTACATGACAAAGAGGGGTGATGTTCCTGCACTTTTGATTGTTGTGTTTTGGCTGGTTATGTTATCTACTTATCCCTGCTTTAACACATTCTTTCACCTATTGAGTAAAGGAATAAACTTAATGACTTCTTTGTGGCATCCTAGCAAGTAATCCTCGCTCTGCAGGACAGGGAGGTATTAGGATTGATGAGATGGAAATCAAAAGAGAAGCAAGGATCAAAAAGAAGTAAGGAGAGAGGATGGGATGGCAGAGAGATAGAAGAGCTGGCTTTGTCTGATTTTGGCTCAATTTCTAATTCTCAACAGTCATGGAAGAAATGCAGCCACATTCTGGCCTATATCTGTGCATGGTATCCTTGCATTATATTTGTGTGATTCTGAAGCCTGTCCATCTTTCCTTTGCTTAATTGCCTGAAGAAGGCACAGATAATTTCCAGGCTATCTGGTGTGGACATTTTATAATCCTTCAAATGACACAATTATATTTGTTATTGTGCTTGAATCCCAAATTTGTAGTTTTGAGAAGCACTGGAATGCTCTGGCTGACAATTTCTTATGTCCCTTCCTGAACTGTCAATCCCAGGATTCCATAGGACTGAACTATGGTGCTCAGAGTTTAATAAAAACCCCATTATCCTGTGGTGCAAATGGGTCCCAGGTCTAGCAAGCATCTGGCTTTGCATTGCATGTTGCAAACCTTTTACTGTTGAAGAGGGCCTTCCAAATAGCTCAATTGCAAGGACATCAGGGCAGTACATTTTGCTTTCCTTGCAAATGATCAAGAAATAATGGGAAACTTAAAAATAACACGAATGACAATGCACTACAATTAAATTAATTGCTTCTCATTTTTAACCTTGTATCCTTTGAAGAAAACAAAAGCACCTGCACTTTAGATTCAATGTAATGAAAGAAAGCACGTTCTGTTCAAAGGACAATGGTAGCTATAACCTCTGAATGAGCTACTTTCTTTTCATGTGATTACCTAGGGGCCGCTCAATAGTTGTAAAAGATCACGAGAAAGGGCAACCTTCACTCAATCTATTCTAGACAGTCTAACACTAGACTAACTTTAGTGCTGTATTCTAGCTCACTCATAGGATTTTATTACATTTACAAATCAGCACTATTACTCAAATGGAGAGAGGTGTGATAATGATGCTCATGCTGTATGTATCTGCTATCACTTCTCATTGCCATGAAATGCTATTCCATGGCAATGAGCGGTAATAGCAGGTACATACGATATGAGCATCTTCATTATCATGTCTCTCTCCATAAGTGCAGTAGTGCTGATATGCCAATCCATGGTATCATGGTCATGCTTCCGAATACCTTCATAACCCTGCCGTCTTGCGACTCTGTAATGTATTAGTTTTGCAGTCCCAGCAATGGATAACTTTTCAAAAACCAAATATTACTGTAAATTATAAAATAAACAGCTCAGGAATGGTGAGGGGGAAGGAGGAGAGTGGAAGAGAAAGAGAATCCCATCCCCTGATGTTACCTTGGTGCCAGTATGTCAGCACAGAATTTTAATGGGCTCATCACAAAAAGTAGATGGGGAAAATATGACAGGAGGGGTAGCTATTGATGTGGTTTGTCCATTAATCACTAAGGGTGGGTTAATTGTGTGGAGGAGGCAACAGGATGTGCACAGAGCCATGTGACAGTCAATAGTTCTCTTTCAATACTGTTTTGCCTCCCTTGTGTGATAAAGCCCACAGTAAGAAGAGGGGTAGTTCATATCTACTGTGTTTTTGTGAGTCCTGTAAGAGTTTAGATCAGTGTTCCTCAAAGTGGTGGTCTCTCAGGATCCAGTTTTCAGGGCCTTGATTCTGGCACCAGAAGTCAGGGCCCCTGACGTAGAACTCTGATAAGACACCTGTGGCGGTTGACCCTGAGAGGGAACGGTTAGCAGTTTGGATGGGTGAATTACACCGGGTTTTGTCTTGGTGGGAGTTACATTTTTGAATGTGGGGGAGGGTATATAAGGGAGTGCCAACCGGTGCCAGGCACTCTCGGCTTTTTGCATGTCTGTGTTTCCTGTAGTAAGGTTCTCAGTGATACCAGAGCGTTGTCCTGTGTCTTCATTTGGGAGCTGCTACTGTGAGCTGACAGTGGTCTGCTGACTGATGCCTGTTCATGAGCCATCTACTAGGCCTGGGTAACAACGCAAAAATTTGTTTCTAAAATCGATTTGTAATTGGGGGTTTTTTTTGTTTCGATATTTAAAATAATTACAAAACTTTCCCAAAAAAAGTTTCGGTATTTACGAAATTTCGTAAATATTTACAAAAGATTTTGTAAAGATGGCGCCCTTTTTTTTTCAATATTTTAAAAATATTTTTTAAATTTAATTATTAATTTAGTAGAAAAGGGATTAATTATTATTCATTATTATTAAGGAGGGAAGGCAGGCACTCACTCTGGCGGGCCCTCTCGCTCGCCGCTCGCTCGCCCCTCTCGCTCGCCCCTCTCGCTCGCCGCTCGCTCGCCCGCCCCTCTCGCTCGCCGCTCGATCGCCTGCCCCTCTCAGAAGATAGAGAGAGAAAGTTAGAGACAATAGGTAGACAGAGTGAGAGAGAGATGGCAGAGAAAGTGAGAGGTGTGTGTGAGAGAGATGACAGGTCATCTCTCGCTCGCCCCTCTCGCTCGCCGCTCGCTCGCCCCTCTCAGCAAGCATCGGCAGGCGGCCATCTTAAGTATTTCCGAAATGGACGGAAATACAAAATTTTTTGGCGCCTGCCGTTTCGATATTTAAAAACACTTCCAGGTTAAAAAAAATGTTTTGTAATCGTTTCGTAATTCAAAAATTAACGAATTTTTTAACGAATTACGAATTAACGAAACGAATTGACCAGCCCTACCATCTACCCATTTTGATGTCACCCCCATGGACCTCTTCCTGTACAGAACAAAACACATATTGTAGCTAGAATCCCAGAAAAACTGACAAAATCAACTATAAAAACAGAAACAAAACAATATTGTGTGCTTGCAGCGCATGCAGTCAAAACCACATGCTTCGAAGCATCATTATAATTGGGTAATAATGAGGGTTCTGATCAGATTGCATACAGAATAGAAGGCACAAAAACTAAATCAGTACAGCATTTTAGCCTTGTAGGTATACTAATACATGTAAACTGAGCTAATGAAAAATGTTTTATGTTTATATCCAATGACAGGGGTATTTTTAAAAAAATAAAAAGTAATACATACTGAAACACTGCACAAAAATATTATAGATAGTCATTTTGTTGTTACCTGTTCTGATGGTGGCACCTAGTATGATTTGCATTTCCCCCGATACTCTCCCTAGTGGCACCATTGCTATGCATTTTTCCATGGCTGCAAATAACCCATGCCTAGCATTGACTGCAGTTTCAGATTTCTCCATTCGTTTGTTCTTTTGCTTAATCTCTCCTTTTGCTGAAATGGCAGAAGGTGTATTAGGCAAGCACAAGGTGCTAATAGGTCTACATGTTTCTTGCTATAAGCTTCCAAACAGCATGGATTTGTTAGTCTTTAAACTGAAAGGTTAAAAATTATGTTTCACTTTCAAAATTTATCCTCTTGTGGTTTGACAAAGAACTGAGTGGCTGGTATAGGGCAGTTTGACAGTTTCTTCTCTAATCTGTCTTCAGCTGCACTTTCCATATGGATGCTTTATTGCAGATATCCTATCCTGGGAGCCAATTTACTTCTAAATGAAACAGGTTGGAGTCTGATGCACACGTACAGAATGACATATGTGCATTGCTGTGAGCTTCAGGATGTCACAGGAAGTAAGGTACATTTTTAGGACAGAGCCATTTTTAACATGATACATTTCTTCACATTTTCTCAGAGGAAGCCATAATTTTATCTACAAGGTTATTTATTTATTGTGTCAGAAGCAAAATGAGAATACAGTTATAATGTAATAAAAAACCACAAGATTAAAAACTTGGCATTATACTAAATTTTGTATAGATCTACTAGGTGTTCTATAGCATGACCCACTTCTGGTGGTACAGTATATGCAAAAGTTCAAGATACCTTCACTAAGTGAAAACTTGAGTGAAAACTTATTACGTATGTATTTTCAATAAATTATAGCCCTGTTGAAGTTTGTTAGATTAGAATTCAACTTTAAGGTAAAGGGTAAAGGTTTCCCCTTGGCATTATGTCTAGTCGTGTTTGACTCTGGAGGGTAGTGCTAATCCCCATTTCTAATCCCCACTTCTAATCTCCAAGATCATGTGGCTAGCATGACTGCATGGAGTGCTGTTACCTTCCTGTCTGAGCAGTACCTATTGATCAACTCACATTTTCATGTTTTTTAACTGCTAGGTTGGCAGAAGCTGAGGCTAACAGCAGTAGCTCACCGCGCTCACTGGATTCAAACTGTTGACCTGCAGTTTAACCCACTGAGCCACCAGGGGCTCTGGTTCAACTTTAAGTGGCAACTAAAACAAAACGTTGTAATCATTTGCACACTGTGACACGGGGAAGGGACAAATTGAAATCCCCCTATCTCTGAAAGCTTTGGTAGAGACTCCTCTACTTCCTGAAGTTCCATTCCTCAGTGAAGGCTCCCCTGTTTATCTTCCGGATTTATTCTATTCATTCAACTATATCTATGGATTTTCAGATTATCCCATTTCTTGTTTCATCATCAAATCATTTTCCTTTTTTTCTGGGCTCAGAGAAAGCAGCAAACCAAAGAACATGCGAGTATTAGAATCATGGTGGGAGATACCAGATCCATTCAGACCATGACAGTGACAGTAAAGAATACATCTTTGTGTGGATGGGACAAAATGGGGGTATTGAACCCCCTAATTATGCTTCTAATTATTTTTTTCCTTCAGTCCATAAATCTGTAGCATTTCAGAGTGGGACAATGAAAACTATTCACACCTAGTCCACATTACCTTGGTAGTTTTGCCCTTTTCTTTCTTTCTTTTTTGAATGCCTCAACTACTTGTTAATGTTCAACTGAAATGTTAATTTATAGAAATCATTTTGAGGATTGACAGAAAATTTCATGGTGTGTATATTTGTTAATGCCATCATATTGCTCCCTGTTGTAGATACATCCCCAATTTTAGTTCATTTTAATTTTTAAAAATTAAAATCCATAGATTTCTTTATTGTTGGGATAGAATACTGACTTAATTTTTGTATTTAGAGGAATCAAAAGGGACATTCACACCTATGATATGATTGCTTAATGCTTGAACAACCAGTGTTAGAACTCAATAAGGGTTCCCATCTGCTTTAATTCTTTCTTTTGAAACAGCTTCTCAGAATTAGCATCTATATTACAGGTGAATATAACATTATTCTTGGGATTTTGGGAGTGGCTGCAGCAATTGAGTTTTAAGGGGGGAACTTGTTTCAGATCAATTTTGAAGAATTTTCCAAAGTCCACAAGTATCTCTATATATAAAATGCAAGCATCTCCTTTTCCTTTTCTTCTAAAATCTGAATTTAGGAGAAAGCTAACCTGACATATTTTCCCACCTGCATCTACTTTACAAAATATCTTTGTGAGTAGAAAAAAAACATAATCTTGAATACATGATGCCTTTGTGTATCCTCTCTGGGCTAGGCAGTCTTTCTCTGTGCAAGTCTGGAATTACCAACAACTATTTTGATATTTCTTTTCTGAATGCATACATACAAAGCTCAAAGAGGCTGCAAAATAGGATAAATCCAGAAGACACTTATGCAGGGAATTGCTTAGAGCATTTGAAAGTGTTCTCTTGGGCAGTAGAGTTTTCATTGACTCAACTCTTAGAAATGCATTAATTCTGTGAAGGTCATTGGCACTGCTGAATAAAACATCCCTTTTCATTGTCTTCTTGGGATTGCTTGACAGATGTGGATACTTTGTAAAGTCTGTGACCCTTTGTGGGAGAGAGTGCAAATACATATGAAATATTTCCAAATGACATGATAGATTGCACCGTTGTTATTGCTGTTCTAATAGACCTGTTTAGGTCAGTGTTGGTTTGCGGCGGCTATACCAAATGAAGCAGGGCAATAAGACCAAGGGCACTTCCAGACAGCGTCAAAATTCAGATTAAATAAGTGGGTTTAAAAATCATGGGACCTGACAGCAAGTCCAGTCACAGATCTGTCAGTTCAAGGAAATGCTCCCTCGCCATCCTGATATCTTCATTTGTAGCGGATTTTACAAGAAGGATGGGAATATCCAATGGAAGTTTATTTAAAAGATGCGCTGGATTACATAAGTGCTCATGCAAACATTTTGATGTACACACAAGCTTATTTCTTATTCTCTCTCCTCATCCAACTATAAATTCAAGCTTTGTTTAATATAATAAACACCACACAAAAAAAGAAGGATTGCAGAGAATTCTAATTGAAACGGGTTTCAATTCTATTTAGCCACCTGTATGTCTGTGGCTCCATATTTGACAGCCCTCATCAGCTGTTTCAGGCTTTAATATGTGCACATGGGCTGGAATAGTCCACAACAAAGTATATAGAGGAAACCACATGTTTTCCATGACTGCAGGGATATGCAGTCATGCAAATGTGCACATTTTTTGGCCAGAATCTGGTTGGTGGAGGTGGCGATGACTTGGCTGGGAATCTCCTCCTGGCTGGGCAGGGAGGCCTTCCAATGGGCTGGTGGAGGCAGTTCATGGGTGGAGAGGTCTGAATGTGTAAGAATGAAATGCTGGAGACAAAGAAAAGTCAAAAAGATGATTTGACAGGATTATGCAGATACTGGGTCTTGGCAGGGAAGACAATGAGAGTTGTTTTTCCAAACATCTTCCGATGCTGAGAAGACAAAGAGTCCCAAAGATGTCTATTGGTGACTGCAATCAAAGTTTCCTCCTGGACTTTTGTCTCGTGGATAGCTGAGATCCCCAAAAGGGAAGTTTGGGTGGCAGGCGAATGGCCTCCTGCTGTTATCCAGGAAGATTAATTGTTTCAAAGATTATGTTCCATCTCTGGTTCTCACACAGGGTGTGAAAGGGGTATCTGGAATTGCTCAAGAGGTTATTGCAGATCATGAGTTCATAAATATTTGCCTTCTATTTCATAGTTAGTGATAATAATAAAATATAAAAATATAAGATACTTCATGTGGTGTTTTTGGTAGAGACTTTTAGTGGGAAAGAGGGTTGAAGAGAGAGGATTTTACCACTGCTGAGTATAAGGTGGGAAAGGTTATTTGCCTTGTTTAATATCCCTGCACTATGGAGTTGTGGTTACTGCTGATCCTGGGAGGCTCAAGGGAGGCAGTAGGGGCAGTGGCAACTGCATTAATTTGGCCCTCCATCCTTGGGAAACTATACTTCCCATGGGGACCGAACTAAGGACCTCATCTTCTGCCAGCCAGCAAGGCAAGATGAGGACTCCATGCCTCACCCTTAAGAGGAGCGCCACCACTGGCCTCTGCTGGCCATTTTACAATGTCCTTGGTCTCTCTTTTATTAGGAGTGGGGGTGCTCACAATAAGTGGGATCATGGCTTTTTCAAGCTGGATTAGCTATTAATAATGAACAACAACTTTTTCTCTCCGAAAATGCAGCCTGATGATAAATCTCCACCATTTTTCACTTCCATGTTAATGTTAAGATCTTCTCAGAAGCCTCTGCATGGATGTCATGTTCAGCCTAATGCTCTCAACTTATCTACTTTCCAACAGTTAACTGATAGTATGTGAAACCATATTAATATATATCATCCTGACATCAGTTATTATAGATGATTGGATAATGGGGCTGTGGTTTATATACTAAAAAGTGTGGAATCACATCTACTCTCCTTTCCTAATGGCTGAATGATTGCTATAGCTTGACACGTTTATCATTCAGAACAGAGGCAGCCACCTAACAGAGTAGGCATGGTACGGACCCCATTGTTAAACTGAAATTTGTTTTATGGATGTTAATTGGGTGCTGGTGTCTAAGGTTTTCAGTATGCAGCTGTCATGTGTCATGGGATGCAGTTCTGCTCGTCAAATAAATATGAATAAAGTAGGATTGATGGATGCAACTTTGGGTGTCAGACCCACAAGAAGTGCTTACGTGGCCTTCATTTCAAAGTAGCATGCATTAATGAATGCTCAAAACATGCCTATTAAGTGGCATCTCAGTCTCTTTTCTACATTACTAAATGGGAGCTTCAGCAATGCAATGAAAAACTGATGTCTACGCATGGCAGAAATAATTTAAGGGATTTTTTTCAAAGGCAGAGGAAGCTAAGGTAATGTTTTTGTCATATTCCAAAGGTGGGGAGCCTCCTCCTTCCTGTAAATTGGGGCTGATGGGGTTCAACAATGTCTAGGGGGTCATAAGTTTCTTTCCTCCTACCAAGGTTGCTGAACGTATGTATAGTCACATCACTGACCATTGGGTGGTTGGGTGTTATATAATACTTCACTTTTCACATTCATGCTGTCTTAATTTTGCCTTTGTAAGACACAGACAAAAATACTTAGTGTTTCCTACAGAAAGAGTCTGACTGCTAGCAAGGAAAGAAGAAACATTTGATGGGCCAATAGAGACCATGGCTGCTTTGTTGTTATTGTGGACTTTCATATCATTTACAATTTATTGTACCATAAGGCAAACCTTACCACAGGTTTTCTTGGCAAGATTTGTCCAGAGGAGGTTTGCCATTGCCTTTCTGAAGCTAAGATTTGCCCTGAAAGTGTGATTTGCTCAAGGTGAACAAGTGGATTTTCATGACTGACAATCTGAGTGTCCAGAAGTCCTAAGCCAACACTTAAACTTCTGCACCATGCTGGTTCTCATGTCTTTTTTATTCTTTCATAATCTCAGGAAGCTAAGTACAATAGTTTAGTGGGCAAGCACATGCTTCCCATGGAGCAGACTCTGGGTTTCATGTGTGATATCTCCACTTAAATTTCCATATGAATTTGATCAGTGGTTCTCAACCTTCCTAATGCTGTGACCCCTTAATACAGTTCCTCATGTAGTGGTGAACCCCAACCATAAAATTATTTTCATTGCTACTTTATAACTGTAATTTTGCACTCAAATTTGAATACTGGTGGGGTTAGGGGATGATTCATCTTGTCATTTGGGAGTTATAGTTACTGGGATTTATAGTAAACCTACAATCAAAGAGCATTCTGATCTCCAGCAATGACGGAATTGAACCAAACTTGGCACACAGAACTCCCATGACCAAAGAAGATACTGTGTTTTCTGATAAGCTTTGGTGACCCCTCGACACCCCCTTGTGACCCCCCCCCCCCGGGGTCCTGACTCGCAGGTT
The DNA here is from genome assembly GCF_037176765.1 of Anolis sagrei. Classification (NCBI taxonomy): domain Eukaryota; kingdom Metazoa; phylum Chordata; class Lepidosauria; order Squamata; family Anolidae; genus Anolis; species Anolis sagrei. The sequence goes on along the minus strand of NC_090024.1, from coordinate 188,753,835 downwards.
GAGAAACACTGCTTTAGATTGACATTTTTGAGAAAAGTTTTGTTCCTGATAAAAACCCTAGACAACTGCTACCCACACTTTGCTTATTTTTATTGTATTTCTTTTAAAATGTATATACCACCCTTTATCATGGGATTTCAGCACAGCATACAATAAAACAATATGAACAATTTAACTGAAGAATATGAACAGCTTAAAACAATGAAAATAGTTTAAAAAGATAAAAGCATATCAAATAAGTCAACGAGTTAAAATAGACAAAAAGAGTAGAATGATTTATAACTATGTATTTGCACAATTCAAAGTGAATTAGGCCTCAAAGGAAAAACCATGTTTCCACTTAGCACTACAGAGAAAACACAATTGGTACCAATTGAATTTGCAAGGGAGGGGAATTCCAGAGTTGGAGTATCATAGCTAAGAAGACCCTTTCCCATGCTTTCTCACATTGTATTATCCCCACTGGTGGGACACAAAGGTCTCTCATTCCAACCTCAGTCCTTGGCCTGGCACATATAGGAAGATGTGTTCCTTGAAATACAGAGACCCCAAGATGACCTAATGGCTAGTGTCAGGCCGTGCCCTGTGTATCTAAGTGACCAACACTACCATTCATTCTACATCACACCTCATTTTCTCAGAAGCTGATGCTTGCATATGATTTGGTTCAGAGGAGTAGTATATTTGCAGGAATTGAAGGAAACTATTTAAGAAATATAAAATAATGCAATGGGAAACAAAAAAGAAAAAGAAAACAGAAACAGAGCAACTGGTTTCAAGAGATATATTGGTGTGAGTAAATAAAAAACAAAAGGAAACCTGGCTGAGGCCGGAGATACAGGCCCCCAATGCAGATTAGGACCTTTTACGAGTGGAGGAAAAACTGACTGAATGATAGATCATGTTTGATTATATTAATGGCAACGGTTCAAGCCCAGACTATTTGAAAGACCACATCTCCAAATACAAACCACCATGACTGCTGCAGTTGGCTGAGGGAGCCCTCATCTCGGTCCCACCCCTGTCTCAAGTGTGGCTGGTGGGAACAAGAGAGAGGCCCTTCTCTATGATTGCTCTCCACCTCTGGAACTTCCCTAAAGAATTAAAAATGGCCTCCTGTCTCCTTTCCTTTTTTTAACGCTATAAAAAACTCACCTATGTAACTTAGGTTATGGAGAGTAGGAGGATTAAGTACATCAATATGCACTCTTGCCTAGCTGCTATTATCTGCTCTGTCAATCTGTGGTTCAAAATCTACCCTCCAACAATTTTAACTCAATCTTAGAGCTTTTTAATGAGATTTTAAGGAATTAATATGTTAATTTTAAGGAATTAATATGTTTTTAATTATGTGTATTGTGTTACATATAGTTTTCTTAAGTTGTTTTATAATTTATTGAGTTGTTTCTGATTTGTTTATATATTATTGTTGGCCTTTGTATATTTTGTTGTGAGCTGCTCTGAGTCCCTTTGGTGAGATAAGGTGGGATATAAATAAAGTTCATTCATTCATTCCTGGCTTTTATTGGTCCAAAGTCATAGCTGTGTTAATCTGGATCAGTGTTATAAAACCAGTTAGTATTGCAGCCTCAGTAAGGTTTTTTTGGCCAGTTTATCAATCTCCCTTCTGGTTCCCAGACAGCATCACAATACATTAGAACAACTCCCTCCAACATTCATATGGTTATTTACTCACATTGGCATTAGGAAACATCTTCCCTCCTGCCTGTGTCCCCCAACGATCATTGCAGAAACTGTACTTATCATCTCATCACTATACCCACAGGTTTTTCATTTCTATTGCTATTCACACATCCAAACTATTTAGTCATAGCAATAAAGTTATTTTCCTAGGCACTTCACTCCATAAATCAGATGAAAGCTTATGCTACCAACTTCTTTATCTCAGTCTCAAAGGTGCTATAACATCCCTTTATCTGTGAACCAGTTGTCCAAATTTGCTGTATTTAGACAAGCAATCTAAGACCAAAAGATCTGAAGAATGAACTGCTGGCTCAGACAACCCATCTCTGGACCCGAGGCAGGGTGATTTTGTAATTAAATTAGTTATATTGATTACATGCATCTTTTAACTGATTCTATTTTTAATAGAGGTTGTTTTATCCAATTTATATACCTGGTTTATGTTATTATTTTCATGTTGATGTATTTTATTTTATGTATTATGTATTTTATGTATGGCATCTTTGCGTGCTATTTTGTAAGCTTCCCTGAGTCCCCATGGGAGGTGGTAGCAGGGTATAAATAATAATAATAATAATAATAATTATTATTATTATTATTAAATGATAAATTGTGGTTTGAAAGACAGAGGGATTTTTGCTTTATTATGTGACACATTCTCTGAAAAACTATCAGTTTCAGATTTCCTTGTACAATGACAGTCTGTTCCAGTTTGCCTCTTCTTATGTTCTTATAATATACATGTTTTACGAATATTAATTCTACCAGTACCAGTCTATAAACCAAACAGTTCTTGTCCTTAAATCAGAATCCATAGATAACTTAGTAAAAATAAAGGTTTTTCCCATGACATTAAGTCCAGTTGTGTCCAATTCTGGGGGTTGGTGCTCATCTCCATGTCTAAGCTGAAGAGCTGGTATTGTCCATAGACACCTCCAAGGTCATGTGGCCACCATGACTGCATGGAGCACTATTACCTTCCCACTGGAGCGGTACCTCTTGAACTACTCACATTTGCATGTTTTCGAATTGCTAGGTTGCCAGAAGCTGGGGCTCACTGCAGGAGCTCACTCCGCTCCCTGGATTTGAACCTGTGACCTTTCGGACAACAAATTCAGTAGCTCAGTGCTTTAACCCACTGCGCTACCAGGGGCTCCACAGATATCTTAAAACAGCCTCAAATTCTGGTGAAAATGATGTTAAAGAGCCATAATGATAATAAAACAGAAACTTTATTTTTAAAATGTGGTGGTGAACATAAATGCAAGCCAAAGCACGGCTGATCCTCTATAAAATAGGGTTGTGTCATATAAATATCGTTAAGTAATACACCATTCATTGGTGCAGGCATTCCGCCCATAATGCCAGCATGGCTAAAGAGTAGAATAATGTAGAATAAAATATTATGCTGAGCTCAGGAGAACAGCATGGAGCACAAACATTTGCGAACTAAATGCGAGATTTTAATATAATTCTGATCAGGAGGGAATATGTAGGACATAATATGATATAACAAAAATGATAGATTCTTGAAAAAGTACATTAGAAGCAAGAAAGCTGCAGGAGAGCAGTTGTAGCTGTGACCATCAGGGAGTAAAATGTGCACTCAATGAAGATAGGAACACTGCGGAGAAAATAAATGAATTTTTTGCTTCAGATTTTGCTGCAAAAGGCATTGGGGAGAAACACACCTGAGCTATTCTTTTGAAGTGATAAATCTAAAGAATTGCCACAAATTGATGTGTCAGGTTTTAGAGCAAATTGATAAAATGAACAGTAATAAGTCACTAGGAGCATCTGATATCCATCCTAGAGTTCTGAAGAAACTCAGATATGAAATTGCAAAACAACATCATTTGCTATGTTGTAACCAATCGGTAAATCAGGGCCAGCATGCCAAAGAACTGAAAGAGGGCTAATAGAACACCAGTCATGTAAAGGTAATTTAGTGTTGCTCCGTGAATACACACACCATGAACTGAGATTTGAGTAGAAAAAAAATCCAAGCCATGTTTTAAAGCTGCATAAACAACTGTTCACAAATTCATTCTGATACCCATTTGAACAAAATTAAAAGTTTACCTGCCCCTAATGAAACAGCTCCATTGGCTGCCGATAAGTTTCTGGTCCCAATTCAAAGTGCAGGTTATTACCTATAAAGTCCTAAATGGTTCGGGTCCCATCTAACTTCATGACCACCCACCCCCCTCAATGAACCAGTGTGGGCTCTAAGATCTGCTGGAAAGGCCCTCCTCGTGGTCCTGCCACCGTCACCAGCGTGGTTGGTGGGGACGAGGGAGAGGACCTTCTTGGTGGTGGTCCCCCAGCTCTGGAACACCCTCCCCAGGGAGATTAGGTAAGCCCCCACACTGTCCTCCTTTCAAAGGGATCTGAAGACCTAGCTACAGCTTTGCACTTGTCTTCTTCTCATGGCTACAGCTTTGCACTTACCCCATTCCCAGTTTGATTGTGTACTGCCTAGCCATATTTATAGTAGCTTACCATCATTGGTTGATGAGTGCTGTTTTTAATTGAATGTTAGTTGTTGTTTTATATGTTCATATGTTTTATTTAATTGTATTTTTAAATTGTTTTAATTTATGTTCTGTTTTTAGGCACCTTATGCCGTGTGTAAGCCACCCTGAGTCCTTTCGGGGAGATGGCATACAAGAACAAAGTTATTATTATTATTATTATTTCAGCCTTCCCCCAACCTGGTGCCTTATAGCTATGTTAAATAAGACACCATTCCCCATCATTTCCAGTCAGTACAGCCAATTGGCACTCAGTGGTGGTAAGTTCATTCAAGTATTCTTCAGAATGACAATGGCTTGATATAAAATAGTTTAAAAATGATGGAAAACACTGGCAGTGCAGGTGGTTTTGGTGTGAAAAGTAAGACTGTCAGGAGATTGGAAAGGCTTGAATGATGTGAATATGAAGATAATGGGGGAATGCTCATTGATGTGATTTTCAAACAGGTTCATTGATAACGTGATGGATGTCAGATCAGAATTCAGAAATGACAGAATGTCCTTTCAGACCCAAATGCGAGGTTAAAAAAAATATTTTGCTGTCAAATTTCTTTCTGTTTTTGTCTCCACCCTATTGAAGCCAAGCATATAAAGAGGACTTTATAATTACCATATTTTCCTGCTGAGTATCTATACATACATAAGAACTTCCTTAGGCTAGAAAGTTTGTTTGAACAAAAAACCCCTTAGCAGCTACACGGATACAGGGAAGAGTATAGATAAATGCAAATATAATGCAAATGCTGGAGCAGCTGCAACGTAATATCCACAAAGCACAAGCGTGTTCTCTGCCCAAGGTGCACAATTTCAGAATTAGCAAATGTTATCTGTTTCTTTTTCTGGCATCTTCAAATTCAGGATGCCCCCTCCCCGTGATTATTCCCCCTCTCACAAATCTCTTTAACCGGCAAGCAACAGCAAAACTCTGGGTCTCCTGGGAGAGCTGGAGGCTGTTAGCTGAGACAGAAAAACAGATCGCTGATGGAGTTTGATTTTCCTAGGTTCCTTTTAAAAATGCGTTAATGTTCCAGGCGATGAATGAGAGGGCTATTCAATAATTAAAATAATATAAATTAGAGGGAACGAGAGGAACTTAAAAGCCATTTGCTGAGACAAAAAAGATTGAGTATGCTTGCTTCACTGGGGAATGAATGGGGAGCAAGTGGGAAGATATGTAAGAAGTAGAAAAGGAGGAGGAGATGCACTAACATATTTGCTTTTAAATGCCTTTTGAAGGTTTTAATTGTAATCAAACTTAGTTGGTCCTATAATTTTTTGAGTGAACAAAGTCCTGTGCTGCAGAGGTGAAGGACAGCGATGAACTTCAGGCTGGAGGCTTAAATAGCCAAAATCCTTGTGATGACTGTAGAGTCTTTGTGTGTGATACAAAAGGGGAATCAGCCCTGCCATTAAGCTGAGGGAAAATGGAAGGAAAAAGGAAGAGGGGCCAACCAAGGGCAAGATGGAGGGATGGTATCCTTGAAGTGACTGGCTTGACTCTGAAGGAGCTGGGGGAGGTGACGGCTGACAGGGAACTCTGGCATGAGATGGTCCATGAGGTCATGAAGAGTCGGAAGTGATGGAATGAATGAACAACAACATTAAGCTGAGGGAGGAAATCACCATAGGCAGTAGATGCTGGAGAACAGCAATAGCACCCCACAACTGTTCTTCCTGAGCTCTTTGATTTCTCTTCAGTCTTGGAGGAAGACAGAATTGTGTGCCATGCATCCTCTCCTGCGCCTTCTAAACTGACCTGGGGATGCTATCCCACAGCCACTGTAAAAAATAAGGAGTTGAACCTCCAACCTAGACAGGTTTTGTACTTGGAATATATGTATGAAAAATCTTGTTCAGGGCCTCAGACAGCAGAATATCTTGGGAGCACTTTCAGACAGCACCAAATCATGGGTTTTTACCGCAAGGGGCAAAAAAACCCAGGACCTGAGAGCAGGTCCACACACAGACCTGTTGGTCCCTGGATTTCTGCTTGTGAGTTTCACCTTTTTGCAAAACTCACAAAAAGGCCACCATGGGATGTTTAATAATAATAATAATAATAATAATAATAATAATAATAATGTCCTTTTTTTTTAAAGTTGGTGAGAGGGCAAAAACTTTGTCCTGGCAAGAGAAACTTTGTCCTGGCAAGAGAAACTTTGTCCTCCACATGTTTAATGAAGTTTGTGGCATATAAACAAAGTTTGTGGAGTAGGACCACTACTTTCAAAGTCAGGACTACACTATTAAACAGGAACTGACACTTTCAAGCCAGGACCAAAATATCATCATTATTATTATCATTCGGAGACTGCATGGCCATCTGTCCAGTAAGGATATTGTTGTGTACTTGTGCCTGGGAACAATGGGATGATTTTCCTGGGTTATAATAAGTTAATAACAATGATAAGCTTTATTTATACCCCGCCCCCTTTCCCTGTAGGGACTTAGGGTGGCTTACAATTATCTATGTCTGTTCCTCATTATTTTACCATAAAAACATGGGGAAAGTTGATTACATGGCAAAACTTTGTTTGTATGTCACAAACTTAATTAAATGTGTGGAGGATGAAGTTTCTCTTGCCAGGATAAAGATTTTGCTCTCTAGTTAACTGTTGCCATGTTTTTAGGATGCAACCAATCAGGAACCAACACGTCTAGCCCAAGAACAAGCTAACATAAAAAATCCTGTATATTCTAAGTGTATTCTAATTCTAACCTACAGAAATTCAAATATCTGCATTTTCCGTCTACAACCGGGATATTCCTGTAACTGAAAATCTTGCTTTTTTAGTGCTTTGTAACGATTCCTCACATGTTTTCAGGGACATTATTTGGCCATTTTGAACCAGGAGCTCCTGAGCTAAAGCTACTGTGTGGATGGGCCCTGGGTCAACTTGATATAGAAATGATCATAGCTCAAGCTTGAAACTTGTGGCAATGGCTACCCTTACTTGTAAGAGCCAAAAGCCTTTGGCAGATGGTATTGTTATTGGGAAATCATACTGTCCCAAGCATGAATTATACAAAATTATATGAATCTCAATCAACTAGCAAAACCATAACCTTGCAATGTCCAGCAGACTGCTTCCTCTGCCTCACATTTTTCTTTGTTCATCAGAAATCACCCAGGGAAGCAGACTGGCTACACACCAGAGAGGATTTGCATAATCTCTTTACTAAACATATCACCTTGAGGAAGTTAGCCTAGAAGGAAGTGGCTAAGCACCCCCAATATCCTTGATACAATGAGATATGAGCCAAACCCATTCATAAGTTTTCACATTCATAAATTTCCAGAATCTGCTTTGCTCCCTGGCATCCATTCATAAATCCTGGGAATTCATTCATAAATCTCTATTTGATATTTCCCCCCATAATTTCGCAATGCCAGTAGATTGTCTTTCTAGGTTCCACAATGTTAAAGAAACCAAACAAGCTATGTGTCTCCCTTCTTCCTGAAGCTGTAGCCTTGAATCTCTGTCTCACCACAACTGGATGCATGTATCTAATCTACCTAATCTCATCAAAATAGGACAGGGGGTGAGAGGAAGAGGTGCCTAGCCTAATGCAAACACTCACGGTGCTCCTCGCTCCTGTAGATGAGATCCCCACTAATATTCTTGATGGAAACCTTTTCCCATTGTTAAATTCACATTTCATTGATATATTTTCTGCTGTCATTGAGAAGTTTTCCTGGCTTTCATTGATATTCGCTGATGAGGATCAGCGCACAGGTTGTGGGGAAGGCTTCATTTATCACTTTTAAATACTCACTGTCTTTCTTGGACCCTTTCCTTTGTTTATACCAAGCTTAAATCAATTGAGAATTCAGTTACATGTTGCCACACCACATTCCTGGGGTTCGCGCCCCTCTTGTAGGCAGAACAATGAATGGATGAAGACTTGGAATCAATGCATGATAGCTGTTTTTCCCCCCACCACTGGAGAACACCAATCAGCAATGCCATCAGAGGGAATCCCTAATGAACAGGAGTCCAGATCTTAGCTGGGCCATTTGTCAGCCAATTAGGGCTGGGGCGGGTGTTGCAAATGGCTGCCAAAATAAATAAATATACTCTGTATTTCCCAGAGAGGCATGACAGTACTTTGAGCATTACCTCTGCTTATATCATTTCAGGCTAGGAAGAATAAAGACCTCTGCTTTTGCCTTCATACCCATTTGTATTCTGATTTGACCTTCTGTCTGCTTGTCACTCTGGGCTCCTGAACCTTGTTATTTTAGTAGAGCTGAAATCACATAATAGTATTAAGATAATCATATTCTTTTATTGCGTGCCTTCAAGTATTTTTTGATCTATGATGATGATGATATTTTTTTTATGTCAGGAGCGTCTTGAGAAGCTGCAAGTTGCTACTGGTGTGAGAGAATTGGCTGTCTGCAAGGATGTTGCCCAGGGGATGCCCGGATGATTTGAAGTTTTTATCTTCCTTGTGGGAGGCTTCTCCCATGTCCCCAAATGAGGAGCTGGAGCTGATAGAGGGAGCTCATCCGCCTCTCCCCGGATTCGAACCTGCGACCTGTCAGTCTTCAGTCCTGCTGGCACAGGGGTTTAAACCACTGTGCCACTGGGGGATCCATATGATGATAACAATCTATTTATATCCAACCACCTCCTCCCAGAGGGACTAGGTCAGCTCAAAAACACTCAAAGGTGCACACATGTAAAATACAAAAGTGCAAAGACAATAATACAAAAGTAGTAACAACCAACATAAACATCATTAAACCCCCTGGTTAAGATCAGTAAAATGCAGCAATAGCAGCAGACATAAAACAACTGCAATCAATATCAGTCTCAAAGTGCATGGAGAAATATCTGGTTCTCTAATATGTTCATTAAGGGTTTCCGAACATACTCAAAGGCTTGTCTAAAAAGCCATGTCTTCAATTGTGTACGGAAGGCTTAGAGAATGGGAGCTAGCCGAATCTTCCTCAGGAGGGCATTCCAAAGCCAGGGGGCCACCTGATGATTCTATCCATAATGATGCCATGGTGAATCTGTCATGGAATTATCTGGGATTGAGAGTGTGTGTTGCACAAAGATCACAGTAGATTTAATTATGTGAGCAAGGAATGTCCACAGAGCTGTAGTCTAATGCTCAAGCCACAACACCATGATGCCTCTCAATTACTGCTTTGCAAATCCACAAGGTAAGCAACTTATACAATCTTGTTGTGCCTTAATTTGGATCAGTATAGAACATCTACTAAACAAGGTCCTGTCTAGTGTGAATTTGGTAGAAAATATATGTGTCTGCACATCTTTTTAAATATGAAGAATTAAAGAATGGACAATTCATGCCCCTCCAAGTGTCGTTGAACTGCAATTCCTGTGATCCCTCACTATAGAGATTATGAGAGCTGTGGTCCAAGAAAATCTGGACGGCCAAGTTGGCTTTTCCTGATATCCCTTGTGTCCGGACATCATTGCAAAAGGCATTATCCCATTTCCATTTGATATAATAGTGTGCTGTTGCTAGGATTCACATCAGGACATGAGCTCAGTTGAACTGGACTTCCTGGGGAAGAGAGAACATGAGAGTCAACAAGGCTGCTTTTATTTTTAATTTTTTTTGGTAAAGTATAGATTTTCCCAAAAGTCTTTAACTTCACTTTTAAGACACTTTTTCAATAGAACTTGTGACTGTTGTGACTCCCATAACAAAATGTATTCAGTGACATGTTGAGAAAATCAAAATAGAACAGATGAATCACAAACTCCTAGATGAGATTGTGATCTGGGTCCCAAAGATTGGATGTTCATTATGCAGAGGTTTGAGACCCTCAGGCTCACTGTCACATGATATATGTGTTATAAAGAATGTGTGTGTGAGTGGCTCTCGCAAAGGCTTAGTGTCATCCTGAGAGGGGGGAAAAAGAAGCATCAACAATCTCACCGTAGAGCTAGCACACAAGACATCTTGATGGACAGCTGCAGAAATTTTGACATCTTAGGGTGATTTGTCAGTTATCTCAAGATAAATTAGTTGTCTTTACTCAGGCTGCAGGACTGGCCTTGCGCAAACTAAAGCAGCCTTAGTCACTCTTATTAGCTTGTTCTTGTTTCAAAGTCCTTTACAGCCTTGCTTTATCACTTCACAGCAGTTCTACCTTTTACTCTGTAACATTGCTTTTGCAATACAGTCAGCTTTCCACAATCATTGGGTTAGGAGCACAATACACCCCTGAATGTGGGAAAACTGCAACTATATAAAGTCCAATATTCCTAGAGAGGATACCTCTCTAGGAATCTCTAGGTCCTATAACATGATTTTACGGTGATCAGAGAATTCCACTGGAGGATTTGGAGATTCCCAAAAATCCCCCAAAATAACATTTTAATAAATATGGAGGGCTGACTGTACTCCTATACAAGTGAGATGATGTTATGATACAAAGAATGAAGAAAAACCTTGATAGTTGGAAATTGGGAAAGCATCATTTTCAGCTATTGAAGGACACTTGATGTGGATTGCAATTTAGTTTGGCCTTTACCAGCTTGCTGTCTATTAGACATTTTGGACAACAGCCCTTATTGCCACCTATCCAGTTACTGGAGGTGATGGGAGTTGGAGTGTAAAATGAATGTTCAAAGTAAACTGGGGCCCCGCTTATATCCCCAATTTTATTTATCTAGGCTGAAATGCTTTTCAAAAACAATGTTGGACATAAAGAAAGAAAGGAATCCACTGGGAGAGAGCTAATGTTTGCTTGTTTAGTTCATGCTCGTTTAGACTGTGATGATAAAAGGGTCATTTATGTAGATGGAAAAATTGGTCCAAGAAGCTATTGACTTGAAATTAAAACAGAGAGAAAATGTGTTTCTTGATTGAGCTGTAAAACCAATAAACAAAAACCCAGTTGTTTTGCAGTTAGTAGGGCGAGCCTTAAGAGGTAGCTTCTTTCTTTTGTTCCAGAGAGAATGTTTTGTGGTGATTTAATTAAAAAAACACAAGCTGATGGGTTAGCACATGTGGATGTGTGTTTTGCAATGGAATTCTGTGCATCCAGAGCTTATCCGTGACATTTCACAAATTAAGTCTTGTACATCCCCCAAAGAAGCTGTTTTTCTTTGTCTGCTTGATTTTCTTTTTGTCAATGTAAAAGTATTAATTGTTTGAAAACAAAAGGGTAGAAGGTATCGGGGGGGGGGGGGGGGGGGAACAGTCTGATAATCAAACTAAATGATTTGATAAAGGCATATTTATCTTTAAGGCATCCTGTAATTGCTTTAAAAAACAATAGTCATGTAGCTACTAACTGGTAGCATACAGTGTCTTGATTGGTACCCCCCTTTCTCCTTTGAGTTTTCCTTTTTTGTGTTACAGCCTGTAGTAGATTTACCTATTTTTAAAATGTGATAGTAAAGGTAAAGGTAAACGTTTTCCCTGATATTAAGTCTAGTCATGTCTTACTCTGGGGATTAGCGCTCATTTCCACTTCTAAGCTGAAGAGCCGGAATTATCTGTAGACACCTCCAAGGTCATGCGGCCAGCATGACTGCATGGAGTGCCATTACCTTCCTGTCAAGATGGTACCTATTAATCTACTCACATTTGCATGTTTTTGAACCGCTAAGTTGGCAGAAGGTGGACCTAACAGGGGAAGCTCACCTCGCTCCCTGGATTCAAACTGCCAACCTTTCGGACAGCAAGTTCAGCAGCTCAGTGGTTTAACCCACTGCACCAACAAGGGAAATGTGATAGAAATGTTAAATAAACTAAAACAAACTAGTACTTACATATGTCTTCAACATCTTTACTATTGCATTCCCACCTGTGTTCTGGTGCAATCCACTGTCCCCATAAATCACACAAGTAGTTGGACAGAATCTCTCTGAGTGCTGTTCCAGTGTTGTATGTTTCTGTAAAGTATGAGAATTTGTTGAAGAATGTATCCAAACAAACAACAACATGAAAACCAAGGAGCTGTCAAGAAAATTCTGGGTTAAAATTGTACCAAATCAACAATAAATAATAATAATAATAATAATAATAATAATAATAATAATAATAATAATAATAATAAGATGTCATTTGAAAATAGATTATATATTTATAGTCAATCACATGTTAAATTGACCCCAGAGAAAGAATTCTGAAACTGCTGACAAATGGAAATGGGAACTCTCTTGTAGAATTGGTTCAGTTTCAGTTTTTTTCTGAGTGATTATATAACATAAAATGTCCTTTTTTGCTTTGGCTGCCAAAAATATCAGAAAGAGAGAGAGAGAGAGAGAGCGCGAGCTAGATAAAATTACTATGGAGACTCAAAGTATTAATTTTATTTTCATATTAGAAATTAGCCTATCACTTGAAATCTTTTGAGTCTTTATTTGAGCTTTGGTTACTGACTTTTGTACTTTTTACTTTGAATGTTCTGTATATTTTATAGCTCTTTGTCTTGGCTTTTGGCTAGCAAAATAAATGTATTAATTGAATCAGTAACAATAACACTAATAATAACATCACGAACTATGAACTTCCCTTGGACCATCATTCAATCCAACATTACAAAATGGAGGGAATGTGGCTCAACTGCAAGTCTGTTCCCAGAGAAAACTTTCCTCCAAAACTCAGTGATCAGGTAATGAGGACATTAGTCAGAGAAGCAAACAGGAGGCTAATGGCAACAGTAAAGGAGCTAGAGAGATCAGCAGCTGAGATTGGAGAAACTATCCTTGGGACAAAAGAAAGCAATTTCTGAAACAAATGCTTATCAAAGCTTGTTTGGAGTCTGCAGGAAGGGAAGAGATAGAAAACATGTGGGGAAATGGTCTATAGTCTCCTTGGAGTAAAACTGAATGTCTTTTCCTTGAGCAAAACACAGTGGGTGGTAGAAAGCCAAGAGTCCTCATTGCCTTGAAAGGATTATTCTGTTAGTTTTTGTTTTAGAAAAAAATCATGTTGTTGTAGACTAAAGCAGGGGTTAGAAAAGTGTAGCTAATGGGCTACATATATTTTTGTAGCTCCAAGTCTTAAAAAATATTGAAGAAAAATTAGAGCAGGATTTTCTTAACCTGTGGAGCCCCCGGTGGCACAGTCGGTTAAAACCCTGAGCTGCTGAACTTGCTGACCGAAAGACCGATGGTTCAAATCCAGGGAGCAAGGTGAGCTCCCACTGTTAGCTCCAGCTTTTGCTAACCTAGCAGTTCAAAAACATGCAAATGTGAGTAGAAGGTAATGGAGCTCCATGCAGTCATACTGGCCACTTAACCTTGGAAGCATCTACGGACAACAGTTTAGAAATGGAGATGAGCACCACCAGCCTGAGTTGGACATGACTGGACTTAATGTCAGAGGAAACCTTTACCTTCTTAACCTGCAATACTCTTTAAAAACTGAAAATTGGTTGGAAACCCCAGCAGTGAAAAATAACAGTAGACATCTAGTTCTTTTTCTAAAACTACAGGGATACAAGAAGGCATTGAAAGTAGAAAAACCTACAAATAACACCTCCATACACTGTTTTTTAAACCTGAGTGAACACATCTTTAGGATAATCTCAGATGTAGAAGGCCCACTGTAGTTTTGGGCAAAAATCCAGCAGTGCAACCTTTTCTCAGTCTATCACTGACATAAAGCATGAAGCATAAGCCAGAAAAATTGGCCTTTTAGCTCTGCCCCAAATTTATGCACATTTTCTAAATATGAACCTGTTGTTGATGCATATTTACAAACTTTTCTTTCTGTGACTTCACATTCCCATAATCTGCTGCCTAGGCAACTGCTGACATGGAGTTGTTCCCCATGAAGAGAGTGATTTAGTTGAGCAGTTTTGAAAGCATTATTCTTAAAACAGTAAAAGGAGTGAATCAATTCAGTGAACATCCTATGTATTGGAGCTTTCAGTTATGTGAAATACATGGGTTGGGCTGGAAACCGAATAATTGTGTGAGTGGTTGAGTGTATGTTCCTATTAAATTCTAGACCAGGGGTGGCCTAGAAGGTTTTTGATTCTCCGCAATCCTCCAGCAAGCTGATTGGTCACACCAAAGCTCCATCTAAATATCTCTAAACTGTTGCAAATTCACATAGCCTATGGGGCACACCTTACCCCTGTTCTAGGGTTTAGACCTCCAGAGAGACCTTTTGAGTTATAAATATCTCAGTAGTCATAATAGCTTGGAGCCCCCGGTGGCCCAGTGGGTTAAACCCCTGTGCTGGCAGGACTGAAGACCGACAGGTCGCAGGTTCAAATCCGGGGAGAGGCGGATGAGCTCCCTCTATCAGCTCTAGCTCTTCATGCGGGAACATGAGAGAAGCCTCCCACAAGGATGATAAAACCATCAAAAAATCATCCAGGCGTCCCCTGGGCAACGTCCTTGCAGACGGCCAATTCTCTCACACCAGGAGTCACTCCTGACATGACAAAAAAAAAAGTAGTCATAATGCTCCATGATATTTATGTGTGTGCATAGAGAAATTGCGGTCAGTTTTGTTGGAAATGAAAACAATTTCCTTTAATCTAGTTCAACTGTCTTTTCACAGTCCTTTTCTGCCCCCTTTCTTCTCACAGAACATGGAATGCAGTAAAATTATGCATGATTTGGGATTCAACGATCTCCTTATTAGTACAGATTAACTAAGAAGAAGTGCAAATAAATATGAATTCTAACATGCAGGCAGAAAACCTAAAATACCTATTATCCAGAGACCAGTACATAAGCAGACAGAAAGATTGTTAGAGGAGATTAAGAAGGATCTTTAAACAAAGGGGTTTAAACAAAGGGATCTTTAAACAAAGGGGTGGGAGCAGATTTACCATCTGAACATTACAATACAATGGCCTATCCTAAAAGCAAAGCTCTGGCAATCTGTCGTATCCTTTATAATAAAGGTAACAGGGTGTGGCTTCATTAAGTGATGGAGGAAGGACATCACAAACACTCCATTTTCTCTTTTGTGCTACTGACTCATATGCTGTTATGGGTGTCAAGACTTCAAGCAGATGTGTATGTTTTGTGCAGGCCAACACCACTTTTACACATTGTAACAAGTAACTTTTCCAGACCTTGAAATTAGAATTGCAACAAATGCTTTTCAAAGTTTGCCAAAACCATTACCATACTGCTAAAGGAGAGTTTAAATCTTGGACCTAAAATGGTGCCAGAAAAACTCCCCAGTGCTGTAGGAGTAATGTGTAGGAGTAATGTTCTCCCTTCTCACTGGGGTCTGGCAGATGATGAGTTGTGGCTTCCTGAACATGCTCTTTAAAACACCCTAGAAACCTTGCAGAACAACTTACTGGCTACAGGCAGAACAAGCCACTTAATTCATAGTGAGGTACGTGTGTGCATTGCAATTGCAAACCATTAGGTTTCTCCCTGAAGCTGGATGGGATTGTTTACTTTGCATTAGACTTAGCTGTATTTTCATTTGAGAGACAGTGATGATATTGGCGTTTTAATGTGCTGCCCTGGCTTTCATCTTCTTCCTCATTTAGTTTAGAGGCAATGTTGCAAGCTCCTTTGATGGCAGGATGAATATCCTCCAGGGCGTACTGCAGTCACGTCTTCCTTTTCAGCCCATCTGGCCTTGCTTATGTTGTTCCATTTGCCAGAAATGAAACTCTCAGTTTGGATCAGAGTACCTGTGTCAAAATTAGAAAATGGGGTTTAACTCACAGTTTTGGATGGCTCACTTCTTCTGAGCCACCATCTTTTTCTTTCCCTTGCGGTACAGCTGTGGATGACAGCCCTGTCCTATCTCATAAACAGTTTGCTGGGAATGCAGAATGTGTAGTTGTCAAGCTACATGTATCTGCATCCATAGCTTCTGTATCTGTAATTATATTTGTGGGAACAAAAAACTAATGTCCAGATGAAAACCCAGAGAGTTAGGTCCACCTCCCAGATCTAGTTGTTAGATAAAACCTAGATAGGCCATCTGACACATTTGCCTCAGGATTTCGTGGTTTCTATATATATAAAAAGTCTAGCCACTGTCTGAATCAAATCAAACTTGGGTTATCATGCAAGGGCTTGCCGATAATATCACCAGATCCACCTCCTATGAGCTCACAAGGGGTATGTCCTAGGCCTCAAGATTAAATCACAGGGTATACGCAGCCTTTGGGCAAGTTGCAAAAACAGTAAAAAAATCAAGAGAACAGGAGGAGGAAGAGTCAAAGGGCACATGTGTGCATGGCTGAATAAGCAAAGTGGCAGCAGGGAAAAATGAACATGGTTAGCAGGCAACCCAATCCCTGGGAGTAATTGAGCATTTCGAAGCTCAGTCAATCAGACCACTGTGGTAGTATCTATGTATGTGTGAGAGAGAACGGAGGAGGAGAGTGTAGGGAGGGATAAGTTTTTGCTCTTTAACTCAACCAGCCAAGGCTGCAGGATGCAAGTTCTGCTGTTTAGGTTGGGAACTGGGAGGGGACCACAACTTAAGATAGGTCGGTAGCAGCGCAGCCCAGCAATGTTATGCCTGCACTTGCAGTTGCTGCTAAATTGGGGTGTGTTCTGGTGCCTTCAGCCGCAACCTGCCCTGAGGTTTGTAGAAAAGAGTTTGTGTATGTTTTCCTGTACATGTGTCTGTGCATACATTATAAGTGTGTGGACCTTTGCATCATCTTAAGGGAGCAGCTGGGATAGCAGCAAAGTAGTGGTGACTGCTGTGGTTGTTGCATGATGACTATTGGTAGAGCCTGGAGCATGTTTTGAATGACTAATGTGTGCGTTTTGAGTTTAGTAATGTATGTAAATGAGTGAGATGGGACAAGAGTATTGGTACATAAAAAAGTGATGGAGCAGGGTGGTGGTGGTCGAAGCACTTTTAAGACTAACTGGTTTTTATTTTAGCATAAACTTTTCTCGATATAAACTCACTTCTACAGATGCAGTACAGTTATATCAAAGCCTCAAGTTAGAAAGCATAATTTTACAGTTGTGGAAATGGGATAGAAGGTAATAGAACTGAAAAAGATGCAAATCATGTTCATTTCATAGGACTCGTAAGATCATACAGCTCTTTCAAATTTTTACAATGATCATTTTGTACAGATGTATGAAAGGAATAAATAGTCTTCCTAAAGTAACTTGGTGCAAATTACAAGACACAATCTAAAATCAATCCAGCAATAACAAAAGCATCGTCATCAACAACATCAACAATATCAATATCAATAATACAAAAAGCCATTTGCATCGTCTCATCGTTAAACCGCAATCCAGTATCATATTCCGTTGTTCCATTCCTGTCGTCATTACCAATTATTGCATTTCTTGTTCGAATGCCTTCTTGAACAGCCACATCTTTAATTTCCTGTGGAATATCATCAGGGAAGGGGCCAATCTGATGTCGACGGGAAAGATGTTCCACAGCCAAGGCGCCACCACCGAGAAGGCCCTATCTCTCGTCCCCGCCAGGCATGCCTGTGAGGCAGGCGGGATCAAGAGCAGGGCCTCCCCGGATGATCTCAAAGTCCTCGTGGGCTCATAGGCCGAGATGCGGTCAGATAGGTATCTTGGGCCAGAATTGTTTAGGGCTTTATAGGCCAACGCCAGCACCTTGAATTGAGCCCGGTAGCAAATTGGCAGCCAATGGAGCTGGTACAACAAGGGCGTTGTATGCTCCCTGCGTCCCGCTCCTGTTAGTAATATGGCTGCCACACGCTGGACCAGTTGAAGCTTCCGGGCCGTCTTCAAGGGCAACCCCACGTAGAGAGCGTTGCAGTAGTCTAAGCGGGATGTAACCAGAGCGTGGACTACCGTGGCCAAGTCAGACTTCCCGAGGTACGGGCGCAGCTGGTGCACGAGCCTAAGCTGTGCAAATGCTCCCCTGGACACCGCCGAGACCTGGGGCTCCAGGCTCAGCGATGAATCCAGGATCACACCCAAGCTGCGAACCTGCGCCTTCAAGGGGAGTGCGACTCCATCCAGCACAGGCTGTAACCCTATACCCTGTTCGGCCTTGCGACTGACCAGGAGTACCTCTGTCTTGTCTGGATTCAATTTCAATTTGTTCACCCTCATCCAGACCGTCACAGCGGCCAGGCACCGGTTCAGGACCTCGTCAGCCTCCTTAGTAGCAGGTAGAAAGGAGTGACAGAGTTGGACATCATCTGCGTACAGATGACACCGCACCCCGAAACTCCGGATGATCTCACCCAGCGGCTTCATGTAGATATTAAACAGCATAGGGGACAGTATTGAGCCCTGTGGATCCCCACAAGACAAAGGTTGTGGAGTTGAACAGGTGTCCCCCAATAACACCTTCTGGGAGCGGCCCTCCAGGAATGACCGGAGCCACTGTAAAACAGTGCCTCCGAGACCCATCCCCGCAAGGCGCCCCAGGAGGATACCATGGTCGACGGTATCGAAGGCCGCTGAGAGGTCCAGCAGCACCAACAGGGACACACTCCCCCTGTCGAGCTCCCGGCGCAGATCATCCACTAAGGCGACCAAGACTGTCTCAGTTCCATGTCCCGGTCTGAAACCAGACTGTGCCGAATCCAGATAATCCGTGTCTCCCAAGAATACCTGGAGTTGTGAGGCTACCACGCGTTCCAGGACTTTGCCCAAAAAGGGGAGATTGGAAACTGGCCGAAAGTTGTCGAATTTAGTGGGGTCCAGTGATGGTTTTTTCAACAGCGGTGTTGAAATGTTTGCTTTTGGTGGGTAGTGCTATCATCCTCATAAAATTCAGCTGATTTTGTGCTCAGTTGTGAGCTTGAGTAGTTCAGGTGAGGATATTGGATTAAACTCCAAATTTGTCACTAAATTGATGTACGAATCCCTTAATTTCTACACTTCCTTGAACTGCACGGTGTTATTTAAGACATTTTCATCCCCACAGCAGCTGAGGAATTAAAAGTGTGGCCAGAATGACATTTTTCTCCCACCCAAGGAGATGGCATTATTTCTGGCACCAGGGGAGAAACATGACTGTAGAACAACAACTCATTTTTTAAAAACAAAAGCAATTATAGTGGTTGATTTATCACCGTAGCAAGTTAAAAATGAAAAGAATGTAAATCCCATTTCATGCTGCCACTGACCTTTAAGCTCAGAGCTTCATTTTACCCTTTGGGCTCATAAGCAACATAATATGTGCACCATTTCCTCCTGCCGGCAGCTAATTTTTTTCTTAGGGTCACATGGTGAATCATAGACATTTATTGGCAGTAACCAATCCACCCAGTTGCTAGTGTCATATTCATTGTCTGTCACATCTCAGTTCTTTGCTAGAAAACCCCCTGAAGTCACATGGACTTGACTTTAATTATAAATGCACAATGCTAGCCCCATCCAAGGCCATGCTAATTTACTATGTGAGCAGGTAAACTACAGCTTATTGCAACTATACATGGAGAGGAGATTTGTCATCTGAGCTTCAAAATGCCATCATGCGTTTTCTTTCTCACCTGCTGTTTTTCTAAACTGAAGCTATTTTCTTGTTACCACTTAGGAAATATGGTGGCATTAACTATAACTATGTCAAGATGTTTGGGATGCATTTTGATATTCCTAATGGCTGTTGTGAAGGAGTGGAAAGGGAAGGCTGTCTGATGAGGGTTGGTAGTTGCAGAAACAGAGCCATTCATATTCTACAGTATCCTCAAAGATGATAGAGGGTCCCATCTACACCTGGAAACCACTCCTCTCTATTTGCTCTGTATTATGATCAGCAGCAGGGATCATGATAAGATGGGAAGATTCAGAAACTATATCTGCAGTTGTCTGGTTTGACAGGGTCCAAGGCTGAAATATGTACATAGCTGCCAAATCTGAAACGCAAAGTACAGTTCAAAACAGAGATGCAGTTGAATGATTATTCCGCCTGCACCAACACATAAGTTATTGTTGCTCAACCTTTCCAAAAAGAACAACCTGTTTCTATGTGCATATTGTTTGTCCTTCTGCTGTATGGAAACTTGTTTGTTTTGTTATCTATTACACTAGTGTCGTCTCCCCAATTAATGTTTTGGTTTTTCAGTTGTTAAAACTGAATGTTGCATAATAATTATCTATTGATTTATCATTAGCCTAGTCTGTTAGTCTATTTCTATCATCTATCTATATTTATCTAGTATCTACCATCTTTCTATCTACAGCACCTATCTATCTATCTGTCTATCTGTCTATTTATCTCACACTAACCTGCCTCGAGCCTTGGTGAAAGGTGGGTAAGAAATAAAAATAATCCTCATCATTCGGAAAAGCTTACTTTGTGTCTATAAACTTGTGATTTCTGTACCTATCCACTAGTAAAGGAAACTGATATTCTGAAACATTCCTTGAAATGGGCACTTCAGGAAACTCAGAAGGTTTGGCATGGGTTCCCTGTGTTCTCCAATCCACCTAGATGCATGTATTAGGCCAGGAAGTCATCCCAACTTCAAAAATTAAATAAAACTTTCCTCTCTCATATCAGAAAGAATATCTTTTCCTTGCCAACCAAATTTGTGTAAAAAGAAACCAGCCTGTTTTGTAAAATAGTCAAAAGTCAGCTTAGATCTGTTGCTTTTTC
Source organism: Anolis sagrei (assembly GCF_037176765.1). NCBI lineage: Eukaryota > Metazoa > Chordata > Lepidosauria > Squamata > Anolidae > Anolis > Anolis sagrei. The sequence continues at coordinate 188,733,094 of NC_090024.1, read as the reverse complement.
ATACCTGGTAAATGGGTCTCAGAGATAAAGGAGGGTTCTGTCTACAGAAAGTAAACTGATCTCAAGAGAATATACAGTATATAGAAACAGAATGCCAGGACCTTTTTATGTATTTGTTTGCCATATTTATATCCCGCCCTTCTCAACCCCAAAGGGGACTCAGAGCAGTGCACATAAAGGCACATACAATATATACAATACATGTCCAGCAAATAAAAACATATACATTAAAACACCCACTGAAACATTTCAACAGTAAAAACATTAAAATCCAGGCTGTTCCAGCTATCATGGTACCATTCTATATTCACATGTTGCACTAACTGATTATCCAAAAGCTTGGTCACACATCCAAGTATTCAGTTTTTTCCCCTAAAGGTCAGGAGTGAGGGGGCTAATCTGATGTCACTAGGGTGGGAGTTCCACAACTGAGGGGCCACCACGGAGAAGGCCGTGTCTCTCGTACCCAGCAATTAAACCTGCAAAGAAGGTGGGACCAAGGGCAGGGCCTCCCCAAAAGATCTTAATCTCTGAGATGGTTCAGAGAGGGGATGTGTTCAGATAGGTAAGCTGGGCCAGAACCATTTAGGGCTTTATAGGCTGAAGCCAGCATTTTGAATTGTGCTCGGTAGCAGACTGGCAGTCAGTGGAGCTGGCTTAACAGGGGGTTTGTATGCTCCCTGTATGTTGCTCCAGTGAGAAATCTAACTGCCATCTGTCGGACTACTTGAAGTTTCCAAACAGTCCTCAAAGGCAACCCCATGTAGATTATGCACGCGATGACTGCAGACAACTTACTTTCTTTTCACCTGGATGTTGAATATGCATCAGGGCTATACATTGTTAAAAGCCATGTTCCCCCACTGAATGTCCATACAATGGCAATTGGTAGTTTGCTAGGGTTACTCCAGGGACCACCAAAGAGCTCCTGGATTAAGGGTGCCAAAGGACCAGTGCTTGAAAGATACAATTTCTTTGGGATTTTAAGTTCCAATACATATCCTATTTGGAGTATTTGGGGAACTCCAGTTCAAAAAGTAACATTTCCAACTACTGCAGACGGATCACACAACACATATCACAAGTGGTAATGGAACTGTTCAACCTGGTTTGAGGAGAAGGTTTAGCCTATTTGATAGTTTCTTTAAAGTTAGGACTAGACTTGAGAGTGAATCACTGTCCCACTAATATGTAAGCAACTAGTCATCATGGACACTAAATATTTAGCCCCCTCTGCTATTTATTCTCTTTGCATCTTGCATTCCAAGATAAGATTACTGGCTATTAATGTCAAGAAAACTATTCCTGGAATCCAAGCAATGGTAATTTCCCCCTTTGCTTCCAGTTTCCACCCAGAACACACTACCAATTTTGTTGTTTAAAGCCAAGCTTTTGTGATACAACTGCATCTGTTCAGACCCACATGGCAGAGACTCAAAACTCATGAGCTAACAGAAAGCATTTTTCAAACTTCTCCTAACAAATTGACAAGGCAACCCAGGAACTATTTACAACAATACAGACCAAAAACACAAACAAACAGGACACCTGTACTGATCATCTACAATCTCCAGTTGAGACCACTAGCTACAACCAATTCTGGAGAATAACACAGTCATAGAATCATAGAATCATAGAGTTGGAAGAGACCTCATGGGCCATCCAGTCCAACCCCCTGCCAAGAAGCAGGAAAATCGCATTCAAAGCACCCCCGGCAGATGGTCATGTGTCCTCCCACATCTGTGGGTTTCATGAATTTGTGGGTTATTTGCTGCTGCCTCTGTTAGTTAAATGAGTTAGTGTTTAAGGGAATGTACATGCCTTCCCTTCTTCTACTCCCACCAAATGAGTGCGTGAGGGAACACATGTGTGACTGGGTCTAGCCACACTGCTGGTAAAGATAATTTTTAGTGGTTTGGATATGGGCTAAAGGTATTAATTTTTTCTATTTTTGGGATAGTCCTGCATCCCCAAGCCCCATGAAAATTGATTGTCAAGTGTATTCACAAATACCAAGCCATTGGGAGAGGCATGAACAAAGACAATGGCTTCTTGAAACATTACACATATTAATTCAAGAGTGCTAGTGCACATATATGAAGTGACTGGCTTGACCTTGAAGGAACTGGGGGTGGCCACAGCCAACAGGGAGCTCTGGCGTGGGCTGGTCTATGAATTTACAAAGAGTCGGAAGTGACTGAATGAATAAACAACAATGTACACATAATAAAAGGAATCTTATTAGAGAGAGTTATCAGTTCATGGAATTAAATGATATTATTTTAAAACATTGCTGAAACAGTTTAAAGCTTACTAGGAGTTTTCAGTGTGATTTCTCTGATTTTCCATGGGGATATTCCAACTATTTCCCCCTGCAGTGAGGGCAGGTGTATGCAGTTCCATTTGCTTTAAGGCATGGATTTAAATTGCAGGAAAAGAGATTCCACCAAAACATTAGGATGAACTTCCTGATGTAAGATCTGTTTGGCAGTGGAATATGTTGTCTTGGAGTTTGGTGGAATCTCCTTCTCTGAAATCTTCAAAGCAGAGGCTGGATGGCCATGCATTGGCTGTGCTTTGATTATGTGTTCCTGCATGGAAGTAGATTGGACTAGATCACCCTTGTGGTCTTTTCCAACCTTATGATTTTATGATTCTATGTACAGGGAGCAGCTGAAGGGCCAGGTTGTGTACCCCTGATATAGAAGGTGTCTCCCTCTTCATCCTTGGAGCATAGCAACAGGACAATGTTTGTACCAAGGATTTAGGTGATGTATTGCAAAAATAGATTGAAGGTTTAATAAAAAACTGCCAGTCATTGTTGTCTGATAAATTACACAGAGATAGTGGATTCATAGCAGCTGAAAGCAAGCGAGGAGGTGGAGGGAAAGAAGGTAAACCACTTAAAGAAACAACAGTGTTATCTTTCCTAAGAAATGTTTTGCTAGAGAGCAGCCCCTCTCCTTTCTTACACACACATTCCCTTGGTCAGAGTGTTTAGCAGGTGCAGGGAGGGGGGCTCTGCAGAGAGTTTGAAAGGTTAGAAAATGTTAAGTGGCATATAAGTACTTTGATTATTTTTAATGGCTTAAGCAGTTCTTGGAGATAGTTTTAGCACATCCCCATAACCAACATAGGCAAAAAATCAATTATAAGGTACAACAAAGTAATTGAAAGAAAACAGACTTTCTCTCCTCCCTCGCTTTTAAGTATTCAGAACCTCAGAGCTAGACTGAAGGGAGGGGTTTTAGTCAGCATTTTTCCAAGCAATTCCTGGCCTTAGGGATTTGACCTGAGTCTAATCAATACATGAAGAAAGCCCGGCAGCTTTCTTTCTCTATACCTAAAGCCAGGACATTGAAAGACGAAACTTAGCATTGGACTCCTGAAGGCACACTAGAAATAAACGGAAGCATCTGGATTATTTATCCAAATATGCTTGAAAAATGAGTGTGCATTAAAAAATAATGTGGGCCCCAGATTGAATCTAATGTTGATATCGTTCTCCTCCTGTTGTCAAGGCAGTTTATAAAAATTAACATAGATACAGATAAAAGCTCACAGTACTAAAGGCATGCACAAAGTTAAAATATAATTAAACTATCAACAAAATGAAAAGCAGTTTAAAACATATCCATTAGGAAGCATGAAATAACAGTGCAGTGCACTATTAAAAGCCCTTTCCTTATGAGCAGTCAGTTCCCCAAAGCCTGCAGAAAACATAAAAAGTCATTATGTGGGAGAGAGAAAAGTTGCCTTGTGGGATGGTTCTGCCCCCAAAACCCTGGAGTAATTTCTGTGAGGATGATGGGGTAGACAGAAAGGACGGATAATACAGTACATCCTCTGTACCTGCGGGGGGAGGGGGGCGTGTTCCTGTTTTGAACACAACTTCTGATGCTATTTATTTATTTATCATGTCATCCGCAACCAGAACATTGTATTACATTTTTAACAAAACAAAACAAACAAACAGATTAAAAAACAAAACAATTTTTGCAAACTTGGTAGCTTATTAGATGTCCTTTGACCAGTATCTGGCCACTTGGAGTGCCTCTGGTGTTGCCGCAAGAAGGTCCTCCATCGTGCATGTGGCAGGGCTCAGGTTGCATTGCAGCAGGTGGTCAGTGGTTTGCTCCTCTCCACACTCGCATGTCGTGGATTCAACTTTGTAGCCCCATTTCTTAAGATTGGCTCTGCATCTCGTGGTGCCAGAGCGCAGTCTGTTCAGTGCCTTCCAAGTCGCCCAGTCTTCTGTGTGCCCAGGGGGGAGTCTCTCATCTGGTATCACCCACGGATTGAGGTGCTGGGTTTGAGCCTGCCACTTTTGAACTCTCGCTTGCTGAGGTGTTCCAGCGAGTGTCTCTGTAGATCTAAGAAAATTATTTCTTGATTTAAGTCATTGATGTGCTGGCTGATACCCAAACAAGGAATGAGCTGGAGATGTCTCTGCCTTGGTCCTTTCACTATTGGCTGCAACTTCCCGGCGGATGTCAGGTGGTGCAATACCGACTAAGCAGTGTAATTTCTCCAGTGCTGTAGGGCGCAGACACCCTGTGATAATGAGGCATGTCTCATTAAGAGCCGCATCCACTGTTTTAGTGTGGTGAGATGTGTTCCACACTGGGCATGCGTACTCAGCAGCAGAGTAGCATAGCGCAAGGGCAGATGTCTTCACTGTATCTGGTTGTGATCCCCAGGTTGTGCTGATGCTGAAAACAACAGAAGCTAATTTGGAGCTCAGTTGTTCCATCTTAAATCATATGCAGCTGTATCAGGTATGCCTAACACATTTGTATCTCACTCACATCCTATGTTCTGATGTCAGGGCAGATGAAGTCCCTGAAAGTTGTGTATTTCTCAGCTTTTGATTTTTTATTTCTGACTCTTCATTTGAAACAAAACAGACAAACAAACCTCCAACCCTTATTCCACATGTTCATTAAATATTCAGTGAGAAGGCTTCAACTATGCTGAGAGCATTCTCTCATTTATACTGGACCATAAAATGCCCTTTATTGGATGCCATAGACTAATTAAAATTATACATCAGCAAATCAAGTTTGCAGATGGGGCACTGTTCTTCCGAACCCTTACTTGAGCTGATTAAAAAGTCTTCCTGGGATTTCTAGCAGCTCGTCTATCTGTGTGGTGTTCTTCCCTTAGAACTACCCCCATATACTAGTATTTCTGCCAACTATAATAACGCTGTTGTGTAGCCAATTCTGATAAGTATTGCAGTGTCATGAATCTTGGGAGAGGACAGAACTTCAGCCCAATCTCTGAACAATTTCAAAAAAGGGACTCTTGATACCACAAGTGAAAAGTGAATCCCATTACATTTCTTAGCTGTATTTGAAACCGATGGAACATGAAACACACATTCTATTGCTTGAGTTCAGTTGCCTTCTGGGCAAATTTGGTGCTCTTGCCTTTCTTTGGATTGTTTTTTTTTACATGTGTTGGTTGGAATGCTGAAAATTATGACTCATTCTGGATATAAATGAGAAAGTTGTGTTCAAAAAACAAGCTAGAAAGGTAGCTATTTTACATGCCCAGATAGATGTCAACTTTTTTCACGCCTGACTTGTAATACACTCAACTACCAGCCTATTCTTAATTCAGTTGTTATAGAAGTAGGATATCACTGCATACCGAAGATGCTAAGTAGCTAATGATGATATATTGTAGTTTGGTTGTCAGTCTGTCTGAAGAGCTATGGTGTGTAGAAAGATTATGTATAGAAGCAATCTCACTTAATAGTTTAGAAGGTGAAAGACAAGCTAATACTCATGGCTCCTCCAGAGCTTTCTGGGTATGCAGTGCAGTTTCTAGAGATGACTTGGAGTAACCCATTTTCATTTTTGGTTCCCCACTGAGTCCCTACATGGAGGTAGAGAAGAACGGGATATAAAAGTTCTAAATAAACAAACAAATAAATAAATGTATCTATACAATGTATCTGGAGAGTTAAAATAAAATACACAAAATTCTGCCATAGTGGGCAGGTGGCATGTTTGTGGTGTTGGTTCTTGAACCCATATTTATTTATTTATTTACAACACTTTTACCCCACTCTTCTCCCCCCTGCAGGGGGACTCAGAGCGGCTAACAATGGCAATGATTCAATGCCGCAATAATTACAATTATAATAATAAGATAAAAACATACAATACAATAAATTAAAACAACATTAGTTAAACAATCATAAGGCCTTTTCCGTTACAACAATTATATGGTCTGATTCAATGTTCAGGATCCATTATACCCATTAGCCAAAAGCCTGGTTCCACAACCATGTTTTCAGTTTTCTTCTGAAAGAAAGGAGGGAGGGTGCCGATCTGATTTCACTGGGGAGTGAATTCCACAGGCCTAACATATTATGTTAGAGATGGACAATTGTTGCTACTTGATGCTATTGGTCTACAGATGCCATTAGTACTGTTTAGCTTAGTCAATAGTGAGAAATGACAGTAGCTTTTATCTCAGAACATCTAGAAATGCACATATTCCCACCCCTGTATTAGGATCTGTTAAAGTTACGAGGCTGGACATTCTTAATGGTAGCTATTGAACTATGCTACAGAGCCAGATAGATGCAGAAAAAAAAATCATTGCCTTAATGGGAGAATACATTAGCTTTACATTAGTAGAGAAAGTATGGTGCCTCAGTCTTGTGACTGGATGACTCAAAGAGATACAGCCAAGCTGAGTGATTAAGCTTATCTTTTTAAATGTTGGGTTTTATAATTGGGAAAATTACAGATAAATTATATTTGCATGAGCCTGGATTTGTAATTGTATGCAAATGATGTTGACAGTTATATGTACACCTGGTATTTATTTGGTGCCGTGGAAACATCTGAAGGGCATCCTGATACTAAGTTTGACACCTTGGTTTTGCAGAGGGAGGTTCAGCAGAATTTGAAGCTTATGGAAGTTCCCTTTTACAGTTGACTTTGTCCTAAGAAACATATATCAGTAGTCTATTGGCATATGCTTCTCAAGCTAGTTAAATAATAATTACTATAATTAAACATTTGATGCTGCTTCGTGAATGGAAGCCATGGAAACTGGATAAGTGGATGGGAGAGAATGGTGGATTGGACTCCCTGAAGGTTGGCAGGGGTGGAATTGTATGCCTCTTGGGCTATTATTGGACTGCAACTCCCATCATTCTTAAATGGCATATTGAGAAATGATGGGGGGAAGTGGGGAAGGGGGAAGAACCTCAACAAAATAGGGAGTAGGGGAAATAATTCCCAAACAAGGTTTAAAGGAACCTGGTGGATCCTTGATATCTACAAGATAGTGAAGGGCAAATTAAATAGAGTTACAGACATGTTCTCCCCCAGATTTATGACTACAAGTACATTCAGAAATCTAGAAGTAGTATGCTTTGTTTCTTAGAAGAAACAAAGTTGAATACTTTTGAATACTAGTTGAATACTTTTTTCTTGTGCATTTTACCACTCCAAGTAACACCCCTATGATGTTCTATACATAGACAAAAAAGCTGTTTCCCCTGGATAGCAAAGCACTTTGGGCTGATTTTGAAAGCAAGTAAAAAAGAAGCTTCATGAGGAAAGAGATTTAATTACCATATTTGAGTCTAACACTCACCTTTTTTGGCTAAATTATATCGCCAAAATTTAAGTGCACATTAGATTCAATGGTGCATTAGAATTGTGCACATAAACCCACTTGCATAAAAAGACCCTGAGGGACCCGGAGGCCAGATAGGGAGGTAGGGACAAAGAGGCTGTTTCTGGTAGCAGCTTCAGGGCTCTGTGGTACCCAGCAGAGGAGGGGGAGCACCCAGCTGGCAACCCAGTCATTCTTGCTGCTTAGGTGCGATAGGGCTACATGGCCTTCAGGTCTCTCTGGCCAAAGGAGCAGGAAGCATTGCCTTCACCACTTTCCTTTGGGCCAGGGGTCAGCCACATATTTTGCCTCCCAGGCAGCCCTCAAGGTGTCTTGTCCACCCCCCCCCCCCCGAGGTTCAGTCCTGTACTGTTTCCAACTGACTCATTCACAAGGCCTTCAGAACTGAGTGGGAGGTTTTGAAGGCCATTTGGGAACCATGTGAGGGTAGCAAGTTTGCCATCCTCAGCCTGATGGAGGGACAAGGCTTCTCAAATGGTCTTATTCATGCTGCTTGCTTCCCTAACATGCTATCCTGCACCGTTAGGTGCATTACATGTGATGGCAATTCAGTTTTTTTGGTAATGTTCACTTTCAAAATTGAGGCACGCATTACATTCGATGGTGTGTTAAACTCAAGTAAATATGGGTATATAAAATTTATTTTCAAATATTTCTCAGTTACTGACATCTGAAGATGTTTAAGTTTTATTTTATTGGATTTTATTGGTAAACAAAGCTGAACTGCATGGAATTAATGCAGTTTGAAAACACTTTAAATGCCATGACTCAAATCTATGGAATCTTGGGAGTTTTATTTATTTATTTATTATTCAAACTTATATGCCATCACTCCCTAGGGCTCAGAGTGGCTTACAAAACAAACTGGAATCTAACCCAAATTAAAACAAATTAAAACTATAATTATAGTTTTGCAAGATCATTAGCCTTCCGTGCCAAACGGGGCTGGTGACTCTCCAAACTAGTTTCTAGGATTCCATAGCACTAAGCACTGGATGTTAACGTTATGTCAAATTGCATTGACCCCTTCAATGTACACCTAAAAGTAAGAATGATTGGCAGATGTGTGAAACACAAACCAAATAAATGAAAGCCTTCCATATTAATAAGAAAATCCAAAAAATTCTTATACATTATTACTTTTTTTCATTTATATCCAAGCTTTCTCTCAATAATGAGGCTCAAGTTGGCTAACAACATATTTCAAAACAATACATATTGAAAAATACACAAGCTTCAATATTTGTTTTTTAAAAACAAGCAACTAAAAGGTTAAAATATTAAACATTAAATAATTACAATGCATTAAAAGATAACAGAAACTTTAAAACCCTAAAATATGAAAAGCCAAACCCAGTGAATTCAAAAATCTTGATAACAAATAAATAAAATTAGAGTACATAAAAATAAAAATAATTTGCTGACAAATGGAGAGCAAGAACGAGGCCATTCTGGCCTCCCTAAGGAGGGAATTACAAAGTCTAGGAGCAGCAACTAGAAGGTCCTCTCCCTTGTTTCCACCAAATAAATCTGAAAAGCTGGTGGGGTGAAGGGAAGGGCTTCCTCTAGTGATCTACATTGGCTGCCTTCAGAAAGAACTTGAAGACCTGGCTTTTCCGATGCGCCTTCCCAGATTAGGAAATCTCCACCACCAAGTCCCATAAGCACTTTATCAGAACCAATGATTGCTGCACATCGCACATCGCACTTGCCCTGGAAGCCCTATATACACCTCCTGTCACATCAGCACTTTTAATCTTGTATCCATTGCTCTGGCCCGGGCCAGTTTTATTGTGTTTACTGTATTGTGCCTGTTGTTTATTTTGCTTTATTCTGTTTTTAATTGTTTGATTTGCTTAGATTGTATTGTGTTGTGTGTTGAGGCCTCGGCCTGTGTAAGCCGCATCGAATCCTTCGGGAGATGCTAGCGGGGTACAAATAAAGTTTAATAATAATAATAATAATAATAATAATCTTAGAACTCTAATGGATTCACAAAGGGTCTAAACAAAGAAATATAGGGCTTTATAATCACCAACACTTAGAAGTATGCCTGGAAACAGACCTTCAGCCAGTGGAAATATTGCAACAAGGGGGTTGTGTCATCCCTGTAGCCAATCCAGCTAACAATCCAGTTGCAGCTCTTTGGACTAACTGAATTCTCTAAGCACTTTTCAAAGGCAACCTCACATAGAGTGTATTGCAGTAATCCAAATGCATGTAACTAAGGCATGTGTTATTGTGGCCAAGTCAGTGCAGAACTTTAGCAGAGGTCCCATATGCTGCTGTTATATTGTCATCATTATGGTGACAAGTGACAATTTTCAAGCTAGCCTTAAGGCAGCCTCATATAGCTTGCATTGCAGTGGTTTAATCTTAGGATTAGCAGAGTCTGAAGCACTGTGACCAAGCTATTGATATCCATGAATAACCAGGGCTGTTGTGCCAGTCCAAACTTGCAAAAGTCTCTTTGAGCCACTGAGGTTACCTGTACCTGCAGCAACAGTGATGGATAGAAAAGCACCCCTAAGCTCTCCACAGATACTTCAAAGGCCATGCAGTTATTTTATCTGTTCTCCAGACATGGAAATCAGAAACCTGCAAGGCCTCCATTACAAAGATTCAGCAGTCGCTCTCCCTGCTTATCCCATTGCTTATACTTACTCATGTCTGAAGCTGTTTTTGAGTTTTTTTTAAAAAAGTCATAGGAACAATTCATGTGACTACTTGTCACCTCTAGTTTGGCCCTAAGGTGGGAGACAATTAATCTTATATGCCTCCCGTCACATCCCACAACTCAGAGCCTGGAACTACTATTGTGCTCTGCTGCAGGTGTGTGACTTTCTTCTCCTTGTTTATTTTTGTATGATTGAACCTGTAATTTGGAGGTTCTTTCCCTCCTCTTAAAAGAGGACAAAGACAAGAGTGATTCCATTTTTTCCTTGCTGGTGTCCACTGTTGTTAATGTAATGCAGGCCTGAAATAGAATTTGTGTGCATAGGGTTTCCAGGAACATGAGGCTTAGGGAGAATGCTGGCCGTGGTCCTGAAATAGCTTCTGCTCTGCTGGTGCCACTGCCACGAGGCACAGATGCGAGCTGGAGCTCTGTCAGCCCAGCTGGAAGAGGGCAGAGATCTGTGGATGTCCAGAATGCTTTTGTGGGTGTTGACCAAGAAGCTGGAGCAAAACATGTTAGACAAATAGGCACCCTTGATGTTTTAATTGAGGCCTAGAGACATAGTTGCTATCTTTAGCATACTAACAATGTATGGAATAAATAATTCAGTTAATAGAAACATTTGACTGCTTTTTGCCTTCATTGGGATATTCTTGCAAAGAGGATATATTGCTGGAATGTTTTATTCCTCTGGAGAAAACCTAAAAGGCACTAGGATGCAGCACCTGGAGGCCCCGGAGGCGCAGTGGGTTAAACCCCTGTGCTGGCAGGACTGAAGACCGACAGGTCATAGGTTCAAATCCGGGGAGAGGCGGATGAGCTCCCTCTATCAGCTACAGCTCCTCATGCGGGGGTACGAGAAAAGCCTCCCACAAGGATGATAAAAACATTAAATTATCTGGGCGTCCCCTGGGCAACGTCCTTGCAGACGGCCCATTCTCTCATACCAGAAGTGACTTGCAGTTTCTCAAGTCACTCCTGACACACACACACAAAAAAGCACCTGGGCTTACAATCTAATCCTCAAGAGAAGTCTAAATTTTTCTATTCTTGTCCATGAGAGTCTCCTACATTGTTAGCCAGGATATTTACTCTTGTCTCTCACCATGCTATTTGTACACGTTTCATAATGGGAAGCAGTTGGGAGTAAAATCATGAGCATCACAAGCCAGATCTTATTCACTTCCACCATGCCTTTCTTTTGTCAGGGCATGCATATTGCTCTCTTGATCTAGGTCTTGTTTCATTTCATATCTATCCAGCAAGAATGAGAGATTAAGACGCAAATATATATCATGGGCAGTTCCCCCACAAAATGCCATAAGAGCCTCCTGTACATATAGCTATATTGAGTTCATTCCAGGGGAGCTTCCATAGCACTGTTCATGTCATATGGGAAAGCAGTGTGTTGGGTGTAGAATTTAATCCTCCTCCTTCAGTTATATCCCTCTAGATTCTATGCAGTCTGTGAGACACGTGTTCTCCCATTAACTTTGCTTGTTCATTGTGTTTCTGTGAGGTGTTTCTTGTATGCGGCAATGGATATCACATGACTGATTTGACCTGCTCTTGTAAATGAATCAATAATATTATCGTGATTTAAGAAACAGTTCCCGATGACTCTGCTTAGGATTGTTTTTTTGTTTCCTGTACATGAGCAGGAAGATCTTATTTTGTATAAGTCTTCTCAGTTGCCATTGGCAAACTTCAGAGAACTCCAAATATATTTTTAGCCAGTTCATTGCCCCTACATGCTATAACAAGATCACTGAACACAAATGATTGACCCTGGAACCTAAACATTCCTAATCCTCCAGTTTACTTTGCTGATGTGTTTTAAGAGTTAAAAAAGAATATCTGGCTTCTTTAACTTCCTGATTAAGTAAATAATCATTGGAACAATGAGTGGCATATGTGCTTGATGTCCTGCTACTCAGTGTGACTGTCCACAGACTGAGCTCTTGCTAACTGATCCCTGAACATTTTCAAGAAATAAATAAATAATTGTAGCTGCTAATAGGTAAAAAAATGGTACAAATCCTTAGCATATTGGTATAAAAATTGTTAGTCCTGCACATCAAATGGTTTGAGATACACTACTTTAATGTGCTTGTGCCCATATATCTTTGCTGCAGAATTATTATTATTATTTTACTGACACAAAAACACAGTATGTCACAGCAAACAAGACGTATATGCTGGATTTTGTATCATAAAATCACAAGTCGAACACTTCCCAAGCATCTAGGACTGTATGATGTATTTTCGAATTATGCGCAGAGATCCAAGTAAGGCAACCTTTTGCAGTTGACAGATTGTGATCATCATCATCGTTGTCGTCATCATCATCATCATTACTATTATTAGATTTATACCCCACTTTATCTCCCCTGAAGGGGACTGAAAGTGCCTTAACATAAAAATGGTAGCACAGCATTTATAAAATATACAAATATCAAAAAAGAATTAAGTATAAACAGTATTTAAAGATTCACAGTTAAAATAATTCAAACATATTTGATGCATATTCAAAGCTAAAACCGCAGCACACCCTGAATTGATCTTAAAAACCATCATCTTTAAAAGCCTGCCTGAATAGAAAGGTTTTAGTCTGCTGTTGGAAGGACAACAGGGAGGTAGCCATGTTGGCTTCTCTGGGTAGGGAGTTCCAGAGTCATAGGGCAACCACAGAGAAGGCCCACTCTCTCATTCCTACCAACTGGATTTTGAGGTGGGACCAAGAGAAATGCCTCTTCTGAAGATCTCAGGGCCTGGGCTGGTTCATGCTACTGGGGATGTGGTTGGCTTCCCAAGGAACAGGCGCAGCTGATGCACAGGTTTTAATTGTGCAAAGACCCTCCTGGTCACCTCTGACACATGGGCCTCCAGGTTCAATGCTGAGTCTAGGAGGAGCCCCAAACTGAGAACGTGTGTCTTCACAGCTAAAATAATTTCTGTGTGAGGCTAGACCCCTATTCCCTGTTCTGTCTTCCTACTGACTAGGTGTATCTCTGACTTGTCTGTATTAAGTTTTAATTCTAGAGTCTGACTATTTGAAGGAACAGATGGGAGCTTAGAACTTAACTGGGGTTCTCTTGTTTTCTTCTTTTTAGCCTCTTTTCTGTGTCCTTTGTTAGGCTTTGACTTCTGTCAACACCTCCTGTTAAATCTCTTTTCTTCTTTAAACTGCAGACTTGGTTCGTTAATATTTCAAGCTTGTTCCACCAATTCTCATATTTAATTTCTTCAACCTTTAACTTTGTTTCCTAAACCATAGACTGCAACTTTAGACTGTTTCCTAAACCTTAGACTGAGTTTCCTTAACCTTTGATGTGGAGTATATTGCAGTCTATAAGTCTTGGCACCATTAGACTAATTAATTGCAAAGGAGTTGCTGAGGATGACTGCAATCTCATCCTCTTGCGGGGAGGGTTCTTAAAGGGACAGGGTCTAAAGTTTCCCTCCCGCTGAAAACTATACAAAAAGGAACTGAAACCACTTCTAACTGCAGGGGCAACTGAGGCTCAATAAAGAAAGCAGTAAATACCTCTGTGGGGGCTTGACAGCAACCATAATCAGTCCTAGTGAGTGTTTCTAATGAGTGTTTCTAGTGAGTGAAGGCAGATGGACAATGACAACATTTGGAGGGTCAATGCTACCTCTTCTTGCTTTGTTCTCACAGTCTACATTCTTTATCTGGAGGCTGACAGTTCTCAGCTCTGTTGTGGACTGTGACTGCTTTTGGGAATATAAAATTCTGCTACACTTTACCAGCTTTCCTGCAAATGCTGGAGCAGTCTGCCTTTTACCTATTGTCTGATGTATTTACTAAAAAGCTCAATATTTTCAACGGCTTTCAAAAATTGTCAAAGTATGGATTGGATGGCCCTTGTGGGCTCTTTCAACTTTATGATGCTAATTGCAGTTTAGGCTTGTTTTAAAAATACAATGTGTCAAGAGCACATTGAGTTGTTCTCAATGCATCAGAGGCTCAAGATTCTCACTGTGCTGCCATTACACAGGGAGATAATCCAGCTAGGCACGTGGCTTGACTTCAGTGGTTTGGGGCAGACAAAATTGCTTAATTCAGTTCCACGTTTGATCACTTAGTGAATAAATAACCTTCATTATGATGGGAAGGTGGCAATTGTATTGGGAAAACTTTGATTAATCTCTAACTCTATTCTCACTTGTTAATTTCCTGGCTGTTTGCTGGGATTATTAAAACAAATTACAGCTGCCTTTCTCCCATGAGCCACTCCGGGAACAAGGCTTTCTTACTCTCAAACAGCTTCCTTGAAACTTCTGCCTGCTTTTGTTTTCTTCTCTTCCTCTCAACCACTTTCTGACAAACAAAATCAGCTGTGTGGCTTTGAAAAGCCCCCATTTGCCTCTGAGGAGCATTCCCTGTCTTCTATTTCACTTGAGATCCTGGGGAGGATAATCAGACAAAAGAAGAATAAGGGGCTGATTAGCTGGCAAACAAAGCAGATGGATATGCTGCTCTTGATGCATTTCACATGCTTCACACCTGCCCAGCACTCCAGGTGTCCTGTTGCAGCAGAACACTCCTTCGGCTGAAGATTTCCAGAAGTGTGGGGAAGGAATTGATATGTCTAGTATGTTTGGATGCTAAACATTATCATCTGGCTCACATGTAAAAACTAAACAGTCCAGAATTACCCAGTTCTTGTGGGTTTTTTCGGGCTATATGGCCATGTTCTAGAGGCATTTCTCCTGACGTTTCGCTTGCATCTATGGCAAGCATCCTCAGAGGTGAGAACCTCACCTCTGAGGATGCTTGCCATAGATGCAGGCGAAACGTCAGGAGAAATGCCTCTAGAACATGGCAATATAGCCCGAAAAAACCCACAAGAACTGAGTGATTCCAGCCATGAAAGCCTTCGACAATACATAGTCCAGAATTAGTTTACTGTGTTTCCATTATCTTGACTTCTACATCTGTTTACTCAGTTTAGCCAAAGTGAATCCTTATCATAAGTGAACATGACTATGTTCTTAGCTTAATTTGCCCATCTGATTCTATGGGTTGTAATCTATGGAAGCTTGTGTCACAATAAATTAGTGAAACCTTTGAGGTACTCAAGAATGCAAAAAAGAATACTTGCAAAACAAATGGCTGTAATCAGCCAGAAAGAATATCTTGACACACAGACATCTTATTGTAAAAAATAATTGCAAAGATTTTCACATTTGGGATCATTTTTTGCGGAAAAAACATGCAAATGGCATTTTTCTATAGGATAATGTTGGGGGTTTTTTTTGTGTAAAACTCGAGGTTTTACAAAAACTTTATTTTAATTTACAAAAAAATCTTGTCATGCTACTCAGCCAGAGGAAAATTTGAAATATTTTATCAAGAATAAAACCTACCAGGTTCATTTGCCAATCAGTGGCACTGTGAAAGTTACATTTTGATATACTTTGAGAACCTAGGTTGCAATCATACCAATGTGTTAGTCATTTTATTCTGTGTGTTCACATTTGTATGAAGATAACTCTTTTATTCTTCCACCACTGGAGCAGTAATGAAGAACACTGCATTAACATGAGGGGGAGGGGAGGAGATATGGAGTTACATAATAAGTGGCAAGCAATAGGCAGGAATTATCTGTTGGCTCAGGCTGAAATAGGAGCCAGGGAAGAACCTTTGAGGCTATAATGCAGGACTGAGAAAATTCTAGCATTTCATATGCTGCTGGATTCTAATTTTCAGTAGCTCCAGCCAGACAGGTAAACTAGTGAGGGATGATGGGAGTAATAGTTCAACACCTGATAGTCCTTTGTTGCCTTGCCCATAATGTTGGCTCTGACCATTCTATTTCAGAACCAGGAAGTGCAAGATTAGGCAGAAAGGTGGGTACTATTTCCGGAATTATCCCAGGCCAGTTGGAACTCTAGTAAAATGCTAGGTAAATGTAAAGGTTTTCCCCTGACATTAAGTCCAGTCATGTCCAACTCTGGGGGTTGGTGCTCATCTCCATTTGTAAACCGAAGAGTTGGCATTGTCCATAGACACCTCCAAGGTCATGTGGCCAGCATGACTGCATGGAGCGCCATTACCTTCCCGCCAAAGCGGTACCTATTGATCTACTCACATTTGCATGTTTTCGAACTGCTAGGTTGGCAGAAGCTGGGGCTAACAGTAGGAGCTCATGCCTGTTCCCGGATTTGAACCTGCAACCTTTTGGTCAGCAAGTTCAGCAGCTCAGTGGTTTAACCCATTGCGCCACCAAGGGCTCCCGCAGTAAAATGCTACTGCAGAGGAAAAGCTTCCATAATTCAGTTGGGGGAATAGCATGAGATATGAATTCAGCATTTTGTTCTGTAGATCCCCTTCATGGCCAGTTAATTCAGTGCCGCAGAGTGCAGTATCTAGCCATGGAGATATTTACGCATTCAGAAAATACTTAAGTCAACAGTTGGAGAATTGTTGGCTGTCCAGATGCTTTAGGTGAAACTCCCTTATCATTAGCCATGGTTCTCAGGGCCTGAGAAAGTGAAAGTCTAACACATCTGGAGATCTAATGCTTCCCCCACACCAACATTTGTCTCTAAGAAAGGTATCATACCCTGGGTACTCAGAGCCTTTCCTGATTGTTCCCTATTGAATACCCAAAGAACATCCTGAAACTCTTACCATGCATAGTTTCAGATAAAAATTTAGCTGGGACAATAAAAGGCTTATAAAAGGTACTGCTGAGGAGGTTAATGGACCCATTGCCCTCCTAATGGGAAATCTTGTTTGGCATGCTCCTGAAATATGGGCTGGTTTGATGCACTCTCTTTGTGTCTCTTTGCTCAGAGCAATTCTTTTAACTGGCTGGCTTCTGTCAAAGAAGTTTTGCTTTGGTGCATTGCAAGGGAAATGTCATAATTTTTTTATTCTTTTATCATTCACTTGGTTCAATGGGGCTATATTTCACAAGGCTTTATTTGGTTCTTATGAAGTGCACTTGATCTTCAAACACAAAATCCTGACGATTTCTTAAAATTTTTAAAAAGGAGAAAAATTCTGGGGGCCACTCAAGCTTTTGAGATTTACACTGGAGGCCAAATCTTGTGTTCTTCAGCCCATTGGCACCTACATATTTTTTATAGACGTAACTTGCTGTGGTGTTAAGGTAGGTATTTCAAAGCTTTAAATTAAATGAAAGGGTTTTTGAAAGAGGGGCAAATGTGAGAAGCAATCAGATAAGAACTCAAATGCTTTTTTCCAGGAAAGCAGGACCCCCTGAATGTTTTCAGAATTATTGGCAAAGGAATAATAGGATGACTTCAATTTCCAATTATCTTGGCTCTTAATTATAGACCATGTCACATCAAAATAAGGCCTCCACAGACTAACAGTGAAGTAGCAGTGCATGATAAACTGAAGGGAAATTGACAGGGCATCTCAAAAAGCAAACCGATCAGGAGGCTTGAGGGACACCCACCAAGGACTGAAATGTGGAGAATGAAGAAGGGCAGAGGTAGGTGTCCTTGTCTGATTTCCCTGATCCCTGCCTGATCAATGTGTCATGTGGAGCTGCAAGTCGATTGTCTCACCTCATTTGGCTTCCAGCAAAATTTTTGTGAATCAATTCTGCTGCCTCTGAGGCACATTCTTCCTTGTTCCCCATAGCTCTGACAGTTATTTCTGTAATTATGAGAGAATGCACACATTTGAAAGGAAATTAGACCTTAAGAAATATTATCCTATCCTTACTATAATTTTGGTACTTCCTTCTGCATTATCTTTGCTGATTTTTAAATATGTTTTGTTTGGGTCTTAATTGTGGATATAGAGGTATGCTTGTTCTTTCACAAGTCACATAGCTGCTAATGTTGTTTATCTCTGATCAAAATCTGTTCTTTGGGAGAAGGACATAAGGAACAGAGAAGAACATTGCATTGTGACCTAAATCTAAGTTTGAGCTAGAAGACAATTTAGTCTGATATTGCTTTCATCTACTCCCCACAGACTTTAGAAAAAGTTACTTTTTGGATTACAGTTCTAAGACGTCACAGACACTATGGCCACCAACCACAGTTTATGAGGATTCTGGAGTTGCAGATGAAAAAGTAAGTTTCTCAGGCTCTGGCTCTTCAAGCACTCTCTTCATTCCACACAAAAGGGCAAGTTTTGAAAGTACACAGGACAGAGCAAACAAAAAATTCACTGCGTCACAACCTCTGAGGATGCCTGCAATAGATGCAGATGAAACATCAGGAGGGAATGCTTCTAGAACATGGCCATATAGCCCAAAAAACCTACAATAATCCAGTGATTCCAGCCATGAAGGCCTTCAACAATACAATTCACTACTTCCTGGTTCCACACCCTCCAACTGTTCCAACTTGGCAGAAACAGTCCTGAATAATTTCATCTTACTTTTTTTTTTTTGCTATTTCTAGATATCCCAGTTTCTGTCTTCCCTCATCTCTCTTTATCCCTGGCTTACTTCAATTGCTGCAGACTGAATTCAGAATGCAAAAGTAGTTTGCATAGAGGAGGAATAACAAAAGAGAGGAGAGGAGAATGTGTAGTTTCACCCTTCCTTGGAGGCTCAGGCAAAATGAAAGAGCTATAGCATCTTCTAGCAGGCATTATCTTTATTAATATCAGTTGTAACATCTTATTAACTACACTGCAATGTTGCCTTAACACACATGCTCCAATTTTCATCTGTGAAATGTTAGGGGATATGTGATTCTCCTGAATGACACAGTTCCATAACTGGATCCTAGTCTTTGCTTGCACATTAGCATTTTCCCATCTGGGGAATAACTTCAGTCTGGCTTTCTCACTTCAGGAATCCTGCTGAGCAATGATACAATAGATGTTCAGCACTTTGTGAATCAAGTCTCTATACTGGTTCCTAATTGAATGCTGACCTTTTTGAAATGTGATCCTCCGGGCCTTGTAGAAATGCTGGGCTCTCCCAAATGGGAAAACAAATGTGATACTAACACCTGCTGGGCAGGCACTATCACCTCCACCTCTTCCTCACAAAGGAGCTTGCATTTGCTCTCCACTTTCAGAAAAAAATATGATCACAGTGTCAGACAATTGCTGAAATGCACTTTTGCAAGGGAGGCCATCAGCATAAGCTAGGGCCAGCAGATGGCTGGTTGCCCTGCTGCAGGTAGGCTGGCTGCTGGAGAGATCATCTTGTGACAGCTATAATTGTTTGGCATTTTATTTTGTTAATGGCTCCCATATAATTCAATGACTTTCAGGCCCTCAGGTGGCTAAATGAAGTAGCTCTATTGAAGTTGATGGCATCGTCCCAGCTGAGGTTCAGGCTCTCAAATCCTTATTGAAAGGCAAGAAAACAACACAGATCAGTGGCCTCCAGCACACGTTTAAGAGAATTGGATCGATACCTGCAGTATAAACTGTGCAGGAAAAACAATGTCGTTTTCCTTGTTTATCCTTTTACTCAACCTCTTGGCATGCAAGCCCATGCTCGAACCAATCCACGACTCAGACCAACGTCACTATTGATAATTGTTCCTGTAAGAGTTTGCTGTTTGTGATGGTGAAATACTGAGCTTTGTTAGAATCCCTGCTTTTCCTTGATAAACTACCAGTTCCCATGTAAAGATGGTTGCATTTTGTGGTGGGTGGACTACATAATGCAATAAGAAAATTGAGTGATATCAGACCCCTTTCTTGTTTATATTTGCATATAAATAAACATAACAACTAAATAATAGGTTCTCCTTGCTTCACTTGCATTCCTAACTCGATTTCACAAAGCTACCATTGGAGGGGGGAAAAAAGCAAAAAGCTTACTTAACTTTATGATTCCAAACAACCTTCTGATTTAATCAAATCAAATTGGCTCCTGTTCATAATTATCCTATTATCACATCCTTCCTACAAAATATGGTGCAAAAAACAAAAACAAAGCTCCTTTTTGGATTAATGTATCAGTGGAGAAAGTTTAGCATCACATTCAGGTACATATACTATTGTTGATGACATTATTTTCTGGGACAGAAATCAAAATCACACTGGATGATACAATGACCCATAGCAATTCTTCATCCAAAGCATTTTGTGTTCTCATCAGAATTTGATCTATGTTTTTTTTTTTTGCATTGAAGCTCTTATACTAACCACATAATCAGTTTTGCTTTTCTTGCCAAAGGTGAATTTAGTCCCATTTATTTAATCTGCTTTAACATTTTTCTTCTCTCCCCTCCCCCCCACACTTTCTATCTCTTACAGTGTCATTGATGTTGTGGGGCAGAATGTCTCACTTTCCCTCTTTACCTTCAAGACTGGGTTTTTTGTGCAACACAGAGTGCTTTCAGACAGCACCAAATCACAGGTTTTCCATAACGGGCAAAAAAACCCCGGGATCTGAGATCAGGTCTGCACACAAAACTATTGGTCCAGGGATTTGTGCCTGTGGCTTTCAGGCTTGCTGCTTCATTACGGGATTTCAAAGCCCGCAAGATGGCAGCTGCTATACAATCTCTGGAAATTTCTGCATTTGTTTAAAAAAAACTTTAAATGAGCAGATGCGAATATGTGTATCATTTATACGAGTTTTGTTCCTGATTCATACATATCTGTTCCTCATTGATTTTATCCTGAAAAGATGGGGGAAAGTTGACTAGAGGGTGAAACCTTTGTCCTGGTAAGAGAAACTTCATCCTCCACACATTTAATGAAGTTTGTGGCACACAAAGTTTGTGGAGTAGGACCACTACTTTCAGGACTACACTATTAAACAGGAACTGACACTTTCAAGCCAAAACCAGAACTTCATCATTCTTATTATCATTCAGAGGCTGCATGGCCATCTGTCCAGACAGGTTTGATTGTGTACTTGTGCCTGGGAACAATGGGGTTATGTTCCTGGAATACACATTTCTGTTCCTCGTTGCTTTTATCATAAAAACATGAGGAAAGTTGATTATATGGCAAAACCTTTGTTTGCGTATCACAAACTTAATTAAATATGTGGAAGATGAAGTTTATCTTGCCAGGATAAAGTTTTCTCCCTCTAGTCAACTGTTGCCGTGTTTTTAGGATACAATGAATCAGGAATTGACATGTTTAATCTGGGAACAAATCAACATAAAATTCCAGTGTTTTCTGAGTGTACAGAGATTTGAATATCAGCATTTTCTGGCCAGAACCAGGATATTCCTGCAACTAAAAATCTTGTGTTTTTAGCACTTTGTAACAAATCCTCCCATGTTTTCAGGGGATGTCGTTTGACCACTTGCCATTTTGAACTGAGAGCTGCTGAGATAAAGGTACTGTGTGGATGGGCTCACAAATTCACCTGTATATTCTACTCACAATAATAATTCCAGGAGTTTTGATCATTTGTGTAATATCTTGTTTTATTAATTCAAGTGTCAGAAATTTACTATTTTGCATTAGAACCCAATAATCTAATTGTCACTTCATATGCAACAGTCCTTTATGGAAGCTGCCAAATATAGCTTCCTTGTAGTAGCTTTCCTTGTAAGGGATGAAACCTTTGGAAACCTCTTAATGTGTGTGCTAGCCCAGTTGCAAGGAGAGTCTCCATGCTCTAAGTGCCTTGAAGTAGTTTGCACATGTGGCTACAATACAA
Source organism: Anolis sagrei (assembly GCF_037176765.1). Taxonomy (NCBI): domain Eukaryota; kingdom Metazoa; phylum Chordata; class Lepidosauria; order Squamata; family Anolidae; genus Anolis; species Anolis sagrei. Next base: position 188,711,146 of record NC_090024.1, on the reverse strand, counting down.
GAAGTGGTCCCAAGTCATTCCATTAGGTAGTTTCCAGCCAGTTTGAACAAAGTCCTCTAATTAGTTACTAAACCTTCATTTAAGTAATCATTCTTTTAATCAGTTCAAACTCTGCTTTTTAGTATGTTTCTGTGGCAAGCACAAAGGAAGCAGGTGGAGATTCCAGTATATAAAGAGAAACTAATAGTGTATGAAGATAATTTTAAAGGGGCCCTGTATAGCTGTCAGTGTGGGTGTGTTCCAGTCTGCAATAGTAAGTTACTCAAAAGAGAATTTTTTTTAAGAGGCATGCGCCAGCTCACATGAAACACTGAAATGAAATAGAATCATTCAGACCCTTAGGATATACAGTTTCAAGAGTGAAAATCCAAAAGGCTTCACGTTGTAGTAGTCTAGTAGATAAATCTATATTTATGGAGGATGTAATCACCTCTACAACTGGGACCCTAAGTGATTCTGGATTATGTTTCATGTCATTGAAATGTTTGTAAAGGCTTGAATCAACAGCCTGATTTCTAATTTTGCTCTTGTGTTTGATTATATGGAGTTTAATTTGTCTGCTGGTTTGTCCAACATACATCAAGGAGCAGGGACAAAAGATGATGTAAATGACACCAGTGGTTGTGCATGTAGCAAAATAAATACTCTTAGTTTGAACATTTTGAAAAACCTTGGTTTGAATGAACTGCTGACATATGGCACAATGGTGACAAGGAAAAATTCCTACTAAATTGGGTCTAGTCCTCCTAATTTGTGAATTATAGTTGATATCTGAGTGTACCAGCATATCTCTCAAGTTTTGTGTTCTTTTGTGTGCTATCATAGGATGCTTTTCACAGCCTGGTATGTCCCTTATAAGTTGCCAATATTTCTTTACTGTTTTGATGACCTGTCTAGAAAAATTAGTTAATGTCAAAGACCAGACCAATCTGTTGTCTGTGGACACAGATTTGTCTGCCAGCAGAGTGGTTCGTGGAACATTGGATGCTCTGATGATGGCATTATCAAGGAGATGTCCCGGATAATCCTTGGCTATAAATTGATTTTTTACTGATGTTAAATTATGTTCGAAATCTTGTTGCCAAGTGCAATTACGTTTAATTCTCAGTATCTGAGAGTAAGGTAAATTGTTCTTTAAAGATGGTGAATGAAAACTAGAATAATGAAGAGTTGAGTTTCGATCTGTTGGTTTTCAATAATTATTAACCCAGAGTACGAACTCCAGGATTCCATAGAATGGAAGCAGAGCGGTTTATATCATAACACTTGTATGAAGAGACTTGGTTACTATCAGTTGAGTCTGCAGCTTTGTTCCACCTGGTGATGAATGGGTTTGTGTAGGCATGACATTTTATCTGGCCTCAGAAAGTTAGAGGGACACCTAGACTTCAGCATCCTTGCGTAGGCAAATGGGTAAATGACAGCTAACTGATGTAGCTATCAGTGGTGTGTTAAAGCCTGTGTGGTTCCCAGCTGATTGTCTTTGACAGAATTCTTGGCAACAATAAGTCTGTCATTGAACTGCAGCTTAGGATCACAACTGTTTGTGTAAAGGAAGTGAAGGATGATGATTTGTCCATTCACCAAATTCACACCAGGAGATAATAGGATGTGTGTGTGGCTGCAATCTTCACTTTAAGTGAAGACTGCTAATTAATACAAAAACCACACCTACTAAATAGGAGATTTTGCCAGCTCACAATAGCAAGGAAAGTAAACAGGTAAGACAGAGAGCACCTCCGGCTCTCAAGATGATTCTAAGATGAAGGAGGACTCTTTCATCTTGATAGTGAGAGCTTTAGATCCTGGAAAAGGGAGAATAAATGCTTTGAAGCTCACCTAGATCACATTCCCAGAAGGTCTGGGGACCAAGGTGTAGTGTATGAGGAAAGCTTTCTTCATCTGAGAAAAGCCACTGCCCCTTCTGCTTCTGAGTGGGGCCAAACATATGATTCAGTTCCATCATAGAGTAGCTCTTGCATTATTGTAGCACCTCACATAATGATTCATTTGCATAGTGTCCAACAAATGGTTATTCTGGGCATGTGTGAAATTGCCAATGCTTTTTGTTACTTGTTCATTAGGTGGGAGTGAGGCCAAATCCATGCTGTAGCTGGAAAAGATGTTTTCCAGGTAAGCAGAAAGTAAGTGTAAAACAGAAATTGTGGTTTGTCCATTTTGCTCATGACTTTATAGCCAATTGGAGTTCTTTAATATACATACAATTCACACATATATTAATATAGGCTGAGAGAACATGATTTACAGAAAAGATGCAGAGCAGCTCTAAAGTCAGCAGGACTCCACTCACTTTTCCCTACAGGCAAGTTACTGTGGGAAGAAAAAGACTTTTTACATTTCCAAGATCACTGTTTACCTGATGCTAGATAAGCAGCCATCTCAGTGGAAACTGTTGCGGGGTAGAAGTGTGGTGAGGTGTGTGTGCATGCAGAGGAATGAGCATGTGTTTGTATATCCTATCTTTCAATGCTGATTGTATTTTCCGGAGCCGAAATCTTGTTCATATCTGCTATGTAGTTACCTCTGTGTGTGCATACCAAATATTCTTGTCATGTAAAATATCTGTTGGCTTTGAATATTTGCCTTTCTAGGTTTTTATATATGGATATTCTGTTGTACCCTGTCTTACTTCATTATGATTTTGTAATACTCTGTGCTTGAGCCTTTTTGCTATTAAAAATGGAAGATAACATGCATGTTGCGAGTAGAATTAGTAACATCAGTATGTTATCTGGCTCCTGTATGACACTTATATATTAGATCAAAAGCAACGTACAATTGAACTGTAGTATGCGGAGAATAACACAAACATCCGTTGTGGGTGAACCATGCAGTTGTTTTCCTTTACTGAAGTGAATATGCTTTTGCTTATCACAAAGTCTGAAAAATCTCAGAGTGCTTCTAGACAGCAATTTATTATGGTCGAAAAAGGGTTAAAGTAACCTGTTTTCTCCCATGTTGCTGTCCACGCATGCACCCAAAAGAAGTGGGCTTTCCCCATTGCAGTGTAATAACTAACACATTGGAATGGGGACAACCAAATCCCCCCTAAAACATTTAAAATAAAATAAAGACTTACCGGGCCGCCATTATGCCTCTTTTCCTGGTGCATACCAAAGTTGTGCCAGAAAATGGGGGGGGGGGGGGTCTGGCTCAGAGAGGCAGGAGCGATATGGCCCCCGACCTCCTACTGAAACACTGGTACATGCCAGGAAGTCTCCAGAGAGACATAATGGTGGCCTGGTAAGTTTTTATTTTATTTAAGAGGTTTTAAGGGGAATTTTGGGGGGAGAGGGGGTTCCTTCTTCACTTCTCCAGGCCTATGGGGCCTGAAGAAGAGAATTGGGTTGTGAGGACTGACCCCTCAATAATCCCAGGACTATTTGGGGGTCAGTCCCCACAGGGACCATACTCAATTAGACACCGGTCTTTCAGGAAGACCCAAGTCTAATGGAATATCTAAATAATTTGTGATAGTTTTTTGTTTTGTCATGAATTACTCCTTTTTTTTTTTTTTACTGGAGGCATTGTTTGGATACCTCTGATAAAAGTGTGAGAGCTCACGCATTTTGGGCCCTGTCTGGCTGGGCCCTCAGTTGCTTATATGAAGGACAGGAGGTAAGTGGTGAATTTTTGTACCAATGGTGGGATGAATTACATGCCTTGGAAATAGAACAGTTTAATGTAGTAGTGGTGGTAGATGTACTAGATGTGAATGGTGTGGAAATGGCAGATTACTATTTTTCCTGAGCCAAGGAGAACTGGCACATCCAGATGAGTTCCCCTTCTCTACCTTTATTCAGAATTTTGCCTAGGAAAATAGGCTGTGTCCTAGGAAGGGCTGAAAATTCTCTTCTCTTATGACTGATGCAAAAGAGGAGGGCGGGGGGTGGGGGGGGGGAAGGTACAAAGACCTTAGGCATATTCATAACTCAAGGGAACGCAAAACACTTAAGAGGCGTGATAAACTGCCAGCTCCGATCCTGAGGGAATGTGTAGTGTTTTCAGTATCAGGATTTCCTTTCTCCTTCACTTCTTCTGTGTTTCTACTCAAAGCCTCTTCATTTTCTTGGCTTGGCACCCTGCTTCTTTGGCTGATGTATCACACTTGACAAGGTTATGGAGTCAGCATGTTAAATCTTGAAAAGTGAGTGTAATTTATTGATCTACATTTTGCTTATGAAATAGGACAAGTGCTGATTTGAGAATCTTGTTTCCTTTCTCTCTTCCCCCTCCTCCTTTTCCTCCCTTGCTTTCTGGTTCTCTTATCTTTTGTAATTCCTCAGAGCTTGCATCAAACTCTCAGCAATCCTTTGTTAACTTTTCGAAGCAGCCACACAGGCTCAGCTGCCTATTCTTTCCCTCCACACTTATCACTCTTTTTCCATTGCTCCTAAAATGCACAGGGCCAGTTATACCCTACCACTTACTCTCTTACCTTCAGTCGGGATTACTCTTTGGACAAATTGTCTCTAATGCTTGGGAGGGAGACTCTAGAATAGAGAAGCTTCTGGCCTCCTCCTTCAATTTGTTTTACACATGTGGAGTCATTTTCCCCAAGTACAGCCAAAAATACACAGTGAGGTTGTGTGTTCCTGTGCATCCTCATTTATACGCACATAAAACCACATGTGTATAAGTGTCATGATGAATGTATAACCAAAATGCTCTTTGCCAGACATATGACTTGCATCATACAGCCAGTTTATGCATGTTACTTCAACTAAGTGAGGAACAGGAACTATTGAAAGAGGGTAAAACAGTTCTGGCAATCCAGAAGTTTGGATTTTAGTTTTTTTTTTAACATATATTCTTAAAATACATTCATGCACATATATTACAAAAGAAAAGAACTCACTGATTAGTATATCACTCAGAAAAGCACATGAACCAGAGGCACATTGATTCTAATAGGCCAAAGACAAAGTTAGAGAGGATTGAGAATTAGCATGTAGCAAATAAGAAGAGAAAGGCACAGAACCTGGGAAGTTACATCTGCTAGAATGCTCCAGCTGACATGGTCACTAGGGGCTCAAAAAAAGAAAGTGAGGAAGGCTTTGGTCCTGGAAATCTGTGATAGTTGCTAGGATAGAGCAGAACATTTTATTTATTTATTTCTTATTTTATTTATTTATTTCCGTCACTTTTACCCCGCCCTTCTCACCCCCCGGGGGGGGGGGGGACTCAGGGCGGCTTACAGAGGAAGGCACAATTCGATGCCTTTATCACATATACATACATATATAAACAAATTAAACAATTACAAATTAAAAATTTAAAAACATCAATACACATTAATACAATAACACAGCAGTAGGTTAATCCTGAGTTCAGCGTTCGAAGTTTCATAAGTCCATTCCATCTCGACAAGTTCCAGCTCGTCATTAGGTTTTTCTTTAGCTGCCCGGGTGTCCAAATGCCTGGTCCCATATCCAGGTTTTCAATTTTTTCCTAAATGAAAGAAGGGACATTGCCGATCTAATTTCCCTGGGGAGGGAGTTCCATAGGTGGGGGGCCACCACCGAGAAGGCCCTGCTCCTCGTCCCGGCCAACCTCACTTGTGATAAAGGCGGGGTCGAGAGCAGGGCCTCCCCAGAAGATCTTAGGTTCCGAGGTGGGACGTAGAGGGAGATCCGTTCGGACAGATACACTTTTTCCATGATGTCTCAACCAGTTGACTTGTTGGGTGGGTTGAAATGTTTTAAAATGATGTATTTCCTGCAAAGGCTCTGGACTGACTAGTCAAAAGTTACCCCTGTACTCCTGTTGGCAGGATGGTGATTTGGCAAGCAGGTAGGCATTTGCACATTTTTATAGCTATCATGCACCTCCAGACAGAAGGAGCCAACGGATGGCTGGAGGAGAGCACTTGAATCCTCCTGTGAAGGACCAGTTGGTTCCGGCTGGCATTGTTGCCAGGCGGAAGAGGGAAGGAGCCTTACAAACTTTCCTACAGGTAGCCTCCTCCCCCCTGCATTCAGCCTTCTCCAGTAATGACCGGCCGGGACAGCAAGCCATCTATGTGGACTGCCCCCGGGGTCAGATGTTTCGTCCAGTGGTTGGTTTGGCAGGTGGTCACAGAAAGATACCTGGCCTCACACCATTACCCATGTTGCAGTGCTCCCCCCACAACTAGTCAATTAGTTCACTTATCAGTTTCTAATTAGGCCAATAAATGGCCCGTTTATTTCTCCACATCTTGTGTCTGGTCTCTTATTTCACGGTGGGGATTCAAAGCTTTCTTTAATTTAAGAAATAGAAGAAGCATGGAGACAATCACTCTAATCTTGTAGTGACCATCCAGGACATTATTGTTGCTCCTGTCACTTTCCATGCTGATTGTTCAGAGCAAAATAGATTATTGCACCAAGATGTCAGGGAAGTGCTAATGAAAAATGGCAAGTGGCAGAATTATTTGTGAACAGCCAGGAAGTAGCTTTGAATTGTTCCGTAACATACCCTAGTGTGGGAAGGTGGCAGAGGACAAAAATTCATATAATTTCAATAATTCCAAAATATAAACAGTTCCTATAAAAAAACCAGTCTTTCAAAAATATAAATTAAGGCCAAGAACAATGATTCAAAACATTGGCTGATGGCAAGACCAACTGATTTCATTGAGACTTTTCAAACCAAAGAGCTTCAGAACTGCAGCCAAAATCTGACAGCTGTTGGAACACTAATGATGCAGTAATGGCAGTGCAGGAGGGAAATGAATGGGAAGTAAACCCATATACATTCCTTATTTAAACTTCCAGCCATAGGGAAATCAGGTTCTCATTTTTGTGTGCATCTGTTTGGATCTCCCTGTAATGGAAATGATTAGAATTTGGAGTTTGCAACTAGAGACATATTGGCCCAAAGCTCTCTTGTTGTGATCCACCCAGGTGGCTCATGTTTCAAGCTTAGCAAAAACATGCAAGTGAGAGTAGATCAATAGGTACTTCTCTGGAGGGAAGGTAACGGCGCTCCATGCAGTCATGCTGACCACATGACCTTGGACGTGTCTACGGACAGTGCCAGCTCTTTGGCTTAGAAATGGAGATGAGCACCAACCCCCCAGAGTAGGACACGACAGGACTTAATGTCAGGGGAAAACCTTTACCTTTACTACATTGTTCATTCAAACAAGGAAAAATCAAAATCTAAAAACTACCCTCTGGTGTTATCTTTGTTGGGATAAGCAAAAGGTGCAAAATACATCACACTACCCTAAAGGCACCAGATCTTGGAAACTAAGCAAGGTGAACCCTGGTTAGTATTTGGAAGGGAGACCACCAATGAATACCACCGGATGTACTTCTCTGGGGTGTGATGGGAGCCACTGGGATCCATGGTGAAACTGCCAAAAACCCACCATCACTGCTAAAAAAACAGCCTGTGTGAAGAGGTCCTATGTGAGCCCTGGTTCCACTATACCATTATTTTTGACCAAACATTATTGGAGTGTGGCCAATGTGGTAGCATAGTCAGGATGCTTATTAATGCAGAGGAAAACACAAGCTAGGACCAGTGGGCAGCCATTTCATTTTCTCTGAGGCTACAAGGAAGGACAAGATTCGCCCCCCCCCCCTTCTAATTGAATGCTTTTGGACTTTGCATCTGCAGTAAATGAAGTAAACAGAAAAGAATGGAATCATGCAGGAGGAGAGAGAAAGTGGGACATTTTAATAGCAGCTGAAAAGTGGTATGAAAGAGAATTAATCCGCACTGTCCCTCCTAAATCAGGACACTCAGAGGGTACATTTACCTCTTGAGACAGAAGAAAGCTCTCTTGCATTTTGTTTCAGGCTAAGTTAATTTGTATTTTAACAGAGTTTGCAACATGTTGTTTCACTATTTTATGATTTTGGTCATGATGGTTTTTGTTTTGATATATAAATATAAGCTCTAGTAATAAGGGCATTTCATCTGTGGTGTTTGGTCTGGATTAATGGATGCTGTGCTTAGTTTGCTTCTAGTGAACCAGAACATTTGAATTGAGCAGTTTGGATATTTTTCAATAAATAAAAAGAAGCAATATAGGTCAGCAAACCATATAACTGCTCTGCTTGCTTTTCTTCAGGGATCTTGTCTGGAATATGAAGACCTTTCTTTAGGTTCATGAGAGCAAGCTTACCTGAATCCTTCTGTATTAGTCAGTAAATGGAAGATTTATGAAAGCAATTACAGTGCAGATATCAGTAAGCTAGCTTTGCGGCCATCCGTTCCTTCTTGCCTGTAAATAATTTTTGTGAGGGTGGGTATGGCTGGCTATGCCAAAAGCAAGATATCCTTCCTTCCAGCACTGATTAAAAAGGGCCAGCAGGCATCAATTTATTCCCCCCTCCCACTGGAATCTTGTTCTGGCAACTCTTACAGGTTTTTTTTTAAATGCTACCCTAATTAACAGCTCCAATCCAAATGGCTTGGTGATGGAAATTCTAATTAAATCAATCCCATCTTCTGTGTAAACCCAAGGTTTGCATAAAATAATACATGAAATTAATCATTGTTTTGGGATCAACTGCCATATCTGGTATGTATTCTTTCATCCTGTTATCATATCTTCTCTAATTCACTGCATGGATATGTATATACACGCATATACATGCATGAACACACAGGCAGAGATCTTTGTACTTTGCTAAGGCTAGATACAAAAAGCAGAAAAAAGTGATTGGGGGTAAATCTGAATACCGAAGATAGCATATTCATTCAGAGAAATGACAACACATTTTATGTGAACTATTCCTTCCTATCCAAACTCTGCAAGCAAAAAAGCTTTCTGCAGTCCACTTACATTTGAATGCTGTTACATGTGTAACTGCTTTAAATTATTTTTTATTTATAATCTGTCTGTTCAGGGATAGGGGTTTGCTGCTATTGTTTCCATGTTCAAGCAGTCCTCCATAAATCTTGAAATCTGTTTAGGACCAAGCTGTGGCTAATCTAATTAAACCTGCACAATGCCTTCAGCATTCTGTCTAATGGATTGCTACAAACGAAAGACTTCCCAGGTTTAACATCATGACAGTTTCTCTCTGCAGCTCTGCATGAGTGAAGAGTTCTGGGGAACTTGAAAGCTTGCACGTTCCTTTATGACCTTTTGATTTCCTCAGAAAGGTTGCCCTATGCTGCATATATTCATTTATTTTCAGTCTGTTCAGTAAGCTGTAAAAAGCCAAAAATTTGTCAGGGTCACTTTAACTCTGTTTGGAATTCAGCTATCTCATCTTCCCTTGGTTCTGACCTCTTGAAAGTTAAGGCACACTTTATTGATGGATGGGTTTGAATCAATACCAAACCACTATGTAAAACAAGATTGGGTAACCTGCACCTGTGAAAAGCCCACTCACAAGGCCAGGGTTATGAAATACTGAGAGTTATGATGCAACAATATTTGGAGCGCTACAAATCATCTTGAGTAATGCCATCTAGGTAGAATATTGTGCTCTCCAACCTACCTCATGCAAGTAAAGCTCAAAATTTGTTTCTTCCTTGAATTAGAAAGAATGTTTATTCCTGTATTTTCAAAGGCTTTCATGGTCAGAATCACTGGGTTGTTGTAGGTTTTTTGGGCTATATGGCCATGTTCTAGAAGCATTATCTCCTGACGTTTCACCTGCATCTATGGCAAGCATCCTCAGAGGTTGTGAGGCTCTTATACAAGTTGGGACACCTCTGGAGGTCTGTAGCTAAACTTGTCCTCAGTTTGAGCATCTGTTGAATCTCATATCCTCCTCAAGGGCAGTCAGACATCCTATCATTTTTCATACCTCTTCAAGAAAAAAGCAAACCATGAATTCCCAGGGTGGGCAATGGTTGCTGAATCTTTTTATGCTTGCTTTACTCTCTGGCAGTCTTTATAGACAGTTAATCAACAGAGATGTTACAGAGTTTGGGGGTTTGTTAGGATAACATATAGTGCAAGCAGACACCAGATGTTACACCAGAGTCATTTCACTGATGGGATTTATCATGAAAGATGTAGGAACTAGGACATTATTTCTATGGATAATTTCATTGATTGACTGGGGTGTGTTATTTAACCAAAAAACCAGTGTTTCACAAAGCAGGATTCTTTAATATTAGTGACATTAGAATACCCCCTTAAGTGCCCCAGTTTAGAAGGTTAAAGCTATGTTATCCCATGTTTTCAGCTGTTTGTAAAATATCCTGTTTTCCCTTTCTCTGTCCACTTTTCTCCTTTGTTCTTGGCTTACTTCAGTTCCTAGATGCTGAGTTGGAAGTGTAAAGGGTGCAAAAGGACTTTGCATTTAATCAGCTTAGGAATGAGAAGTAGAGGAGGAGGGGATGGAAACTGCTATCACCTCTCCTGATGTTTGTTCTTCCTTATTAGCAACTTTTTTCAGCATGTCAAAATCCCGATGTTGCTTGACCACCACACGTGCCATGATTTTCATCTGTGAAGTGTTGGGTGGTATGTCATTGCATATTATGCTGGATTGTTGCTTGAAACTGTTCTGCATTCAAATCCTAGTTGCCTTACTCTTGACCTTGATATTGAGCTATTTCTTACAACCTTGGCCTATTTCATTATGTGATTGGTTATCTCTGTCTATCTCGTTAATTCATTAATCTGTAGCAATTCAGAAACGTATTTTGAACACCTACTTAGGTCGAAACTTGCTGCATTGATTATTAAAAACACACACTCTTTCATCTCTTCTACATTAGAAACCCACCAGCAGAAAGTTGAAGGAAGATTATTTTATGGAACAAGAGGAGAGAAGCCCAGTTTTGCTTTTCTTTTATTTATCATGTGGGATTTTTGTGTGTGTGTGTGTCTGTTGTACTGCTTTTTTTAAAAAAAAAAAAATCTGCAGCTGAACAGTCACTTCTTGTTTTTATTGACAGGGACATCTAAGCACTTGCAAGCAGTTTTCTTTATATTACTTCAGTTTAGAGAGCAGATATTTTGGGAGGTGTTGTATAGCAAGGAAGGAAGATGCCCTTGGGGTTCTTCAGCTAAGATTTTGAGGATCTGCCAGGCACTATATTGATCTGAAAGGCTTGTGACTTCAAAAAATAGAGATAAAACTCATCCAGAAAAGAAGGCGGTGACTGGGGATTGCTTGGACATTGTTTATCATTTGGATGAAGTGGTGCAGAGAGTATATGGCCTTATGTCTCCTTGACTTCACATCCACATTCAGAATAATTTCATCAGAAACTCGGCTAGAGTGGATTTTTGCTCCTTCTCCTTGAAGTTCCCCCTTCATTTTTTTTTAAAAAAAGACATTGCCAGATATTGCTGCTTTAGCTAATCATGCTGTGACTCAAATTGATAGTTTACATTCAAGAATTCCATCCTTTGCATCTCAACTGGTGGGACACACAAAATGGCTTAATTCCTTCCAATTTGAAAATGATTTGGTTAAATTGACCCCTTCCACTGATATTAAAGACAAACATTCAATTTGTCCAGAAACGGAAAGCAGTTTATCTTATCATCTTTCTGGCTCCCAGCCTGCATCACCCTACATTCCAATAATTCTCTCCACCATTCAAATGGCTCATCTTGACTTTTGGCAATATCTTCCCTTCTGTCTTTGCCCTTCAAGGCCATTGTTAAAACCGAATTTATCACCTGATCACCATTAACACAAGGTTTGCATTTCTGGGGGTATCCACACACACAGTCTGCCTATAAACGGCTGTTCTCTGGCATAACTCTCCAAGGAGTTTCCATGTGTTGCCAAGTTGGGTTGAAAGGGTTGAGGCATCATGGCTGAATGAAAACAATTTTGAGTGATACTTCACTTCACTTCACTTCTTAATTAGTCGCTCTCCACCAAGGTGCTCCGAGAGACTTACAATTTAAAATAGCATTTCACAATATAAAAACATTGAACATAAAAACATCCAACAGTGACTATTTGGCAAATTAGATCTGATTACTTTACTTAAATGCGCAACCAAACAGCCAAGTCTTGAGCACTTTTACAAAAGGTCACAACTCTGACATTGCTCTAATATATGGAGGCAATGAGTTCCACAGAATTGGAGCATAGTTCGAAAAAGCTCTATGCCTTGTAGCTTCCAGGTGTACCTTCCTATGTATAGGAGATTTTCCTGGGTGGATCGAGGTAACCACTGATGGAAAAAAGGAATGAGGCAGTCCCTAAGATATAAAGGTCCTTGGCCATTTTGAGCTCTAAAAGTTATGATCAGTATCTTGTAGGAGATCCAATGTCCTATTGGTAACCAATGCAGTTACTTGTGGAAGATATTCATAGATCTATTGTGTTGCTTGTGCATTCATGTTGTGTATATGCATTGTGCTATAAAGGATCCCCCAGTGGCACAATGGGTTAAATCTTTGTGCTGGCAGGACTGCAGACTGAAAGGTTGGCAGTTCAGATCCGGGGAGCGGGGTGAGCTCCTGTCTGTCAGCTCCAGTTTCTCATGCGGGGTCATGAGAGAAGCCTCCCAGAGGCTGGTAAAACATCTGGGCATCCCCTGGGAAACATCCTTGCAGACGGCCAATTCACTCACACCAGAAGTGACTTGCAGTTATTTATTTATTGATTTCAAACATTTGTACCCCATCCTTCTCAACCCCCAAGAGGGCCCTCAAGGCGGCTTACACTGGCAACATTTCAATGCCAACACATACAAAAAACAGCATAACACGATATCACACATTACTTAAAAAACTAAAACATTAGATTAAAAGTCCTGACATGAAAAAACCTCTCCATGGATCTAAGGAAGTAGACTTAGGGCACATCTGCAGTGTAGAATTGATGTAGTTTGACACCTCTTTAACTGTCATGGCTCAATGCTATCAAATTCTGGGAGTTGTAGTTTGGGGAGACACCAGGTGCCTGAGGCAGCCATCTCACTCTGCTTAATACAGGGTGAGGCAATATAACTTCCTTTTTTAAAATGCGCGCCATTCAGTCGGTTGAAGACGTAGTAGAGCGCTAGTGGTCTCATTCGAGAGGCGGGAGTATAAAGTTTTGTCCTGACACAGTTCAGTCGCCATCATGCGTTGGAACAGTTGGCTTTTGCTGTTGAGACCTACTTTTCGAGCGGATTTGGAGTGGCTGGCCCACTCTCCAGATTTGGCCCCTTGTGATTTTTTTCTATGGTTTTTTTTGAAATACCATGTTTGTGTGAACCGTCCAAGGACCCTACAAGATTTGAAGGCCAACATCCAGGAAGAAATTGCCAACATAACGCCTGCTATACTGGCAAGAGTCATGACAAACGCCAGAAATTGGTTTACTCAGTGAATGGAGAATGGGGGACATCACTTACCTAATTTGATCTTCAAAACTACGTAAAACAAAACTTTAGGTATGCACCTACATCATAAAAAAAAATCTGATTCATACAATGGGTTTTATTAAGTTTTGAAAAAAGGAAGTTTTGCTGCCTCACCCTGTATTAAGATTGTCTGTGGTTAGCATGTACTGTTGTCTAATGATATTCAGGTACAAATAATGGATCAGAATCTTCTTGAAGATTCAAGTATGTGTGCTACACAATGAATCAGTCCTGATCCAGCCTGTTCCCATTTATTCAGTGGAATCAGTAGAGGTCTATTCTGTTGATAGGAGAAATATTGATCAACAATCCCACCTTTCCCATTAGCAATCTCCAGTGTGACCGGCAGAAGCAGAACCCCTGGCACAATTTCTCTTGTGCCATAGATTAATTGCATAGTAGAATCCTTAGACCTCTGCTCCCCAATCAACAGGGGAAGAGATTTCCCCATTAATTGCAGGGGTACCACCCAATAAGTGGAGAGTGAGGGTTTTCATTGTCTTATCACACTAGAGTGTCTATCCACTCTACATTCTGGGGTTTCTCAAAGTTTGGAAGGAGGGATTTAAACTACAAAGCCCAGAATTCTGCAGGAGGCACCCTTAGAATTTATAGTGGATAGACATTCTAGTGTGATGATGTGTGACTGTGGTTGGATATTTATCACTGCCAAACAGGATTCCAGCCGTAGGTTGCTTCTTTCTGACCTCTACATGTCTCACTTAGATGAAAAATTCTTCAAAACATTTTGCAAGTCTCCCAGAAGACAATTTGCATGCATAATGCATCAGCTCTAAAAGTTGGGTGCAAGAATCAAACCATCAGTGGGGACACAAAAAGAGGTCCTGTGCTTGCATATAACCTAGAGAGGAAAACTGGCATTTGAAGTACCCATGTGGTTTTCATACCTAATGTACTATATTTGTTTTACTTGAGGATCAAGACCTGCATATCAAATATTTGTCAGAAGTGCTGGTAGGATGGTGTTGAGAAGCCAGAAGGCAACATTGTCTGTGGAGGAACTATTTAATGACTTAATAAGAAGTTACTGTTCTTTTGTACTCTGTTGCATGTCTTGTTATTTTGAGACATTTAGGCTTGTTATATTCCCACCCACCCCTTAATCCTGCAGGCACTTCTTGTAAGGTATATAAACTGCTTCCTGTGTATTTTTGTCACATTTCAGTTGATTTTTCCCTTATTTTCTTAAGGCTTTTTTAAGTGAGGAGAGAAATTACGTAGGCTTACTACAATTAATGGAGATGAAAATGGGGGACCATGGCCAAAATATTTCCCCCTAGAATGAGTCAGACCCAATTTGCACAATGATTTTATATATGGTAATTATGTGAAGGAGCCACCTCAAGCCAACTTTTTCAGTGTGGGTGCTCATAATGTAAATATTTTGACATGTCCAACTTTGAGCTTCTCACTGATTTCTTGGAAAACTGTCCATGTGGGTGAAGCCCTGTATTGATAATTTTCCCCTAGAAGATGAGCAGCCATATATCAAAAGGCAGTTTCATTTATTTATCCCTGAAATGAAGAAATGCAAAAGTTGGTGAAAAACTGCCACTATGTTACATTTACACTAGAAAGCTACCCCACCCCCTTTATGTTTAAATTGTAAAGTGGATATTTAAGTTCAATGCATTAAGCATTACTAAAAACATAGTGGAATGAAGATGAAAAATTACATCCATGATTTCATTGCTTTACCTTGTTTATTTTAAACTTAGGGATAAGGATACATCTACTTGAAGTTTTGAAAATGCAATTTCCTACTAACTCATTTTCTATTAGAAGTTACTGTTCTATAAGAAAACGAGTGGGGAAAAATATTAGTAGATATGCACAGAAAAGATGGAAGAAATAAAGTTTCTTGGATGGTGTGGTAGCTATAAAAGAGGTATATTTAACATAGTATGGTTAATAGAGATGTTGTGCTCTTTGTCTCACTCTTCAACCACCAAACAGTGGACCCAGTAACAAAGACATGTCTGAAACTGCTGCCAACTACTGAAAGTATGGGTAGCAGAATGTGTTAGAATTAATCTCAATATGTGGCTGGATGCTGTCAATAATCTCAGTGTGTAGCTGGGTGTGTGTGAGGAGCACGGTGAGTTGACCAGTAGTCATGTTATCAAAAATTAAACCCCAAAATTATTAATTATCTGTGGCTCCATTGTGATATACAGGCTACACACACTGGATTTTTCCTTGCCTACTAGTAACCTTTAATGAATTTCCCTTGGAATGTTTTAGAATGTTTCCCATCACACATTAGGACCTTGGGGAAATAGCTTTGTAATTTTCATAATCCTCTCACAATACCCTGGAAAAAAACCCCAAGAAACATAATGAGCTTTCTCATGAAGAGATACAACCTTTATCTGATTTTATCTAAAACTTTATCCTGAAAACATTGTCTCATCTACAGCACCTAAATAAACCAATGCATTTGCAGTTGCAGGTATACCAGTTCTTTGGAGAGCTGTTTCCACTGACATTATAGAATCATAGAGTTGGAAGAAACCACATGGGCAAACTAGTCCAACATCCTATCATGCAGGAAAAGCACAATCAATGTGCCCTTGACAGATGGCAATCTAGCTTCTGTTTAATAGCCTCCAAAGAAGAAGCTTCCACCACACTTTGAGACAGAGAATTCAACAGTTCAACAGTTCTTACAGTCAGGAAGTTCCTCCTCATATTCAGGTGGAATCTCCTTCCCTGTAATTTCAGCCCACTGCTTAGATTCCTAGTCTCCAGGGCAGCAGGAAAAAAAGCCTGCTCCATCTCCTTATGACATCCTTTCAAATATTTATACATGTCTATACATCCACTTTGGCCATTGAGAATAAAGCCTCTGCTTTTGTCTTCAATCCATTTGTGTCTCTTCTGGCCTTCTGGAAAGCTTGACACACTGGGTTTCGAACCCACAGTTCTTGAAGAAGCTGAAATCACATAACAACCATCTTACAAAGGCAATCTGTAGTCATCACCTATTATGGGGAATAGTTATGTGTATCACTTTACAAAAAAAAAGATTGGGAATAAACAATTCATACTTTCAACAAGTTGAAATTCAGAGTTAATTCTGAGAGTCTAGCTCACAGTGCAGTTGATTTATATATTCTTTTCTTTTCCCTTACAAAAACCTTGAATTCCCACATCGTATTTGCTTTTATGTATCTAAAAGCACTTTTTGTCTTTTATCTGAGAAAATAGCTGATGTAGGGAGTTAGGCTATTGCAGTGAATGAGATCAAAAAGGCACAGAGAGGGGGGAAAAAGACACTCAATGAAACCCAACATGTTGGAAACTGGCATTGTATTTATGCCCTCTCTAAAGCAGAATGGAGGCAAAACCCCCTCCTGAGCTCAAAGCCTGTAGCTTGCAAATCAACAGGTGTTCCTAAACAGAGCATAGACAACAGCCCGAAATAACAGTTTCAGAACAAGTTCTTATTGTTTGCTTCATGAAAAAGGCACTCCCAGTAAAGGCAAAACTATTCATACAGATACTGCATTTGATAAGATCTTACTTGATTGACCTTCTGCCTCCTGCTGTGCCTTATAATTCAGATGTGAATTATAAGCCTCGTCAGATGATGTAATTAATTTTATGACCATTTAACAGTGGTCAGCCCAGATGCTTAGATCACAGTTCCCATAATCCCTGACCCTTGGTCAGGCTATCTGGCATTTATTAGTGCTGTCATTGCCCATGCTACTGACTGTAATGGAAAATGTAGTCATAACAAGTATGGCAACAACCCAGGCTTGTTGCCCGACCAATTTATATTGTGGAGCTGTCCTGACTTGGGATTCATAGACTATGGGCCTCATTGCATTGAGGTCACTAAGCGGGCAATAGTGGGGGGATTCACCATGGATCATGGAGAATCAGGCATGGTGTGAAGGGAATCCATCGCTCTGAGCCCGCATTGCCCTTTAATTCATCTCACAGTGGGAAGCGTCACCACTCGGCTTCCCCATTGTTCTTTATGGAACATGGGAAGCCTCTCGTGTTTCCAGTGCTGTCTCTTATGACAGTTTGACCTCACTTCAGGTATGGATCCCTGCCAGAAATAGATCTGTGTTGTATGATGGGACATGCCTGATGTGAGTGCGAACTGCTGCAGGACAGACAGTTTTACCCATCTGATGAGCTTATCAGTTTCCACAATTATCATATTTGGAAATATCAGTTTCTGGGGTGGAATTCCTACCTAATAGTCCCATTTCAGGTAATGGTGCAGAATAGTAAATGTCCCACCATAAAATAACCCATGTGTAATATCTGGGGCCCCAAACAGAATGACCAGGGAGATTAATGATTTTTTCATTTATAAAAATTGCCTTGAAATCAACCATGTGAAACTGTGACCCATGATATTTTCCTGTTCAAAATTAATTCTGCAAATTACTATATAATCTCCTTGGAATTCTAGGCACAATATCCATTCCCACAGGCACTGAACTCCCAGAGAGCCACCACATAGTTGCAAAATCATCACATTGGGGTTTTTATTGCACCTTTTTTCCTCTTCTGGATGGGGCCTGCTGAGTGCCATCAAATGATGCTGGCTTGTCACTGCCCCAGTTCCTCCCAAGGTGGAGGGGAATCGTCAGAAGATGCATCCTCTGCCATGATAGAGAGGAAAGTGTGCTTTGGGTAGCTCCAAGGAACTACCCATTTTTTTTGTCCTTTTGCCCATCTGTCCCGTCCCCACCATGTGATGGGGGAAGGAGGGAGGGTATGCCATTTTGCTGCCATTTTGCTGACAACTGCCAGCAAAATGACATGGCCCCAGGGGTCATGTGCAGAGGTCCATTGAGCTAATCACTGTAAAGGCACAGTATAAAGGCGGGTATATGGGCAAACAATATCTGGACAGGGGGGAAAACAGATCCCACCGCTGCCACCAATTATAAAGGCGAGTCGTGGATGGCCAAACGATCAATAACGCAACACTGCCATCAATATAATGCCTGAGGGGATATTTCACTAATTAACGTCCGCTGCCACCATCAACTACAATGTACAGGAACACTCTAGTGACTTAAAATATTAAAAAGGGCTTTTAAGACCACCAAGTACTGTGTTTTATTATTTTCTCTTCAAAGAAAACTAGTTGAGGTTGAAAAGAGATTATATCCACAAATGGCACACTTGACTCAGGCTTTTTAGGTTTTAAAAATAATCAAGGAAAGTTTATTGATGGAAAATACAGGAGAAAGTAAGTGCTGCTTAATAATCTTGGCTGTTACATAGAAATTCTGGCTTGTCCTTAAAGTGTAACGGTTACATGCAATGTCTTTTTCTTTGTTACAAAATACAGAGATTTTCTTCTCTTTAAACCCAAGTATACTTGACAGGAACTGAATCTCTGTCAAGATACAGCTGTAGCTTAGCTACCCTAAACTGTGGCCTAGCTAACTACAATCCAGCTATCTCTCCCAGATAGCTGTTCCAGTTTCCTACAGCTTTTCTTGCTGGCAAACCTAAGGCAAACTGCCTACTCTTAACACGAACTCCTAAAACTGCTTCTCTATTCCTACTTTAATCTCTAACAACAACAAACTCACTGAAAAAGCCCTCTTCTTTCCCTCCAAACCTTGTTAAACTCCGCCCCCTTTTCTAAACCAATCCTGGCTGTCCTAATGCTGACTCAGGCCTAGGCCACTCCCCCTCTCTAAAATGGTGTTTTCCCTGAACTAAAATGGCTACTGCTGCCCTCTGCCAGGCTTTCTAAAGCTGCAACTGACTGGCCTGCTTCTCCTAGGCCCTGCCATCCAGGCTGGCAAGGTAAGGGATCTTTACATTCAGCTCCTGATGGCAACTGGAAGATAGATGTGATGAAATAACAGAAGGATGTTTCTAAGGATCCTTTGCTTTTAAGAGGAGGTGGCTAGAAAGATTGGAGATGAGAGGGGACATATTACAGAAATATCCTCTCTCCACAGATACATTGGTGGATGGTGGCAACTGTCCATGGGCATCCTCAGTGGTAGAGCCCATTGCTGCATATGCATGTATTTGACTAAGTTTCTGTGGGATCGCCTCTTGTGTGTGTATGTGTTAAGGGAAAAACACCTGGTCAATCACCATTCATAGCTGGGTAATTAGAACAATCAAGGATAACAAGCTTGAACCACTCCCTGAATGGGATATAACTTGGGGAATGTTTGTAATGTATTTTGGGACTTACTGAACCACTTGCTTCCGAACTTACTTGGAGTAAATTCCTGGCTGGGAGCCTACTATGCTCGTCTCCTCGCACCATTGAATTAAGAAGAAATCTCCAAAGAAGATGCATGAATTTAATGTAAAGAACTTTATGTGAGTTTGTTGCTCCAGATGGACTGAGGTATTTTGAAACTTGAGGTTTTGTGTGTTTGAAGCTGCTTGTTTAATTTTTTCCTTGACTCTGCTACTTAATAGTAAACTTTGATTTTCCCATTTTCTTGACTCGTATTTGCTCATTGTGGATGCACAAAGGGGCTGGATAAGTCTGGACAGGACTGCACACATTTTGTTTTTTCACAAACCCGTAACAGAGCCCATTCTCTATGTTTCAGAAACACAGTTGAAGGATCTTGGGATTCTGGGATAAAAGGCTTAGAGTTTAGTGTAGACAGCTTTTTTTGCAATTTATTTATTTAAAACTTCTGTATCCTGATCTTCTCTACTTCCGTAGAGGGACTCAGCTTGGCTAACAGCAAGGATTCAATGCGAACAATACGATCTAAAACATCACATTCCCTGTTGCTTTTCACATTCAATTTCAATTTCACATTCAATTTTCACATTCAAATATTTGCTTCTGTACATTGTTTACCTATCTTTCTTTTAAGTATATATTTCTAGTCATTAAGCAAAGATATGACTCTTCACAAGCCAGTAATGGACACCAAATTTTCCCAGTGATGAGATTCCATCAGACTATGTATGGCAGAGCATACAGGACAGACTGGTAAAGCTTCTGTTATGGGCTACACCCCCTGATAATAATGTCTGCTAGCCTTCCTTGTTGGACTACTAGCAGCTCAAGGGCAACTTAATGCAAAGATGGGCAACTTCATCATGTTGACAGCCAATCCCCCTCCCTTGGGACCTGCTATAGGCTGTCCTTCTTTACTGGAAATGGTTAGAAGTTTCCAGATTAAGAATCTTTAGATCATGCAGGGAAAGTTAAACTTGATCAAAAGTAGAGTTACAACCAATCCAACCTACTCCTTTACAGTTACATTCATGGATTTCCATGCTTGCTTCATCCCTAAAGAACAAGTTCAAAGATCATTGCCTATTTTGTCTGGAGCAGATAAACCAGTAGGCAAAAAAGGCTTCAGTCACCTGTTTGAAATAAAAAGGTAGATCTTCTATTCACAATATCTAATTGTTGGAAGGTTTTCTTGTGGGCAGAGATGCTTGACTGAGGAGGCATCTAGCCTGCCTTTTCAGCTAGCAGCCCGAACCTCACCTTTGGATCTACTTGCTAGTTAGTCCCCTCAGTCTCTTATTTCAAATGCTCACAAGAAATAACTGCTGTTTTTTGCTGGTGCTGTTTTCATATTACCCACAGATAGTATGTAAGAAGGAAGAGGTCATGGTGCGAACATCTTCCTAGCATTTTGAAAATAATTATCTGTTCCTTTACATGTTAACTTTAATTCAGTTTGTAATTAATTTGACACAGTGTCATGATGTTCAATATCATCACATAGAACTGAATTATTAAGTGGACATAGAAACAGGAAGATATGGCAGGGAGTGAACGAGGGGAAAATGTCCTAAAACATTGATGGGGGTCTCCAAAGGTTGCTTGTAGTCAACCCCATCAACCCTTGCCAGCATAGATAATGTTGAAGAATTATGGAATTGCAATGCAAGAATATTTTGAGAGAATTAGCTTCATCTGAAAAAAAATTACAGTTTGTTGTTGTGTGCTTTCAAGATGTTTCTGACTTGTAGTGGCCTTAAGGCAAACCTGATATGGCCTTTTCTTGGCAAGGTTTATTCGGAGGAGATTTGCCTTTGCCTTCTGAGCTTGAGAGAGTGGGACTTGTCCAAAGCCATCAAGTGGGTTTCCATGGCAGAGCAGTGATTTAAACCCTGGTCTCCAGAGTCAAAGTCTAACACTCAGATCACTACACCATCCTTTTTTCCCTTCCTATGATTGAACCACTGGACAATAAGAAAGGGGATTTTCCTGAAGCCTTATTTCAACACTTACTCGTGTATGGTGTATTGGCAGGATCTAAAAAGGCAGGTGGTGTTTCGTTGATGCCAGGGTGACATTTCAGCAACAGGTCACAAAATATTGCTGTATTGCTATGAGATAGGTCCCTGGTGTTTGTTGTCATCTGAGCAGGTTTAGAAAAGGTGAGCATTAATGGAATGGGAATAGGCATGCATATTAGCTTCCACTCTTCCCTTTGGAAACTGCAGTGCGCTCCTCCTCCATAGCTGGGTTTGAACTTGAAAGTGCAAGAACTATAAATGGTACAGCTTTGCTGAGCAGAGCTTTGGATGTGAAGATGAAGGATCCCAACTGTCACATTCAGAGTGAGGCTGGATGCACAATTGCCATAATGCCTGGGGATGGAAGAGCATCCGGCTTTGCAGAGGAAGCAGATGCTGGCAAATTAATTTCGAAAGATGAGCTAGAGATGAGAGGGGTGGCTGTGAAGTGGCTTTATTGAATCAACAGAACTGAGTCGGGGCACTGCGGGGCAGCTATTATCTTGAGTACATTGAGGCTACACCATGGCTAATGGAGTCTGAGGTAGTGACAAAAATAGTGATGGCTGGTGGCTTCCATGTCAGCAGGACAGTGAATCATTTTCCCTTCAAGGAGTTATCCAATAGGCTGAACCCTAAGCAGCATATATATTTTGTGCCTTGGATAACTCCTTTGAAGTTCAGGATAAAACCTGGATTCATCATCCCACAGATATGGAAACAACCAGCTAAACAAGGTTGATTCCTTGGAAATGCACATTCTACCCATTGTTGTCCAGAAACTGGGAAGGTCTTCTCTCTCTCTCTCTCTCTCTCTTGCTATCTGTAGAGCCTCTTTACCATTTGAGTTTCATAGGAGGGGAATGTGTCCAGAGCCTGGAAATGTTTTTGGATTCCCATGACATCCTAGCCACCATACAGAGAAAAAGCACCCTCTTCAACCACTGAATAAGTGAGACTGTGTCTCTCTGCATATAAACTGCTGCTGAAATTCTCACATGAAAAGTGGGTTTCATGGAAAAGGAGCTTAAAACTGCAGTTCACATGGATCACGGCATCTAGAAATAATGAAGTATGAAATGAGGAGGGAGATTAGGCAGTACTTCTTATGGTAGAAAGCAACAAGGTTATGGAGTATTGGCATTTTAGGAACAGAGAGTGTCCTCCTCATTGGTTAAGGCTTGATTGCCTCCCACAGGCCATTTTATAGATAGGACAGGTTTATTGAGTCTTCCTGCATAATGTGGTTATTCTGCAGTAAAAGTGTTTCAGTTCTTGTTTGTTGTGCATCGTCCCCATATCTTCTCCTTGAAGTTGTGCTTCTGTTACAGGTATATTGCATTTCTGAGCTCTCAGACCACTGGGAAAGTAGCATTTATTCCTCTTCTTCCCATAAACCAGTAATTTAAATACCATTATCATTGCTTTGCAGCATGTGGTGGTATATGGGGATTAAAAATTGAAAACTTATCATATGTTTTTATTTTTAAAATATTTGACAGCTGTGGACTTCGAGATAGCAGATGCCTTTACTCAAAACCTTGCTTGCCCACTAAAAAATGAATGTGAGGAGTGAACACAGTGAGCCGCTAATGTAGATCCTGCTTTTAGGAGTGCACAGTCCAGCATTACCCATCTACCCGTATATGAACTAGCACAGACAGGATGGATTTCAGTGCAAAGGTGGATCCTGTGTCTATGTTGTGAGAGTCTTAAGTATTCCTTGGGTGTGTTTCTGTCCCCTTCAGAAAGACTGGTGTGCCTGCTCCATTGCTCATAGACACAGAAGAAGCATTACATGAAATCCATCACATGTTACATCTAACACATGTAGAATCTATATGTGTGCACAGTGCTGATCTGTAGTTTTGTAGAGTTATTCACATGTTAGGCACTGGATGTGTTTATATAGGGGCTTCTGGGTGAAAGCCCAGTGTCTTTTGTGTCTGTTGAAAATCATTTCTGGAATGCACAACCCTTCACAAGTCATTGATTGCAACTCCCATCAGCCTGTGCAGTCAATTGGAATGGCAGTACTGGGAATTGTGATCCAACAACACTTAGAGGAATATATGATTCTCAACACCAACCTAAAATAACAAGCATATGGTAACTGTTACAATAATATTTGGGTATTCATTCTGCTCAGTAAGCAAATAGTGGGAAGGTGAAAGTTGCAACTTGAGTAAATGGATTACTTTGTATTAAGCCAAACACTTGTTCACAAATATTGCACTTCTGCTTCTCTACAGAGAAAAAAAGTATTGCGATCTCTCCTGATTTATTCAGTACAGGTAAAGCTGTACTCACAATACACGAGGTTCTTTTATCTGGGTATTTTAGGTATAAACACTAGGGCTGGACAATTCGTTTCGTTAATTCGTAATTCGTTAAAAAATTCGTTAATTTTTGAATTACAAAACGATTACAAAACTTATTTTTAAACCTGGAAGTGTTTTTAAATATCGAAAAGGCAGGCGCCAAAAATTTTTGTATTTCCGTCCATTTCGGAAATATGTAAGATGGCCTCCTGGCTTGCTGGGAGCTCTCCTCTCTCGGCGCCGGCTGAGCAAGCGAGCGAGAGGGCGAGCGAGAGGGCGAGCGGCGAGCGAGGGGGCAAGGGCGAGCGAGGGGGCGAGGGCGAGCGGCGAGCGAGAGGGTGAGCGAGAGGGCGAGCGGCGAGCGAGAGGGCGAGCGGCGGGCGAGCGGCGAGCGAGAGGGCGAGCGAGAGGGCGAGCGAGAGGGCGAGCGAGAGGGCGAGCGAGAGGGCGAGAGGGAGGTCTCCTTCTCTTTCTTTCCTTTTCTCTTCTTTCTCTCTCTCTCACCTTTCGCAGGGGGGTTCTGAGCTCTCTTCCAAAGAAGGCTCACTTGCTTCCTCTTCTCTCTCTCTCTCTCTCTCTCTCTCAATTCGAGGCAGGAAACCCCTCCATCCTGCAGCCATCTGCAGCCTGGATGAGGTTTGGCACCACATTGGCTCAATGCTGTAGCATCCTGGGAGTTGTAGTTTGGCAGCCTGGGAAAAAGAGCCCCTCCTGGAAGGAACCCATCCTAGTGAGAGGGCGAGAGGGCGAGCGAGAGGGCGAGCGGCGAGCGAGAGGGCCCGCCAGAGTGAGTGCCTGCCTTCCCTCAATAATAATTTCTCCTCCCTATTCTACTAAATTAATAATTAAATTTAAAAAATATTTAAAAAATATTGAAAAAAAAAGGGCGCCATCTTTACAAAATGTTTTGTAAATATTTACGAAATTTCGTAAATACCAAACTTTTTTTTGGAAAATTTTGTAATTATTTTAAATATCGAAACAAAAAAACACCCCAATTACAAATCGATTTTAGAAACAAATTTTTGCGTTGTTACCCAGGCCTAATAAACACTGGTAGAGAGAGCTGCACAACCATCTGAGGAAGTTCACATGGAGTGCAAATATATAGTGCAATGTGTGAGCACCATTGCATTACTGACATTAGAAATGCCTTACATTGATCATATTGTTTTATGCATCCAAGTATCCATACTTCTGTATCAGTTTTGTGAGGGTGAGGTGTAAAAGACCTCTGTGGAAGTGAAAAATTACACATAAAAATCCATTATAATTTTCTTTTTACACAAAAGAACAGATGTAGATTATAGAATTGTCCTAGAGATTCATGAAGTCTTCTTCTACGGATCTTTTTATTCTCAAGAATGATCTACAATCAAGTTCAGGTTTGGTTGTCCCCTGACAATAAGTCTAGTTGTGCCTGACTCTGGGGGTTGGTGCTGATCTCTAAGCTGAAGAGCTGGCGTTGTTCATAGACACCTCCAAGGTCATGTGGCCGGCATGACTACATGGAGCACTGTTACCTTCCCACTGGAGCGGTACCTATTGATCTACTCACATTTGCATGTTTTCCAACTGCTAGGTTGGCAGAAGCTGGGGCTGACAGCGGAGGCTCATGCCGCTCCCCAGATTTGAACCTGTGACCTTTCTGTCAACAAGCTCAGCAAGTCAGTGGGTTAACTCATTGTGCCACTGGGGGCTCCCTTGGTCAGGCAGAGGCTGGCAATAGAGTCACCTTGGAAGACCAAGAGATTCCTAGAAAAAAAACATATTAATAAAATCTGTGGTCATATGAGAAAAAATTAACTCACCAATGGGGAGGGCAGTTTGTACTCAAAATCTTACTTGCATACATCCCCATAAACTACTAAAAATAGTTTTGATTCAAATTTGAGGTGAGGACAGCAAGATCATTTCAGTATGGTATATAACAGGTAGCTGTGGTGCAATTGAATCTGGGGCTGCTCTGGAGTTGAATAATCTGTATTACAGCTGGATTTTTTGGTAGTGCAGACGAGCTCCTAGCCTTATCCTTTCATCTCTGTACAACGTACTCACAGCTGCTTGCAATACCATCCTACACCCAGTTTCTCCACAATGCCTTGCTTGTGTAACATTCAGTATCTGAAACTCTATAAGGAAGGAATGAGGGGTATGGAAAGAAAAGAGGCAGAAAACAAGATGCACCCCCCTTCTGAAGGACTCATTAGGATGTTGGAGGTTTACTTGCAGAACAGAATTTTAATCAAGCATCAAATAAATAGTATTGGTCCCAGATACCTAATAAGCAGATCACAGTTCTTGCGATAGAGCACAAAGCAGATTGTCACATATAATAATCCTATTTGTGCCTTGAAAAAGGTTCTCTCCCCCTCATTTCTCTTCCCTCTCTCTCCTGCTTGCTCTCTTTCTCTCTCCCCTACACCTGGCTTCTCTCCCTTTCTTTCTCTGCAGGTAGTTAAAAGTGTAGATACCACTTTACAAGATTCTTTTAGCATTCAGGTGCAGTTGTGCGCTCACAATGGCATCACATTTAATAGAGAGAGGGAGTGGGAGACAGCGTGAAAAGAGGGAAATAAATAAGAAAGGGGAGTTAAGCGGTGATGGAAAAACAGAAAATGTTCAGCTGGAGAAGGGAAAGACAAAGAATAATTGTGAGGTTCATTGCAGAAAGCAAATCTTCCCTTCCAGAGAAAAAATGAAAATGGCAGGGATAAAAGGGGCTTAATTTTGTGCTTTCCCTAATCTAGGATTTTCATAAGGGACATTTCAGTGCATCTTTCTTTGTAGTTGTGAGAAGATTATATGGTATTGATTTAATTGGAGTTTTAAAGGTTAATTATACCCAGAAGCCATTTGGATGCAACACCTTGATTAAGTCACTCAGAATGTCACAACATAGCATCCAAGTTTTTGAGGGCTATAGCACTCTTCATCAGGCTAACTGGTAAACAAAGCATTGTGGAAGGAGATGGGGTGGGGGGGATGTTGGCTGATGCTGCTGCAGTTTAGTTATCTCAGCATCCTAGTGAAGCCCCCGGTGGTGCAGTGGGTTAAACCATTATGCCGGCAGGACTGATGACCGACAAGTCAGAGGTTTGAATCCGGGGAGAGCGCAGATTAGCTCCCTCTGTCAGCCCCAGCTCCCCATGCAGGGACATAAGAGAAGCTTCCCACAAGGATGGTAAAACATCAAAACATCTGGAGGTCCCCTGGGCAACACCATTGCAGACAGCCAACTCTAGTTACCCCTGACACGAAAAAAGCACCCTAATCACAGGCCTAGGTAATGGATAGCATCTAATTGATCCAAATTTGCATGTCTGCTACATCCTTCCATGTTCTTTCTTAAGATTATAACTAAACCCAGATTCCAGATTCTCCTGAGTCCTTCATAAGATTATAACCAAATCCAGATTCCATAGCTGTGGGATTATTCCCTTTCCCTGGCTCTGTTCCTAGCTGATCCTAATGGTGTGCTTGCTACATTCTCCCTGTTCCTTCTTAAAACTGTAACTGAATCCAGATCCCATACCTTTCCCTCTGCTCCCTGGCTGTGATCCCTTGCTCTGTTTACTATCTAGGCTAATGAATAATTCTGGAGAAGTAGAAAGCCTCAACACTTTTGTGATGTTCTAAATAAAGGCATTGCTCAAATGTGAATTCAGGTGTTTCCTACTTTATACCTTTGCCTTTTGTACGGATTATTTCTAGGGCATTTCCCCAACAATCGTGAGTGAGTAAACTGAGAGCTTTGATCAATACTACTCAATCAAGTATTGAAACACCCTTTCGATCTCTTTTTCAGTAAGCCCCTTTTCTCAGCAGTTGAGAAAAGATCCCAGGCCTTTGAACCTTCACTTTTGCAATACCAAACTGCTCTTGCAGTCATCTTTTTCTCTCTTTCTCTAAGGCATGTAGTATGAAAGTTCAAGTGGAAGGAATTCATGTTTATGTCACGTTGCCTGCTGACATATGTCGCCCCCCAGAAATTTCATAGGGCTTTCTTAGGCAAGGAAGGCTCAGAGATGGTTTTTGACAGTTCTTTCCTGTTAAATAAAGCTGATATTTATTGGTAGCATCCAAGTACTAATCAGAGCTGATCCTGCTTAGCTTTACATGACTAAAAATTCAGGCTTTGGCTCAGCTACCCTAACAAGCTGGGGCCTGTTACTCTTCTCATAATGGCCCTTCAAGTGTGGTTGGGCTTTTGTTTCCAGCATTTATGACTCATCCAACACACAAATCTTGCTCACCTATCAAGGATAACAACATAAATATAAGAAAGACCGCTTCTATGTTCCTAACATGGAAAGAGTGTGGGTTTCTTTATGGACATTTTGCAGGAACCGAGCCAACTGTGTCTCATTTGGAGTCAGGGGGCTGTTTGGCAGCAACTCTACCACTGTCACAACAATAGCCTTGTTTTCTGCTTTGCTGAGAACAATGGTCTAATCTAGAAATTGGCTTTGTGATTCCTGACCCATTTCAAAATGTAACGGATGGGTTATGTTGGATGTGACTATAGTGATAATATTTTAAGCACCAGCCAACGGCTTTATGCAAATCTTCATAATTAGGGGAGTGTGTAATTATCTTGAGGCTGACAGCACAGTTGTGAGAAGCAGAAGCTTTGATCACTAGTCTAGTATAGCACTTCAGTACAGTAAATCTACTCTTCTGTCACACCAGGTTTACCCCCTTCTTCCTCTCACTTTCCATCTGCTCTCTGACCCTCTTTTCAGTAGCACAGTGGTGCAATCTGAAGTGCAAGCACTCATCATGACAGCCTCCATAGACATATTCTGGAACAGTGGTTCTCAACCTGTGGGTCCCCAGGTGTTTTGGCCCACAACTCCCAGAAATCCCAGCCAGTTCATCAGCTGTTAGGATTTCTGGGTGTCGAAGGCCCAAACATCTGGGGACTCACAAGTTGAAAACCATTGCTCTAGGAGATCCCTAAGAAATTTCTGGGGGTGACATATGTCAGCAGGCAAAGTGACATAAACAAAGTGATATGTAAATGCAATGTTTGTTTGTGGGATTAACATAACTCAAAAACCACTGGATGAATTGACACCAAATTTGGACACAAGACACTTATCAGGCCAGTGAGTGACCATCACACAACTAGTATTTGTATATAAAATTGTCTCCCAACCACTGAAATAAACAGTCCACACAAAATAGCTGGGTTTAAATAAGGGCAACTTTATTAATCGTTACCTATTTTTATTCAACTGTTTTTTAGCAACCACAACTTACAGGCCTTTTTAGCCTAACTTTAGCTATGTGGGGCGAACCATGTATCCCGTGTAACCTTAATACGGGTAACCTCTTAAAGTAATCTCCTTTGTAACTTTGGCAATATAACCAAACCCCAGACTCTCTTCTTCTCCCCATTTTATCTTTTTGGGCCATTCTGTTCCCCTCACCTGACCCCGCAGCACTTCAGGTGAGTGTATCCTTTAATGGCCTATCCATCTTGAAGGGGGATGCCTGGGAACAATATTAACTATTTAACTTATTAACTTATTTTCTGCCACTGATTGGGGGCAAATGTCCATTTCGTCCCCATCACCCCACACAGCTCTCCAATATTGCTTTAATCCCCAACCATAAATTGGCCAAAAACAAATCATTGCCCTCGTCTGACAAATGGATACCATCTGCCCTGTACAGCCTAACATCATCAAGCGTGATGCCACCCTGGGGTATAAATGATCCCTGGTGCCGTGTCACTTCTAAACGAATGGCCCTGTTGACACGCTTCCTGGCCCTTTCCATCTGTCGGATTTCTCCGCCACCTAACCATCTCAGGCGCGGAATCATTGCAGACCACGCAATATGTGTGAAAGGCCAAGCCTCCCGGATCACCTTGAAATCGCTGCGAGCCTGCAGATACAATGCTTTGCCCTGCAACAGGCCCAAATCATTACCCCCAAGGTGGATCACCAATATATCTGGTGGAGGCCCCCAACCGGGCCGAAACAACAATGGCAACAATCCATCCCACCTCAAGCCTCTTCGCCCTCTCCACTCAACTGAGGCGATAGCTGCCAAACCCAGATGCTGGCCAAAGGAACCTCTGCGGGCATGACGCTCGGCCCAATGAACGTAACTGTGCCCACATATTACTATTTTCCTTCTATGAACCAGCGCCAGTCCATCTGTAACGATAAAGAGCAACATTAAAACGAAACAGGGCGGACGTAGCCTTTGTAAGCTTCGGATTTCCATCTCCCCAGGTTTTTTATCTTATTGCTCCCATAGCCAAGCCTAGCTGCCGTGGACGCAGCACCAATCCTGAAGGAATGAGTTCCAAATTTATGTTGTTGGAGCCCCAACAGCTTGAGAGCCCTTCTGGTAAGCGCCCAAAATTGATATTTTGTAAGTGGGGAGCCGTTTTCATGAATGAAAAAAT
The DNA here is from genome assembly GCF_037176765.1 of Anolis sagrei. Lineage (NCBI taxonomy): Eukaryota > Metazoa > Chordata > Lepidosauria > Squamata > Anolidae > Anolis > Anolis sagrei. The sequence continues at coordinate 188,680,852 of NC_090024.1, read as the reverse complement.
ACCCCGGGGCGCTCCCTCTAACTGAGATGAATTCAGCCACGGCCTTAACCGGGCAGATGTCTCTATCCCCACAAGAAGCTAACGAGACTATAGTTCCTGTTCCCCGCTGGTCTGTTTTGGATGACCTAATGGAAATTTGCAACCCCTGTTGAGACAGTTTTACATCAGAAAAAAGGAGAGCTTTCTTTGACCCGTCCGTTTTACCTGCTGCATCCAGCTCCTCAAAGCTGCAAAGAAAGCAATTAGAGCGGCTGAGTGGAAAAGTAACTGTTCATAACTTGACGAACAGACTTGTACCCATGTTTGTTTTAAGCCTTTCAATATGCCCGGTGTTAGGGGCTCTCTATCATCGGGTTGACGCCTGCGCTCGCGCGACCACCCGGACAGCAGTTTTTGCAGCCTAAAGTCATTGGTGTGATTGGCAAACCCTTGGGCCTTAAGCCAATAGGCGAGTGCCGCCATCTTAGATCTAATTGACTGAGGAGCCAAACCTCTTGGAGTAGATGCAAAACTTAGCAATGTGATCATAAGGTGTCGGAGTGGTATTGGGTAAGCCATAATTTTGTTGGAAATCTAGAAATTCCTGGACAGATTTAAGATAAGATTTTCTAGAACTTGGAGCAAGAGCTAAAGACATTCCCCTCAGTATTTCCTCATTCCAACCTGCCAAAGATGGTCTGGCATGGCCTCCGGTCGGACGTCTGCATTGGGCGCCAACTGTCTGAAACGCTCCATCTGCATGCGAGACAGAGCGTCAGCCAGCGGGTTGTGTATGCCCAATACGTGAAATGCCTTAAACAGTATGTTGTAACGCAAGCAATGGAGTGTGAACAAATGAACCACTTCCATTACTCGGGGGGATTTTGAGGTCAGATTATTGATAACTTGTACTGTGGCCATGTTGTCACACCAAAAATGTACAGTAGAATTTTAAAAATATTGTACCCAAATTGTGACTGCCACCAATATAGGAAAAAATTCTAAAAACGTTAGATCAACCATAAAACCTTCTTCATTATTTATTTATTTATTATTTGCATTTGTTAACCGCCACTCTCAGCCCGGAGGCGACTCGTGGCGGTGTACAGAACATAGAACATAAAGACAACAATTACAGTAGATTCAAGGCCATAACATACATCTTACCGACACACAGATAATTAAGCTAAAAATCCGCTTCGTCCTGTTTGGGTCATAATCAGTCTCATAGTCCTAGTCCAATCCGGTGGTCATTCCAAAGCATAGCACTTAATTGAAGGCTTTTTCGAAGAGCCAGGTCTTCAGGCCCTTGCGGAAGGCCATGAGGGAAGGCGCCTGTCTAATTTCAGCAGGGAGGGAGTTCCACAGCCGGGGGGCCACCACCGAGAAGGCCCGTTCTCTAGTCCCCGCCAAGCGTGCCTGTGAGGTAGGCGGGACCGAGAGAAGGGCCTCCCCGGATGATCTCAAGGTCCTCGTGGGCTCGTAGGCCGAGATGCGGTACTCAAGGTATTTTGGGCCGGAACCGTTTAGGGCTTTGTAGGTTAGCACCAGCACCTTGAATTGGGCCCGGTAGCTGATCGGCAGCCAGTGGAGCTGGGACAGCAAGGGCGTTGTGCGCTCCCTGCGTCCCGCTCCGGTTAACAACATGGCTGCCGCGCGCTGGACTAGCTGGAGCTTCCGGGCCGTCTTCAAGGGCAGCCCCACGTAGAGAGCGTTGCAGTAGTCGAGGCGGGATGTGACCAAAGCGTGTACCACCGTGGCCAAGTCAGACTTCCCAAGATACGGGCGCAGCTGGCGCACGAGCCGAAGCTGTGCAAATGCTCCCCTGGTCACCGCTGAAACCTGGGGATCCAGGCTCAGCGATGAGTCCAGGGTCACACCCAAGCTGCGAACCTGCGCCTTCAAGGGGAGTGCGACCCCGTCCAGCACAGGCTGTAACCCTATACCCTGTTCGGCCTTGCGACTGACCAGGAGTACCTCTGTCTTGTCTGGATTTAATTTCAGTTTGTTCGCCCTCATCCAGACCGTCACAGCGGCCAGGCACCGGTTCAGGACTTCGACAGCCTCCTTAGTAGCAGGTGGGAAGGAGTGACAGAGTTGGACGTCATCTGCGTACAGGTGACACCGCACCCCGAAACTCCGGATGATCTCACCCAGCGGCTTCATGTAGATGTTAAACAGCATGGGGGACAGTATGGAGCCCTGAGGAACACCACAGGTCAAAGGCTGTGGTGTTGAGCAGGAGTCCCCCAATAACACCTTCTGGGTATGACCCTCCAGAAATGACTGGAGCCACCGCAAAGCGGTGCCCCCAAGGCCCATCTCTGCAAGGCGTCCCAGAAGAATACCGTGGTCGACGGTATCGAAGGCCGCTGAGAGATCCAGAAGCACCAACAGGGACACACTCCCCCTGTCTAGCTCCCGGCGGAGATCATCCACTAAGGCGACCAAGACCGTCTCAGTACCATGTCCCGGTCTGAAGCCAGACTGTGCCGGATCCAGATAATCCGTGTCTCTCAAGAATACCTGGAGTTGTGAGGCCACCACGCTTTCCATGACTTTGCCCAAGAAGGGAAGATTGGAAACAGGCCGAAAGTTGTCAAATTTAGTGGGGTCTAGTGATGGTTTCTTCAACAGAGGCTTTATAATAGCCTGTTTTAGGCTCGCTGGAATCGTGCCTTCCCGAAGGGAGGCATTAACCACCACCATTACCCACTCAGCCAATCCCCCTCTGGCCTCTTTCAGAAGCCAGGATGGGCAGGGGTCTAGGATGGACGTGGTAGGCCTCATTCCTCCAAGTATCTTGTCCACATCCTCGGGTTTCACAAACTGAAAAGAATCCATCAAAATAGGACAAGCAGGTGCTTGTGTCACATCCACAGAGACTGCATTTAATGTGGCGTCCAGCCCAGAACGGATCAAAGCGACTTTGTCTGCAAAGAACCGAGCAAATGCTTCACAGCGCGTGGCTGAATTGTCAGGGCTCCCACCTGAGGTAGGGGGAGTTAAAAGACCTCTGACAATCCGAAACAACTCCGCCGGACGGTTTTTTGCAGACGCAATAGTAGCCGCAAAGAAAGTTTTCTTTGCGGCTTTTATTGCCGCGGCATATGCCCTTAGAAAGGACACAAACCGTGCTCGATTTGGCTCGCTTGGGTCCGAGCGCCACACGCTCTCTAGTTCCCTCTTCCTTCGCTTCATCGCTGCCAGCTCCTCAGTGAACCAAGGAGCCGGTTTAGCTCGGTTACTTGAGAGGGGACGTTCCGGAGCGATCCTGTCAATTGCCCTGGTCATCTCCCCATTCCAGAGAGCGACCAAGGCCTCGACATGGTCACCTACCGAGGTGGCGGGAAAATCCCCAAGAGCCGTCAGGAATCCATTCGGATCCATAAGCCTCCTGGGGCGGACCATCTTAATGGGTCCTCCACCCTTGCGGAGGTTAGGGGGCGCAGTGAGCCTGAATCTGATCAGGAAGTGGTCGGTCCATGGCAACGGAGAGATAGACAACTCCTCCACACCGCCACCCTGCTCCCATCCCTGGCAGAAAACCAAGTCCAATGTGTGTCCAGCACAGTGGGTGGGGCCAGTTATTTGCTGGGACAGCCCCATGGTTGCCATGGCAGACATGAAGTCCTGAGCCGCTCCTGTGAGGGTCGCCTCGGCATGGATGTTGAAGTCCCCCAGCACAAGGAGCCGTTGGGACTCCACCACCAGGCTCGAGACCACCCCCGCTAGCTCAGGCAGGGAGACTGTAGTGCAGCGAGGTGGACGGTACACTACAAGAATCCCTATTCTGTCCCGGTCACCCACCCTCAGGTGGACGCATTCAAAATTTGTGGTCTGCGGGATGGGGCTCCTGGTCAGATGGATGAAATCTCTATAGACCACTGCGACCCCGCCTCCCCGTCCTCCGGCTCTTGGTTGGTGTTGCACGGAGAAGCCTGGAGGACAAAGCTGGGAGAGGTTTACGCCCCCCGCTTCATCCAGCCAGGTCTCCATGATGCACGCCAGATCTGCCCGCTCCTCCAGGATTAAATCCTGGATCCAGGTCGTTTTTCTGTTGACAGATCTGGCGTTCAACAACACCACCTTCAAGCCAGAGGGCCCGCTCACCTGGTTACACCAATTTACCTTAGGAGACCGGTTGGGGGTTGTTAATATGGATAAGCGGTCCGAATTAGGCCGAATTCGAGGTCTCCTTTTCCCGCATCTCCTCCTTCCCACCACGACCTCTATGGGGGCCCTCGGCTCATGGAACTCCTCCCCCCCTCCATGCCGCAGTCTAAAGCCAGGATCTCGCTTTCTACTTTGTTCGTTGTTTGATTTTCCGGTCTTTTCCAATCTCCTTTCTTCCCCTCCACCCCCCGCCCCACCTCATTTTTATTTACAGGGTCCAACCCACCTCCTCCCCTGTCCCTTACACTAAACAATAGTAACAAGGATAAAACACAGAGGGGGATGGGAGACCACATGGATAGCAACAATACACGGCGGTTTTGGATGTTCCGGTCACACCACTAGAGCAGTTCATAAATGCACAAATAAAGTGCTAGATCTAAAGTGCAGTAGCTATAGTAGCTAAAGTGCAATGGCTAAAGTGCAGTAACTAAAGTGCGGCACGGAGGGATAGAAAGGGCGAAAGTGCTAATGCGGTAGGAGACAAGGCAGGCGCCTTAAGTGCTCACTTACATAAAGTGCTGTATAACGTATTTATATCACACCGGTATAAGCCCAGGAGTGTGCACGCTGATGGTATATAATCACCTTCCTATGGGGCTGAGTTGATGGCAAGTTAGCACAATGCTATTATGGCCCAGATGGAACCTCTAGACAGTTGGAATAAGCGGATGGGGGCTTCCGGAGATGGTAGCTCGGCTATGGGACAGCACAGTTAGTTGGTTATAGTCTTACACACTCTGTACTAATGCAGAGAGGGCCGGCCCAAAGGCCTACATAGGGCCAGCACAAGGTCTACACAATATTAGGTCTACACAATATTAGCACAAAGGTCTACACAATATTAGGCCAGCGCCAGGTGTTTACACAGTGTTAAGGTCGGCTAAGAGGTCTACCCACTAATTGAGGTCAGCACAAGAGATGAATACAAATCAGGCACAAACAAGGTTCTACACAAAGTTGGTCAACACGATGACACGGACGCTGTTAGCTGGTAGCTGGTAGCAAAGGAAGACTTTGGCAGCTGTGACAAGGTGGCGAGTCAAATAGTGATAGCCACGATGGAAGGCGGCAACAGTGGCGAGGTCACCCGGTCGTTGCAGCGGTAACAGTGGGACAACAATCGCGATGGAGAGGCGAGGCGCCCAAGGCGGCTGTAGCAGGCGGCTCGGCCCAGCAGCTCCACGGTGGTCCGGCTGCGGGGGGCAGTAGCGATGGAAAGGCGATTGCCCAAAATGGCGGCCGCGGCTGCGGCGATACGCTCTGAGCTCTGCCCCAACCCAGCGGCCCAAGGAAGCCCGGCAGCCGCGGCAGCCACAGCGAGCCACGCCCAGGCCGCAGCGGCGACTCGGACCAGGCAGGCCGCAGCAGCGACCCGGCTAAGCCAGGCGCCAGGCCGTGCAGTCCAGCCGTGACTCAGCGGCTCAGCGGTGATAGCAGCAGCGGCCGCAAACGGCCAGGCAGCCCGGCGACTCACCCGCACTCCAATTAGCAGCCGCAGCGGTGGTACAAAGCCGGTGACAGGGCGCCAAACAGCGACCGCAGCAGCCGCGGCGGCGGCAGCGGCGGCGGCAATGGCGGTGGGTAAACAGACGGCCCGGAGATCCACCAGCGGTTCAGCGGCGGCGAATAGCCCGATGGTGGGCGCCAAGATGGCGGTCACAGCAGCAAGACGGCAGGGCGGCAGAGCGGCGGCCCAGCAGCGCAGCCCAGCAGGGTCGCCTAGCAGCGGCGAAGCCACGGAAATCGTCGCTCCTCGGTGGCAAGGCTCCCCCCAGTCAGTTGAGTAAGTTTCCGCGTCTCCGCGTCCTAGGGTGCCGCGCTGCAATGGCGCTGCAATGGCGGCGGCGTTCGCAATGCTCACCCGCTCGCCCACCTCCGCCTCCTGGTCTACGCTCCCTTGTGCTCTTGGCCCGATAGGGTGCTGGCCTTCACGACCCTCTATTCTGGTGGTCGTGGGGGGTCGTAGGGGGTGAGTACCCCAAGATTCCCCTGGATTGCCTTTCTTTAGCGGCGCAGCTCTGTATTGTTGCTGCTGCCCGCCATAGCCGGAACCGGAAGCTCACTTCATGCCACCTAGCAGGCCATTGCTGAGCGCACCAGTGGCCATTGAAGTAAACCCCGAAGCCAATAGCACCCGATGCGTCAGACGCCACCTGTAGAGCGCCTTTCAGCATCAGGTCCTGCCTCCAAAATGAGACGCCATTAAACTGTGCCAGAAATTTTTCCCAAATGGCCAAATCTGACTTTATCTGGCGCGTCACCCTTATGTAATGGTGAGGAGCTTTGACTCCTGCAATGGCCTCACACAGGCGGCGCAAAAAAGCCCGTCCCGGAGCTATCACCTTGCATGCAAAGTTTAGGTGTCCAATTAACTCCTGGAATTCTTTTAATGTTGCCTTTCTCCTATATCCAAATTCGACGATTCTCTGTTTCAGGCCTGCCACTTTTTCTGGAGGGAAACGCGAAAATAGATCGACAGTGTCGATTTGAATACCCAAGAAAGTCAACCTGGTACTGGGGCCCTCGGTCTTTTCCTCTGCCAATGGGACACCAAGCTCTGTCGTGAGTTCAATAAAAGCTGACAATAGTGTTCCGCATTCTCCCGTCCCGGCTCTACCAGCAAACAAAAAATAATCTAGATAGTGTACGGCACCTTTCAGACCTGCCTTAACTTTTAAGGCCCACTCTAGGAAAGTGCTAAACTTTTCAAAAGCGGCACATGAAACTGCGCAACCCATTGGGAGTGCTCGATCCATGTAGAATAGACCTTCAAATTGGAATCCTAATAACTCAAAATCCTCAGGATTAACTGGAAGTAGCCGAAATGCTGATTTTATGTCGCATTTCGCTAGTTCCGCCGCATAGCCACGACTCCTAATCATATGTATTGCGGCATCGAAAGAAGTATAATGTACCGTGCATTGATAATCCGGGATTGCATCGTTCACAGATGAGCCCCTAGGATGGGACAAATGGTGAATGAGCCTAAATTCACCCTGAGCTTTCTTGGGTACAATACCAAGGGGAGAAACTCAGAATTGTGATGTTGGGGGTGCAACAAAAGGGCCTAATATCCTCCCCTCCCTGAGTTCTTTTTGAATTTTCTGGTGAACAATATGCTCCATACCAATTACCGATTTTAAATTACGTGCCTGTACTTGTATCCTGGGGCCGAGGGCCGGGATGCAAAAACCCTTGGAAAAACCGCTTAACAAATAATCCGCTGAGGCCCTGTCCGGGTAACTCTCTAACCAACTTCTTAACTGGGCTACCCTAATTGGGCTGGGTCCCTTTTGGAAGGGGGGCACCACCTCCATTTTTTCTGGGGAACTGGCCCTCCATCTTGTTAGGTCTGACTGGTCTACCTTTAGCACAATTTTTTGTGGGGTGGGTACCTGTGCAGATAGAGCAGGCGTGTTGAAATCTGCAAGCCCTCCGTGAGCAGTTTCCCTGTGAAGAATACTCCCAGCAGAGTGATTTTTGCCGCTGGGGTTGCTGTTGGGTGACGATTTGTCGAAAGGATTGGCCACCCTTGTAATTTTGTATGGTATGCCCACTGTCTGCTTTTTCCCCGATATTTGGACGCGCTGGCATCAAAACATCCATCCACAATTGGTTGTCGATGAGATCCCATCGACTTGTGGGCGACCGCGTGGCATCGAAGCGGAAACGCTTATCATATGATAGCCATGCGCTGCCTGTGAAATTTACGTATGCACAGTAAATGATATTTTGGTACTGTATCAGCGACTTTCCTCTGTATGGAAAAGCCTCAACGAGGACGCCGCTGTAAATCATATAACAAGCCAGCCAGTTTTCCCATGTATGATCCACCCGTCTCTTTTTTATTTTTTCCTTAGATTCCTCATCCAATTCGTCTTTTTCCTTTTTGTCTAAATCTCTAAAATACAACGAGAATATGTCAATGTATTCATTTTTAATTATTTTATCAATGGTTTTTTGGGACAGATGCGTCCCCAGTGCTATTGAGCTTAATTTGGGTTCTGCCGGCAAGGGATATCTGGCTGTTCCCCAGAATTGGTTGGCATCTTCCACCGCTGGTGCGGGGCCTATCGGCACAATCTGCAATGGTGTACTTTGCGCTGCCGAAGGCATGGTGTTTGTAACCATCGGCGCAACCTGTGTAAGCTGGCTAGCTGAACATCCCTGACCCTGAGTCTGATCCCAGGGCCAGAAACCCACAGTGTTGGTACCTGTAGATGTGGATGCCACGACCATCTGGGAAGGGGGAAGTCCTGCCAGAACTGATGAAGCGGGACCACAGGAAACAGCGTCACGCGGCGGGGGCCCCGATCGCACAGCAGCTTGTTGATCACCTCCTTGTACGGGAGCCGCGCTGGGGCCACCAGTCTCTGAAGCATGGGAATCGGCACCGGTGTCTGTTGCTGATGCCCGAGATGCTTCTATAACAGAAACCCGAGAGAGCAAGGCTTTAAACATCAATTTCTTGCTTTCATGCCTAGCGGGCCTAGGGCCGGCTGGGGCAGCGATCCCTCTCTCTCTTTCTATTTGGTTAACCCGAATCATTAAAGCATTGAGGTCTTCAGCAGAGATTCCTTCGTCATCTGATGATGACGCACTCTGAGGCGGGGGGCGCTTTGCTGCCGTTTTAGCTGCAGGGCCCTTGCCCTTGGGGCCTCCAACATTTTTCTTCGGTGGCATCCTGCAGGAACAAATATATCAAATAGCTCATTAGGAAGTTATTTGTATTAAGCCTTGAGGCAGCAATAGCCCCAACTTTCAGCACGTATCACCGCAACTCCAGCAAAATGGTGAACTTTACCTTTCTCATTATTATTATTAATATTATTATTATTTCTTTAATTATTATTATTATAAAATAATTTCTATTATTATCATTAATAGTACTATTTATTTATTCTTATTATTAGCATTGGCCAACTTTTCTTAATTGTTTGTCATAATCAAGCCTTTGATATTCACTAACATTATTATCCTTGGCCCTAACCAAAGCCAAGCAACATCATTGTTAACCTGTGTTATTTATTGCTCCATAATCTTATAGAGCCAGTGAACTGTGGCATTCTTGTATTGCTTGTCAACCCTTAAATATCAGCTCTTTGGAAATGGTCCTCTCTCCCCCACCCCCCGGACCAACTTAAAATTATCTTGCTGTGTATCTTCATGCCATAAGGCAACCTTACATTGGTCCACCCCAGTGGGAGGGAAGGAAGGATGGCCCATATAGCTGTCTCAGCCTCCCGGCAGTATACCTAAGATGGCTGCCGTTCCTCCCGGCAGTGTAACGTAAGATGGCTGCCAGTCCATTACAAAACGACTGTCGGCCATGCGGTCAAAATGGCCGCCAGCCATGTGGCCCGACAAAATGGCCGCATGGCAGAACGCTGCGGGCCAACCTTCCCAGGGGCAGAAAAATTGTAAGCTGGCTCCTTAAAAGGAAGGGGTTTGGCTCCCACCCGCAAAATAACCGGCTGCCTCCCTGAAGCTAAAGGCCCAGTTCAAGCCCACGCCTGGAGCCCGCCTAGGCCAAACCTACTGATGCCAGGGATTGGTTGGTGAGTGAAACATCCCCAAAAACCTCCCCTGCCCCCACCCTGGCAGGGCCCCTGGGGAAAAAGAAGGAAAGCCGCGAGGCCCCAATCTGAGGGCCGAACGACCAAAAATCTCCCTAGCCCGATGCCCGGGCCGCGCAGACTGGCCCCAACACAGCCGCCACTGGAGCCAGTCACCACGGGCCCGAAACAGGCCGCGGGAGCGCCCTCGCCCGAGCCTCCCACCCGGGCAGGGCAAGGGGCAGGCACTCTGTGCCACCCGCTGCAGGCCCAAAAGAAGGAGGCTATTAAAAGGAACGGGGCAAAGCGAGCAAGGGAAAGGAAGGCCCCCTCTCGCCCGCTGGCCGAGCCCCGTCGCCGGACCCGCTCTCCGCGGGTCCGCAAGAAATGCCGCCGCCCGCGCAGCGGTGCGCACCAACCCCTTGTGCGAGGGGGGAAGGCCTGGGAGAGGGGACAAGGCCCCCGCTCCCAGCCAGCCCCGAGACCGACCTTGCATCTTGACTCCTTGACGGTCGGCTCCAAAGTGAAGATCTGAGGGCGCCCCCTAAACAAATAGTTCCGGCCGGAACTATTTTCTTCTTTCAGTGGAAGGGACAAATTCCTTCCCCGTCCCAGCGCGCAGGTAAGGGGAAGGGGTAATGTAATGTTTGTTTGTGGATTAATATATCTCAAAAACTACTGGACAAATTGCCACCAAATTTGGCCACAAGACACCTACTAACTCAAGGAGTGACCATCACTCAAAAATGGATTTTGTCATTTGGGAGTTGTAGTTACTGGGATTTATAGTTAATCTATAATCAAAGAGCATTTTGAACTCCATCAGTGATGGAACTGAACCAAACGTGGCACACAGGACTCCCACAACCAACAGAAAACACTAGAAGGGTTTGGTGGGCATTGACCTTGAGTTTGGGAATTGTAGTTCACCTACATCCAGAGAGCACTGTGGACTCAAACAATGATGGATCTGGACCAAACTTGGCATGGATATTCCACATGCCCTAATATGAACACATATGGAGTTTTGGGGAAATAGACCTTGGCATTTGGGAGTTGTAGTTACTGGGATTTATAGTTCACCTACAATCAAAGAGCACTCTGAACCCCATGAACGACAGCATTGGGGCAAACTTCCCACACAGAACCTCCATGACCAACAGAAAATATTTAATGCCATCCAGTCCAACTCCCTTCACCAGGGCAAGAAAACGTAATCAAGGCCCTCCTGACAAAGAGTCATCCAGCCATAGATATAGATAGATATATATGATTCACACATACACAGATATAGTATCCTAGATTTGAAAGGGACCCCTAAAGAAGGGCAATTATATGTTGCATGTTCCAGAGTAGGCAAACCAGACAATTTCCACATCAACACTAACAAAGAAACAACAAGAAATACTGTTTACCCACAAGCATAAAGAAATTACATAGATTAGAAACCAACACTTTCTCATTACTTTATTTTCCAGATCGCCAGACTGGGCCACAGCAATGCGTGGCAGGGGACGGCTTGTGTGTGTGTATATATAATGTTTTGTGGGATTAACATATCTCAACCACTGGATGAATTGACACCAAATTTTGACACAATACACCTATCAGCCCAACAAGTGACCATCACTCATAAAAACACTGAAAAACACAGCAGAAGAGACTTAAAAAGCAAAAAAAAAATAAAAAAAAATACATTACAACGCATGAGCAAACCACACACACACACACACACAAATATACACACATATATACACATATATACACACACAAAACATATATACACAGACTGGGCCACAGCAACACGTGGCAGAGGACGGCTAGTGTGTGTGTATGTATACACACACACACACACACACACACACACAATCATCCATCAAGTGGTTCTATCACTTATACCTTATTCAGAATAAGCCTTTTTGGGAAGCCAAATGGCTCTTTATTGCTGATTCCAGATCAAACTACTTTACATTAGAACAGAATACACCAGTCAGTATATTATTTTGCGATAAATTCAACTGTGAGAATTACAGCTAGACTCGGAAGGACAGGGAAACATGGAATGGTGGTGGTGGTGGTGGCAGATGATGAGAAGGTTCTTCCTAATCAAAAAGTGCTGGTGTCCTATGAGCCCTGGCTATGACACACCAAAGCCTGTGAATGCAACACAATTTGCAATAGCATGTTTGACTAATCACACCTATGCTAATTTGCTTTCATTTGGTAGATAATCAATCAGTAAATCAGTCCATCAATCATTGCTCCATTGACCCTCAGAGAGTTGGAAGTTGTTCATTTGCTGTGAGTGCTGAAATGTATGTGAGCACAAATCACTGAGGGATTGTAGTTCTGCATTTCAATTCCTCTGCATCTGATTAGATCACACATAATTTTTCTTCCTAATTTTAGTTTTATTAATTTTGATTTTAGTTTTAGTTTTATTTTGACAACAGGCAGTCATAGGCTAGGCTTTAATGTGGAGCAAAGAGCACTTTGGAGAAGAAAGCTACCTCACTCTCACCCTTCCATCCCAAATACTTTCTATGTAGAGAAGCTTTCTCTGAAGATGCCAGCCACAGATGCAGGTGAAATAGCAGGAGAAAATGCTGCTAGAACAACACAGAAAACACACAGCACGCCAGTGAGTATACTGGCATCCTTAAGCTATTCCTAACAGAGCAGTTGGGATGCCATTCTGGGACGCAAACCATGATTATATTGCTGTGCAGATATGAATGGCTTCAGCTTATCAATGTATTTACACTTTTAAAAAGTAATTTTGCCAATTCCAGTCACAGATACAGGCAAAATGTCAGAAGAAAATGCTGCTAGAACATGGCCATGCAGCCCGGAAACCACACAACACCCCAGTTATTTTGCAATCTCAGTCCTCGCCATTTTCCATTTAAGATCGAAACCATCCTTGGATTAAAAAGAGAGGGAGAATATGTTAAATTAAAATGTATTTGAAAGGGAAAATAAAGGAATAAACCGATTGGCATTATCTCACTAATTAACTAGGTAAGAACCTATCAGTGATTTTTTTCTTCTGTAAATTATTACCAACAGATTCCATTATTAGTGTTGAAGTTAAAACATGTTATTAGTGAATTAGGTCATTAGAATTTGTTAGAATTCATTAATTCATCTCCTTCTGTCATGTGCAAGAAAACAGGAAGACCTCCTGCCTCAGGAAGAGAACTATCAAAATTGGAGGAAAGGTATCATCTGGATTGTTAGACAGGCTTATCTTTGTGATTGAATTGGGAGGACAGTGAAGAGCAGGAGACAAAGAACTTCCAGGAGCTCAATCAGAGTAGACAAGATAGGTTTGTGGAGCACAAGAACAGTTGAGCTTGGTGGAAAAAAATGAAACTGAGTATGTGTTGGGGTCTGAGTTGTTTGTCTAGCAGTAGACAAGACCCTCAATTAGAAAGGAATCTTTTAGATTGACAGACATGGAAGGAGGGTGTTCAGAGTCTCTCTTGTGTTCAGACTCTTTTTACCATTGTAACTCTCTTTAGTAATTTCTCCTTTACTGTATAACTTCTTAGACTATACAAATTATGGTATATTCCGGATTGGTTTTTATTGTATGTTATGGTATAATATACAATCTTGTATAAAATTATTTGAAGTGAGTTGGGGAAATCTGCAATGAATTGTTTTTTGTAATTTTGCGGGTACACTGCTATGTTCTTGGATAAATAATTGAAGCGTTTTCTCCACAAACCCATCCCTTGGTTCCTCACTCCCTCTCTTTATGCATCACCCCTTTATCACCCATTTATATTCCCCTTTATCTGTTTTTCCTTTTCCTTTATATTTCTTTATCTATTTCTTTATCTATTTCAAACTGTGACATGCGAGCTGATTCTTCTTCTGTGTTTAGGAAGTGATCCTAAGTGGGATCCTGAAGAAGAATACAGCTAGTTCAGTTAACATGTCAATCTTGTTCAACATCCAATTCCCCAAAATGGCTATTTTGATATCACTTGGTTTAAGAATCCTGAAAGAAAACAAGGCTTCTGTCTTCCTGTGGTCACTCCAAACTCAACCATGGAATTGTCACAGAGCATTGAATGGATACCTTTTTGGGCTACATTCGGCCTAGCTATTGGCCATATTGGTTGCAGGTTTTAGAAGTCTTCTATTACTAAGGTGAGGAGGAAGCCCACAGTCAACAAACAAGATCCAACTCAAAATTAAAACCATGATATCTGAGGATAAGAATTCCGTTAATATGACCTTAATTGTTGGATGCTTTATTCTTCATTGTTTAATTTTGTGACTGTGCAGGATTATTGCACTCTGGTTATCACCTGGTATTCCCATCCTGGCAGAATGTGCATGGAAATCCATGGCAGTGTGAATGTCCCTTCTATGTATAGGTTGGAGTAATCATTAAGGAAAAAATGGCATATAGATATCAGAATGAAGGCAATTGAATCTGAGTGGTGACAGCTTTAATAACCTTCTGCATCTTTGTGGAAAGATACTAGGCAATCATGGGGGTAAATGGAGAAGGAAATGCTCTGATGATTTAATAGATCTTTTCCTTCTCTAAGATTAATTAATGCCTACGGAGCATTTTGAAGAGGTAAAGTGGTATATAAGTGCTTGGCAGTACAAGAGCCTCTGGTGCTAAATCATTCTAAATGCACTATTCAGTACAGGACAGCACTGATTAATTTAAGAGGCTTATATATGGCTCCATTGGATAGAGAGTTTTAAAACCAACACCAAGAAAGGGGTGGGATTGTATTCCATTCAGCTAGCTTTCTATTGTGTACCAAATTTGTGCTGCAGTGAAGGTTCAATCAGAGCTGTTAACTAGTTGCAGACAAGTAGTTATTTAGAGTTAATTCCTTCCTTCAATAACATGACATAAGTAAATAACTTGCATTACAATTATACTTTTAAAGAGAACAAACCCTATTCCCCTTGTGATGTAACTGTAAATTTTAGTAAGAATTATTGCTAGATCCATAGACTCGAGTTGAAAGTTGTCATATGGGCCATTGAGTCCAACTTCCTGCTCAGTGGAGGATCTCCAGTTTAAGCATCCCCAGCAGGTTGCTGCCCAGAGATGCCCAGGGAAGGACACCCAACCACTTTGTTTCTATTGCTGAACTGATCTTAGTATCTAGAAGTACAATTGAAATCTGCTTCCTCATGACTTTAAACCATTAGACTCGCTCCTGTTCTCAGGAGTAGCTGAGAACAGGCCTGTACCCTCCTCTCTGTGACAGCTGTTCAAGTATTTAGAGAGTGTAATCTTGTCACCACTCTTCACCAAACGGAACATGCCCAGTTCCTTTGGGTTGTTGTTACATGGTTCAAAGGCTGGCTCTAGTGTGACTATATTGTACTCTATTGTGGGTGTTGGGGTAACAATGTCTGAGATCCTTCACCAAAAAGGCAGAGTTCAGTTTTGTGGCCATGTCCAAGCAGGACACAAGGGTGAAAATGCTCCAATTTTGGTAGGCTCTGCTCCAGACAAGAGAAAAGGGCTTAGTACAAATCGACATCTTATCTAAGCAGCTTGGTACAATTTGCAAGGCTTAATCAATTTGTTGATTTAGCTTGGAAAATGTTTTTAGTTTCTTCCTTTCGTCCCAGTTGTTATAGTGCCAGGGTTCAATCTCCACTCTGCTTCTTCATCCACCTTCTGAGTTGAAGCAAGTAAACTAGAATACATGCTCTTTATGCGATCTCCTTGCCAGCATGGTGTAATGGCACACTGTATCTCTAAAGACCAGGATTTGAATTCCTGCCCAGCCATAAAGTCCATAATAGTTTCACGTTAGGGTCACTATAAGTCAGAACTCAAATGAAAGCACACAACAACAACAAATTCTGTCTCCTTGACATAGGCACCTTTTATACTGCCATATAATCCAGATTATCAAATGAGATAATCCACATTATCTACTTTGAACTGGATTATATGAGTCTACACTACCATATAATCCAGTTCAAAACAGATAATGTGGATTTTATATGGCATGCAGGAAAATATCTCCCGCTAGACTACACAGTGAATGGTATGCTGTGAGCAACTGTGGTTAGTACATAATGCATAACAAAAGGCCATTCTTAGGTTACAGATTTGTTTCTGGAAACCCTAGGAACGACCTTGTCACATGGCCACCAGAATAGCCATATGTCATGGTGAATCTGGTGCCCCTCGTCAGGGAGCATGGGGAACCTGTCACCCCATACCACATATTGCCTGGCTCCTGATTCAGTTAATGCTATGGGAGGAAGCATGGACCATGCAGCTTCCTCTCGTTGCTTCCTATTGCAGTGGCAGCATGTTTTGGGTCCACTCTAGATCATCCACGGAGCCCTGCTGGCATTGTTTGATGGGAGCTGGCAGGCTTCATGGATAAGCTAAGGCTTATCTGGTGTATGATAAGTTTGGATAAATAAGTGTTATGTGCTCTTCTCTGGTTATGGCTTTTTTTTGAAGGGGTGCACAGGTGGTCCTTTTCCCCCATTCGAAACCTCCTGCTGTAGCTGTCAAGGCCTGGGAGGGACTCCTACTGCTGCTTATCAGTGGAGAAGGGAGAAAGCAGGGAGGTAATTCAGACTTTGATACAATGCCTTATCTTGTGTCAGAGAGAGAAAAGAAAGTGTGAGTGCACCCTTCTTCTCAGAGTTGCATCAACATTGCCTCCTTGTACTTTCCTGTGCTCAGCACTAAGGAGATTCAGTGCTCCTTATGGGAAAGAACTTTAAACATTATACAAAGAGCTACAGAACAGCATCTTGAACTCTGTCCAAAAAGAGTTGTAGGCTCATGTAAGCCATACTTATACATGTAAGGCTACTAACAGGATTTCAAGCACTGAGGCGGAAAGCAGGTCTTCCATTAAAGATTGTAGCATATAGTTTTTTTTTAAAAATGTAGTCACTTTTTGAAGTAAAGACTTACAGTAAAACTGTAGCTAAACCAGTAATTGAGAATGTAGGACGTGTAAGTAATTACACTCAGTTTTTACCCCAGCCGGCATGGAGCTGTGGTGGCGCAATGCGTTAAACCCTTGTGCCAGCTGAACTGCTGACCTGAAGGTCAACAGTTTGAATCTGTGAGACAGGGTGAGCTCCTGTCTGTCAGCTCCTGCTTCTCATGAAGGGATATGACAGAAGCCTCCCACAGGATGGTAAAACATCCAGGCATCCCTTGGGCAATGTCCTTGCAGACGGCCAGTTCTCTCACACCAAAAGTGACTTGCAGTTTCTCAAGTCTTCTGTCTTGCAGAACAGAAGGTGGCAGGGGTGGGGTCATCTAAATGTGCTCTTATCCTCATTTATGAAAGTATTCCCATCTCTGTTGTTATTTTCCCGATTTTAAGCTTTCTTCTGAGTTGTTGTTTCTTTTCTCCTGATGGGAAGTAATTTATTGCTATCAGGGCCGACCCTACCATTAGACAGAATAAAGTGGGTACTACTGGATGATATAAATAAGGGAACAGCAACAGCACCCTCACTTTTCTGTTCTGCTGGACAGAGGTTTATATTCCAGATTTGCATGCTTTAAGATAGCCTGTTGCTTTATTATTTATTTATTTACTATATTTATATACCGCCCCTCTCAGCCCTGAGGCAACTTGGATCAGTTCACAAATTGGCAACAATTTGATGCCTCAACAATTATTACAAATAAAAACAATGAAGAAATTCTGTTAAGAACAATAGCATATGACACACACACACACACTGTACAAAGCCTTAAAACATTATTGTGAGCATTTCCATGTCAAATCGTTATTCCATTGTGTTGTCAAGTAATTTCATATTTCCTTTTAGCTATGCCGTATTTGGGAAGGCCTGCTCAAAAAGCCAGGTTTTCACCTTTTTTCAAAAAGTCAGGAGGGATGGAGCTGATTTTATATCTCTAGGCAGGGCATTCCACAATCGAGGGGCCACCACTCAGAAGGCCCTGTCTCTTGTCCCTGCCAGACACATCTGCAAAGAAGGTGGGAGTGAGAGCAGGGCCTCCCTAGAAGATCTTAACATCCTAGATGGTTTATAAGGAGAGATACATTCGGATAGGTAAGTTGGACTGAAACCGTCTAGGACTTTATAGGCTAAAGACAGCACTTTGAATTGTGCCCGGAAGCAAACAGGCAGCCAGTGGAGCTGGCACAACAGAGGAGTTGTGCTCCCTGAGCGCCGCGCGTGTTAGCAACCTTACTGCCACTCGTTGGACCATTTGCAGCTTCCGAATGGTCTTTCCGGTATGGTTAAGTTGTCTGAAGTAAGGTTAAACTGCCAGTCCATCTGGCTTCTATAGGTGGAATGTATGGAGACAGCATAGTGTTGTCCTTTGACTCTCAGAAGTACTGAACAGCCATGAAGACTGACATTGCTTTCATCCATGTATTCTGGTTCCAGGTTTCCTCAAGAGTTCTTTCCTTCTGTTATTTTCGAGAAATTTCTCTCTCTGAAACACTGCTGTCTTGTGCAGGTTTTCTCTTCCTCTCCCCCGGTTATGGCTGCCACTTCTGATTAGACCAGCTCCTGAAAGTGCATTTGTAGTGTGATGTTCATCCCACTTCTCCAGGCAATGAAAATCTCCAGGGGCAGCACTACCTGAAAGAAAGTTCACCAAATGCCTGTGGCCTTTTGTTTTGATAATATTTTATCAAAAATATATTTCGGTTTATTTACAAGTATCAAAGTAGAACATAAGCACAGGCCACAGTGGGTGTATTCTTGGATTATATCTCCGCAAATTTCCCTTTATCAGGTTGAAAATCCACCACTCCATGCCAGATCCACAGAGAGATGTGTCCACTATGTGCCTTTGGCCATCAGCTAACTCTAGAGACAAAATAATATTTAAAATATTGGAAAATATATTTTAAATGGACCTGCTTTTCTTGACTCTTGGCAAACCCCAACAAGAAGAATCCTGGACTGATTAGAATCTTTGTTGTCTGGAACTTATTCTGAACACATTTGCAGATTGATTTTTGGTTTTGCATGCAGAAAACAGCATTTTCTGAACAGAAAATAATATTGTGATGCAGACATATTATTTTTTGGGTATAAACTGCTGTTTCCTGTGCAACAAACCATGAATGACAGAATAAGTATTGAAGCATAGTGGGTTCTTGGTATCAGCTGAAGCTTGGTTTCACTTGTAGATACCAAATCCATGGATGATCAATTTTTATTTTATACAGTGGCATAGTAAAATAGTTTTGCTTTTATTAAATGGCAAAATCTAGATTTGCTTTCTGAAATTTTTGGTGGGGAGGGGGGAGTATTGGATACAAAAGGCTGACTAGCATTTTTTTGGACAGTGTTTTACATCAACCTCCCAATGCTTAACCTAGCAACTTTTCATACAATACAATTAAAACAGTATGATTTCATAAATGCATCCTATCAAATATTGTGTTTTCGGAAGCACTAGAGCTCTCTGGTTGAGAATTCTAAAATACCCCTCCTTAAACTGCAAATCTCAAGATCTCATAAGATGTTACTGTGACAGATAAAATACAATCATAGGACTATAATGGTGTGATTTGAAAGGTCCTCACGTGACCACATACAACCGTCTCCAAACATTCATAGTCTATGTTGATCAAATACTTGAGAGAGATCTTCAAGACTTTCTAGGCATTGACTTCCATCAAGAAGCCATCAACCTTCTATCATATTTAACTAGACAATGACTGACTGTGGTCAGTCATAAGAGTATAGCACTTCAAAAAAAAACCCCTCTGTTAATGGAAAACCTTTTAACTGCTAGCTTAAATAGATAGCATTATGGTCTTCAATTTAGGTTCAGGTATTACCTCAACTTTCACAGCCTTGGACAAGTCATTTGGATCCCAGCTTCAGTTCTCTATCAATGAAATAGAAACAGTAGTGATCTATCTCAGTGGGTTAATGAGAAAAGATATTACCTGCTCTGAATCTTAAAACTTTAGGTTGAGTTATAAATCTAAATATTGGCAATAATAATGTACTGTGGATTCATTAGACTCTTGCTGAAATGAAATGTCGGTTATATAGTTTATTGTACATCATAATTAATGGGCTGTGTGGTCTCTAGGAATTAGAACTGAAATGAATTTGCTTCCAGAGATTCACCTCAAATGTCTCCCCTGTGCATTTTGATGGCAAATGTTCCTGCACCATTTTCTTCTAAAATATTATCTGGATTTTCAGAATATTGTTATCTACGTTTGACACTTAATGATATTTGATGTCAGCACTTGAATATTAATGATAATTTATAGTATGTGATTGTTAACATTTAATGTTACTTAGAGGTGTTCCTTGCTTATTCAAAAGATTAGGAATCTGAGAACTGTGAATACCCCCAAAACAGTTGAAATGTGGAACCCTCTTTGAAAGAGTGGCAGTGGAATACATCTTGACTCATGTGCTGTGCAGTCTAGCCCATTAAACTTTCATTTTCATTTGGCTTTGTTTAAAATTGTTTGTCTTAATTGGTTAAATGTTAAGTCAGTTTTGTTTAAAATTAGCTATACAACAGGCCCATGATCCGCAGATTCAACCCACCATGTAGTCAGTGTCCACAGTACCAATATTCTAAATATGGCGGCCACCAATTGTCATGTCCCCATAGAGGTTGCTTGCTGCCTTGAAATTGGTGGCAGCAACAGGGCTCCTGCATGGTCACTTGGACCAAGCAGGGGAGCTACTCCTTTTAATTGCCATGCCCCTATGGAAGTTGTTCACCCTCTGATTGGCAGTGGAAGTGTCACTCCTACAGAGTCATTCAGAGGGTGGCAAGTGGTCTCCAAGGGACATGGCAATGGGGGGATTGTGGTTCTCCTTCCCAAGTGTTGGACCATGCAGATATGCTGCTCCTTCAGTGCAGGGTGACATGCACCTTCTATAGGCATATGGTGAATGGAGGGAGCAGTCGGTTCCTGCTTGGGTGTTGTGCTGGAAATGTGTGGCTGGTGAGCTCCTCAGAGGCAGGGGAGCCCAAAGAATGCACCCTTGGCAGCACACCTAGTGGCCAGGGCTTGGTGCCACCTCCACTGCTTTCATATGACATTTTTAATGGGGACTTGAGCATTCATTCTTTCTGGTATCTGCAAGTGTTTTTGAATCAATCCTCAGTTATATCAAGGACCCATTGTAGTCTAAATTGGTTAAATTTTACGTTGGCGTTATGTTAAATAAGTTGTATTTTAAATCAGCTTTGTTTCCATGTGATTGTATTGAAATTCATTGTATATATGGTTATTCTGGTTATAACCAAAAAGTGTCCAAAGAGCAGTTTGTAAAAAATGGACCATTGAAAAGCCGAGGAGACCTTTTTTTTGAGAATGCCAATTGCTTTTGTATACATTTTTCCCTTCATAGATTACATTTTTTTCTTCAGGAAACAATTTACGCCTCAGCAGAAGAATCTAATGTAAGGCAGCCTCTCAACCCAGTGCCCTCCAGGTGTTTGGAACTACGACTCCCATCATCAGCAGCCAGAGTTATAGTTCAACATTGAGGGAGTTCCAGATTGAGGAAGGATTGTATAAGGCCTTAATTTTAGTCCTAATAAGAATGGAGACAGAGCTGGAAAGAAGACTTTCCTATTTAATGCTGATATGGAGAATTTGATATGAATTTCTGTTTTTCTGGACTTTACCTATTGAAAAGTAAGCCAGTTAGGATATAATGGTGTGTTGATCTTTCTACCAAACCAATACTATTGCCCAAGCATGTCGAGGCAGCTATAGACATCAACTCCTGGATTACTACCTATCACTAATTTTTCACCTCTCTCCATGACTCAGTATTATGTTGCCTAGAGACCTAAGTGCTAACTGGAGTCACCAGGATGACATAGCACCCATGGCAATGGCTTTCTTTTATGAAACAAACTTCTCTTTGGGCCTTTTCACACAATGATAGCACTACGATGACACATTAACTGCCTTAGCAACATCCTAAGGAAGCTTTGGGTTTTTGGTTTAGTGGAGCACTGGAGGTCTATGGGTGAAAATGCTAAATGACCTAAAATGTCAATCCCAGAATTCCATAGAATGACAACTGAAGTAGAACAATTGTGTTGTGAAAAAGAACACGTTGTCTTTATTAGAGTTCATTTCCTAAGTAACCAGTAGTAAGTGCTTCAAGGATCAAGGCAGCAGGGAGTAGGAGCCAAACCACTTGGCTAACATTGTGTGGTTGCAGCCAAGGTGGGGCAGCTGCTAGGGGAAAAAAGGAGCAAAAGTGCTACTCCTTGTTGTGGAGAAGGGTGGTGGAGTTTCGTGGTGTTGGAAGGTTGGAGTTTTTTGTTTTTTTTTTTGCAAAGGTGAAGATTGGAGTTCTGAGAAGGTTGTGGCTTAAAGAGAACAATTGGACTTTGTGTGTGTGTGTGTGTGTGTGTGTGTATTCTTTTGTATAAATTCTGCTAAAAGACAAATGTGTGAATTTGCTCCTTGGTTGGAGGGAGAAAGCTTCCGTGTCTGTGTGTGTCTACACATTAATCTTCATCGTGACAGTCTTACATGGTAAGACGAGATAAGACCTAAGACAATTTGTTCTCTACCTGCAAATTGCATTGGTGAGGTATTATTCTTAGGATCATAACTAAGATTTTAATTTTGGTGCATTTTTAACTAGTGGTGTTGTGTTTTAAAAGCAGTTAGTATTTCAAAATCAATTGCTGCTTTGTTCCTAAACAAGTATACTCAACTAGAAAATGGAGTACAGCAGAATTCATTTTCTTCCCTTTTCTGGACAATGTTCATGCCCTGAATTCCTAGGCAAAAGTATGATAGCTGGGATCCTATGCTGATTGCACGACGTGGGTCAGAATTCATGAAGGGACATGTGCACGAGACAGTGCAGCGAGTGAGAGATGCAGCTGTGAGGGAGGAGGAGGGGGTATATGGCTCACACGTCCTGTCCCCCCGGAGCCCCAGCTCCTCCCCTGTCAGAAAGCAGGCAGGGGAAAGTACAAGAAGAGGGGAAGGGGGTGTAATCTGGTTGCTGCCTCTCTGACCACACTAGGGCTTTGTATAAACCTTCCCCAGCCACCAGCACACTTTCTGCCCTTCGAAGAAAGCAGCCCTAGCAGCTGGGAGCAGTCCAAGCGGACTTCTCTTAATTAATTCTGATGCGTGTTGCGCAACCAGCATACAGGTTCCAGCTATACGTAGGGTCCCAGCTATCATACTTTTGCCAATTCCTATTTTATCTTGAAATCTACAATGTCATCAAATTGATGTGGTCATGTGGGGCAATTTGCCAGCTTCTATGGTGAATGGCAGGGCAGTGGGGCAATCCTGGAGTTCCGCGCCCTATGTTACCTGCAGTGAAACTTTCCCATCACATGTGTCCTTCCTCCCCCCCCCCCCATTGTTGCAAATGGAACATGGGAAGTCTCCCACATTCTAGGTGCAGCGTCATAGGACACTTGTGACCTAGTTCATTGACTGAGCCCTATCAGAAGTGAGTGTGCGTTATATGATGGGTGGTGTGGGGCTCCGTCAAACAACTGGAGTGAAAGCATCCTATGATGCTTGCAGCCCCCCCCCCCCCCCCATGTGATGAAGTCCGTATGGAAGTAGGACTGGGCCTTGAGATTCCAACCTCTCCTCAATTATTTTGTTTTTGCAAAGACAGCCTTAATTATGATATACTCATTGAAAAACTATAGCAAAATGTGCCACAGGCTGTCCTGCAAAAACAAAGTTTAATAAATGTTTTCCATGTTTTTATGATAGAACCAATTAGGAAAATGACATTTATATCCCAGGAGCAAAAATTGTGTTACATAGTGTAATTCAATACGCAACTTTTACAGCAGCTTTAAAAATGTCCCAGTTTCTCTCTACTCCTATCACTTCCCCCTTTGAACTCAGCTTATTTTAGATGTTGCAATGTGGAAACGTAGATTGTAATCAATTAACTTGGAAGTGCAGGAGACGAAATGAAGGCTGAAACCTTAGCCTTCTCAAGAAACTGAGATTAAAGAAACTACTGGAGCCTCTCCTAGCTCATCTTGTTCCACAACTTCTGTCATCACGATGACACTCTGATGACACTCTGATGTTACGTGTGCATATGTCCAAGTTTTTCCTGTGATTTGTTCCTGTGAACTCATAGACACCCTTTGCCACACTCAACATAAGGCAAACAGGTGGCATCTAGTAAAGTGTTCATTCCCCATTTTGGGTATAGCTACTCCTGTTTTTCTTCATAGTTCTGAACCAGATGCTCTTATAATTCTACTTTTGCCACCTGCTCTCTTGGGTCCTCATCTGTTTTGGGGACAACTCTATTCACCTCTGCCCTTGCAGGTTACCACTAGTTTGTCCCGAAATAACTTTTCAAGACCATTTTTTAAAATATATGAATCAAATCACATCAACTTCATTAACAAAATGCTGGGGGCTTAGTAATTTGATCTTCAAGATAGGGGTCAGCAAAGGGGCATAAAGGCTGGGAGAGAGATGGGAAGACAGTGTGACTCCCCCCCCCCCAACAGGCAGGGAAGTGATGCTGCCAAAGTGACTTGTTGTTAGTTTCAGCTGCCATGTTTTATAAAAACATCGTTCTTTTTTCTCTCCTATCCCTGGAGTTTCCCGACTGCCCTTTTGAAGCCCATCATAATTAGGCTCAAAGCGTGGGAGGAGGCAAAGTTGGTGGGCAGTGACAGCTGCACCAATTAAGCAAATATAAACCATGAAAGGGGGAAAATTAGAACAGCACAGGACTGCTTTATCGGCTGTTTTGCAAATCTGAAACCTGGGTCTTAGGAGGCTTTTAGATCTGCCTTCTGTGGCTGCTCCTGAGCCCAGGATCCATCTGGAACCTCTCTCTTCTTCCTACATGTATTCTTAACAGATGAGAGGCTGAGGCTTTTGCTTATCATCTTTTTTCTTTTTGGGGGAGACTCCAGCCTTTTCTTTCTTCTATCATCCTTTGTTGTGATGCCAAGTTTTGTGGGAGAAAACAGAACAGCAATTGCATGATGATTTCAAGTGCCTCCCAAGCTCCTTGGCTGTGATCACATTGTACGAGTTCTTTGGGGAAAAGAGAAAGAATAAGCTATTCTTCTAGTTTCAGCTCTGCTCTGCTAGGGGAATTATAGCCTTCAGTGGCAGTTGATAGCTCTGACAACAATGAGGCAGTGACTCAGCTTTGGATTTTAGTATGAATTTTAAAGGTATCTGGGAAGGTATTGAAGTTTTCACCTGACTGGGTTCAGCACCTCAGATAGCTCATTTTTGAGTTCAGATTAACTCACTGAGTGGATTCAATGGACTCAAAATCTTAACCGAAATCTAAAATACTTCAGTATCAGAAAGTGTTCACATGGATGGAGGAGAGAGTGACACTTTGACCTTCTGGTTGTACAAAAACATTGTTTCATGCATAAACCTATTAAAACATTGTGTGTATAAAATTATCTTCAGGCTATATCTATAAGGTTGGAGCCCCCGGTGGCGCAGCGGGTTAAACCCCTGTGCCAGCAGGACTGAAGACCGACAGGTCACAGGTTTGAATCCAGGGAGAGGCAGATGAGCTCCCTCTATCAGCTCCAGCTCCCCATGTGGGGACATGAGAGAAGCCTCCCACAAGGATGATAAAAACATCAAATCATCCAGGCGTCCCCTGGGCAACGTCCTTGCAGATGGCCAATTCTCTCACACCAGGAGTCACTCCTGACACGACCAAAAAAAAATCGATAAGGTTTATATGAAACATAAATGAATTTCATATCAACCTAGGTCCCATCGCAAAGAAATACAGATACAGGCAGTCCCGAGTTACAACGTTCGACTTACAGATGACTCATAGTTAAGAATGGGGATGAGAAAACCAGAAGTTAGAGAAATCTGCCCCTAGAAATTGCCTTTCCCTATGCTATCCGAAGTCTGTCTGTCTGTCTGTCTGTCTGTCTATCACTGGAGTTACACTGAAAAAAATGTACATGTTCCAACTTACAAACAAATTCAACTTAAGAACAAACCTACAGAACCTATCTTGTTCATAATAATAACAAGCATTTCAAATAAGGTACACTCAACTTGTTCTAGCATTGGGACTGCCAAGTCACCACTGTATCATTTTATAGAACTGAACAAAGAGAACCTTGGGTTGAATCACAAGCAACTATGAACTATCTCAGATCTTGTTCTTCAATCTCACTTACTCAATCTCTCTCTCTCTGTCTGTCTGTCTCTCTCTGTCCACTCTTTGTTACTTGCACCCAATTTTTCGATCTACCAAGTATCAAAGGCACAATGCATTGATATTAATCAGGGCTCTGGTCACAGTGCTATCGAATGTGCTCTAGAGGACCTCATCAGACGGGCAGGGGGAAAGCAGGAGAAAAGGGGAGAAAGAGGAGGGAACCATTCTCCTTTGCTCCCTACCATCTTTCTGGGATGGCCTCCTATCCCACATGGTTTCCTATTCACGTGGTTGCACTGTGTCAAGTGAAGGGCTCAGTGGGACTCTGTTTTGGTAACATGGAGAAATGGGATGACTGCATTAGATAAGGTCCTAGGTCTGCTTTAGGCTGTTGGTCTGTTATGTCAATGTGAGCACATTTCCTGTTTCTCCCATTTCAATGTCCTCTGACCACCTTAAGTGAAACATGGGGAAGTAGGAGTACAGGGAAAATCGTACTACTGTTAGCAATGTATTCATTCAGTTGTATGTAACAGCTCACTGGAGCTTGAGTGCAGGTTAGCACCAGGGAGTTTCCTAGTCCCAGCTCGCTTACGGTACAAGTATGAAAGGTCTCACAGGTATACTAGGCTGGAAGAACTGCCAGGTACTATTTCTCAGATTTCTGCTTGCAAGAGAGGGCTAGTACATTTACTTGCCTAGTCCTGGTACAAATTCTTTCACTTTTTATATGCTCTTAAATTCTCACAGCTGATTTGAACTAAAGGCTGAACAATGGTGTTTTAACACATACACAAATGCATTCCCTTTAGAATTATATCTCTCTGATGATTATTCCTATCATGGGACCTACTCCCCATAGCGTACGTCAACAGAAAGAAATAGTGTAGATATTCTCTCTGGTGTAAGAATGTGAATCAGGGCCAGTATGCTGTGGTCACACCAAACTAGATGAAAGGAGTCATGTATATGAAACCTGAAGGGTACCATGGCATGTTTGGCTGGAGAAATATTTTGATAAATATATAACATCAAAAATGAAGAAATTGATTTAACTTGCATAAAAGTAATAACTGAAATAGTGTATTTATTTGAATCTCTCACCTTTTTTAAAGCAGTGGTTCTCAATCTATGGGTCCCCAGATGTTTTGGCCTTCAACTCCCAGAAAGCCTAACAGCTGGTAAACTGGCCAAGGTTTCTTGAAGTTGTAGGCCAAAACACCTGGGGACCCACAGGTTGAGAACCACTGGTTTAAAGTTTTATTGTTGTGCCAGATAATTGTTGGTCCAGGAATAGCATGGCGATGGCTGCTTTGGTTCTTAGGACTAAAGCAATTGTTATTGTTGTTATTGTTGTTGTTGTTGTTGTTGTTGTTGTTGTTCACCTTCAAATTGTATTCTTCATGAATAAACATGGGTGTCAATTCAATTGTTTGTCTCATTAGATAAGACCAGTTGAATCAATGGCATCTACATTCATGTTGACTTATCAAATTGCCTCTAAATCAGAAGATCCATTCTAGTTGGGATGAAAAATAGGGTTTAGAGCATCATCCTATTCCAAGATATTAAACTGCTGGTCATTTCTACATTTGTGAGAACAAATTCCATAGTTTGCTCAGTAGGCTCAGAGGTGGGCAAAATGAATCCCTGATGCTGAATGCTACCTCTTCCTTGGATGTTTTTGTGTTTCTCAGCATCTCCAGAGTCCCTAGACCAACTGTTTTCTGGACAAAAAAAGAACTTCATTTGCTATTCTTGGAAACTTACAAATGCAATAGCTAACATTTCAAATAGATAATTTCCTATACAGAAAATGATGTTTTCTGTTCAAAACAACAATCAGTTTTAAACTGATGAATGATTAGCAGTTTCAGTACTATCCATATGTACTTTAAATATTGAAGTATTTGCTATGATGTCCTTATGAATTATGACTGCCTCCATTTTGCTTTTAGGGTGCCCCCCCCCCCCCTTTGGAATGTTGACTTACAACTGCTCACCTAGTGGATACTGGATAACAACCAAAATACATATGTAAATTGGATCTAACACAATTCCCCAATATGTTGTGACAGGGACCTCCTTACTCCCAGGAAGCTTCCACTTTTAACATTTTTTTTTTGTTTCTTTAACTTGGATGATAACCAAGTCAAGTCTATAAAATGTTGAGATATCTATCTAAATTTCCTGTTTAGTTATAGTTTGGCTTTATTTTTTTTACTTTCAGTAAGCCCTCTTTTTGGAATTCAACTTGAAACTGTGTATTGCAACTTGGGAAACAAAAAAATGCACTATCAAATTATGATGTCTTTGATTAATTATAGCTACCACAGATGCATATTCTTTTATTATGCGTTCTTTTTCTAATTATGCTCACCATGCAGTTTTCGAGTGACCACACAGTGCCAACATTTTCATCAAACTGTTCACCATAACAATCAAGTGGAATATAGTTCTACTGTTTGTGCCCAATCCAATTATTAATCTTTGAGCCTTTACTTCCATCTATTTTCTAAGAGAACAACTTCAGTTTATTGACTGTCTCATGGGGGAGTCCATTGTGATGTAAATGTTTAGAAATGTTTTTTAAATGTCTTAGAATGCTTCTCCATTTTAATACAATGCTCTCTCTCTCTCTCTCTCTCTCTGTTTGCTTTTACAGATTCCTCAGATAAGCTATGCTTCCACTGCCCCTGATTTGAGTGACAACAGCAGATATGACTTCTTTTCCCGTGTTGTTCCCTCAGACACCTACCAGGCCCAGGCTATGGTGGATATTGTGAAAGCATTTAAGTGGAATTATGTTTCAACTTTAGCCTCTGAAGGAAGCTATGGTGAAAGTGGGGTAGAGGCATTCATTCAGAAATCCAGGGAGAACGGTAAGTGAGCCACCATGCTGACAAAGATATGATGTATGGAACAGGGGTAATGTCTGGAACTGCTTGGAATAATGAGTAAATGATAACATTTCCCCCCTAGAGAATGAGATATGGCCATAGTGCAAAGAATTATGGGCAATGGATAATGGATATTTTGACATATGGTGATAGATTTATCTTTTCACTCATATGTCAGGCTTGGAAGCCACCAAGTGCAATTATAGAGTTTTACTGTGACACATGCAGTATCTATGTATTGTGTTGAAGGTAAGAGCTGAGTCAGTAAAGGGTTCCCACTGGCTAGAAAAAGATGATATCTGAAGGTGACAAGGAAATTATTGATTTTGGCTGGTGTTTCTTAGTTTGGGATAATCTGGATTTTCTGGAAGTGCAGGTACAATGTTATTGTGAGGACAATGTCATGTTGTTCAGCACATGGTGGACCATCTAGGTATCTTCTACATTTTCAGCCACAGCTTGACAGGATTTTATCTGTCATGAAACACCAATATTTACTTTCTAGTACTTTGGGAAACTGTAGTTACTTAAAAAGAGTTCTGTTCTCTGTAGTAAGAATATAATGGAGTGGGGAATGGCAAATGTTCAGGCTTTTCTGCATTCTGTGAGAAAACAGCATATTTAGTGTTGGTGAAAAGAATTTGGAATAACATTATCTGGAAAGGCAGAAGTGTCTGCAAAACTAAGAAGGCATGTTTCTCAGCTACCTAACATTAAAACAGGCCATTTGTCTTTTCTGTTTTCTCCTTCTTCATTGATCTTTGTGTGGTCCATGCCATAGTTCTGTAGAAAGCTACCACTATGTAAGTTATAATCAAGGTGGAAATGGAAAGTGTAGTGACACTCTGCTAAACTGTGCCTTTTCAAGATAGTCCATTTATGAAATGTTTCCAGTAATAGTTCATTACAAGCCATGGCACACCATCTCTTTGACCAGTTGCACTGCTCTGTTCACAGCCAATCCCCTGGGGATCCTAATGTGTACCACATAATCTGTGCAAGTGAAGCATCTGCAATCATGTCAGTTTGAATGAGGTCTTAAATAGAACAAATGTTTCAGTCAGTGTTAAAGCTGTGTGATTGTCCTCTTTTTTTCTGTCTGTGTTAGTTATGCCTTTCAGAGCAGCCTGAAAAGCACAAATGATGGTGGTAAACCACCACTAACTTCCACAAAATAGAGAGCTTTACCTACTAGATTTAGTATGTCATCCTATTGTGAAAAGAATGGCAGCAAGGCCAATACAAGTGGTGGCAACTCAACCTGTTATACAGATTTATGAGAGAAGCGCTAAATTGCTTTTGTTCATCTATAAAGACAAGGATTGGGTTTCTGGAAGCTTTCCTTGGTTAGAGAGCTTTCAGATCAGTGTTTTTGTGGTTGGCCCCTCTCTCCACATCGGTTAGATTAGCCAATAGAGGTATGTTTCCAACCGTGAACAAAAGCCTCTATGATTATATTTATACAGTACATCAAGCTCATTGTAATTGCTTATTTCGAAGGACCACATAGTGCCCAAATGTTAGACATTGGCAATGCCCTGCAGATATAATCCTGCTATAAATCTCGCCTAAGCTCTTTTAATTGCAGAGCCTAGGTTGAATTCATTACTGTGACTGTTTGCAGAGGAGTGCCAATTTGCAGGGCATTTCAGATAAGACAGGGAAAGGCACTAGGATCAGGGCCCAGGCATATTCCATGAGAGGACATGGATTTTACAAGAAGTGCTTGCTGGAGGAAAATAGTGGAAAATAGTTTCTTCCAAGGAAAAACAAACAGACCAGGGGCTCTTCCAATATAAATCAGGCCTCACGTGAAAGCTGTGGGATAGGTTGATTTCCACCACATGAAACTTGATGTGTTAAAGGCTATAAATGCTAGGAGATAAAGCAATTCCTGGCCAGTCAGGTGGCACACACATAGAGAAAGACAAAAACAAACTTTTAAAAAATTGATATTATTGGAACCATTGATTGGTGATGCAGGCCAAACCTTTCCATTTTTGTAATGTCTGGAGAGGTTCAAATTAGTTGCTTTCTGATATGAGTGCTCACTGTTCTTAAACATGGGCCTCTGATATTTCTTCTATCAGCATACCCTCTTAGAAGATATGCAAGAGCTTGGAGAGATATGAGAGGAAACCATTTCCATCTGGAATTGTTGCAAAAGAACTATAGATTCATTTTTTACTTAATCCTTCACTCAGTCACAAGAAGAATAAAAGCTCCTTTCTTAGCATGAATAGATGACCACCTGCCAAGGGAAATCTTAACATTGTTTATTATCTTCTTTTCTCTAAGCTCTTAAGGATCTTACAGATCCATATAATGAATGCCAAATGATAGAAATGTTTATATGCATCTGCCATGATAGGCTAATTTTAGCCAATGGGAGTAGATGTTATCATGGTAAAAAAATACATTAGTGAGTGCCTGTGAATTGTCGGAGCACCAGTAGATGGCACTTCAGCACTTACTGCACAATCCCTATGATTGGATTGTGGAATGAATAAAAGTTGTTTCTGGGCATTTCAAACAATGTCTACCGGGGGAGCCTGAAAACATAAATTATACCCTTTGCGTGGACACAGGATTGTGTTAATGGACAGAACTTCTCTGTCTTGAACAGCCACTGTGAAATAGAAATCAACACATGATTTTATAGAATCATACAATCAGAGTTGAAGGAGATCATAAGTGCCATCCAGTTCAACCCCCTGCTATGCAAGAAAACACAATCAAAGCACCCCAGGCAGATGGCCATCCAGGCTCTGCTTAAAAACGTCAAGAGAAGGAGACTTCACCACACTCTTGAGGCAGCATATTCCATTACCAAACAGCTCTTCCTAATGTTTAGGTGGAATATTTTTTCCTGGAATTTGATTTAATCACAGCATCTTTATGGGGGGTGGGGGTGGGGGGTAGGGGGTGTGTTGGGCATCAAGTATTGTTTCCACTCACCCTACTGTTAAAGGTACAGGATTTTTGTCCATTAAAATATATCTGCAGCGTATTGGGTATCTCCTAAATTCTCCCATGCCACACCTCCAATATTTCCTTGACATACATTCCTCATTTGTCATTCCTAGGGTAAAAGGGAGTCCTGCATATGACCGAATACTGGCAAAAGAAGGTTGAGATAGGCGACCGATGGGACAAGAGATGCAGTGGCTGCATCCTCCTTCACTGCCTCAGAATATTTCACGATATAGACATGATATCTGAGTCATGGTCTGGCAACCAGAAGAGAATTGTATGCAATCTGAATTAATACATTGCTTTTCCTCAGTCTCTCGTCATCTTCTGTTCAGGATTCGTTTGTATGGCAGTTATTTCTGAATACCATATTATAGTGGAAATGAACCTACAAAGTCTAATGATTCATATCATATCATATCAACTATAGTAATCTATACCCATAACTTTCTGTAGTCTGGATTCATGCTGAGAGCTATTGTAGGCTAGTTTCTCTTTTGGGATCAGTACACCAGAGCTAGTTTCCAATCCTCAGCTTTCTTTCCAGCATAGTGTGTCTTTTTCTTCTCTAGAGAAGGTGTGCATTTTAAAGATTGGTGAGGCAGTGCATCTGTGTGTACTTCTCATGCCAAGATGTGTTGTTTACAGCCAAAGCAGGAAAATACTGACAGATCTTCACCTGCCTTTACATTTGTCATGGAATCATAGAGTTGAAGAGACCACATAGGTCATCTATTCCACATTCAAAGTACCCCTGATAGATGGCCATCCCGCCTCTGTTTAAAAGACTTCAAAGAAGAAGCCTCCACAACACTCCAAGTCAGAGAGTTCCACTGTCCACTTACAGCCAGGAAGCTCTTCCTAATGTTCAGGTGGAATCTTGCTTTTGTAAAGACATGCTGTGCTATCCTCTCTCTTCTTTCACACGTGTCCCATACTGAAACCAGCTCAAAGTTTGGAAAATTATTCAAAAATGTTTAAAACGGGAGATTACTTCTTTATTAATGCAACAGTGAAATCAATTCATAGATTTACAATGCTTAGTTCATTATTTAAATTGTTAAGTTTTGAGACAAACCATGGGTGTTATACTGTGGATTTCCAGGTATATAACATGCCATTAGCTTCTTCAAAATTGCTCTTTTTATCAGTTTGTCTTCCCTAATGTGGCACTTTTCACAGATGGGCTACAAATCCCATAATACAATTGCTATGTATCCAAAATATCTGGAAACTGTCAGAATGGGAAAATCTGTTCTAAAACAGGACATCTAATCTTCTAGCCTCTTCAGTTAAGTGTTGCCATTGTTTATCGTCTCTTATTTTTATCCCTGCCTGTGCCCTTCAACCTCATGTCCTCCAATTTCTGCCCATGCCATTCAGCCACATGCCCTTAACATCTCTCCTTATTAATCTTTCATAGACAGGCATCTGAAGGATGACTAAATGAAATGGCTGCCTGGTTATCCTTCAAATGCCTTATTTGTTAATAAGGAGGAGTGATGTTAAAGGTAAATAAGAATTATATTTTTATTTCAGCCACAGAACATTTATCCACTTAAAGTACAGCAATAAATGGTTCTTACAAAGATCTTTCAGTGAATCAAGGATAGTGATTTTTTAAATCAGAAATGTTTTGAATGTTTGTAGTGATATGTCCCTTCCTGAGCTGGTTCCATTGGGCTCGGGGTTGAAGTCCCCCTAGATAGGCGAAATCAACATCCATGGAAAGTCCTCTCTGTCAGGAGCAGTTCAGGATGTCATTTCCTCATGACAACCATGGGTCTGTATCAAGTAGTATCTGGTAATACCAATGCTGTAGGATTCACTCTGGATCTAGTTTTCCATACGGGGTGGGATGGTGATGATCTGAATGGGAAAACCCTTTAGATTTTTAACACAACATTACCTGGGTTTTTAAAAACTCACTGGAACCCAGAGTCTCTAAAGGGAGGGGAGGCTGATTAAGATGGTCCACCCTTGGAGGCTTATAGAGCTGGATAGAGTTTGCTTTTGCCTTAGCAGGTGAAGGTTATCATTTGTCTTGGCTGATCTGGAGAATAGGAATTGCAAGACATGATTGCTCCTAAGTTTCCCATCTTACAGAATGGAGACAAGCATGCATTCTGGCTCACTACACAGAAAATCCTATAATTGGGAATCTGTGTAAAATTTGTACATGTCAATTTGTACAGGAAACAGCATTTTCTATGAAATAAGCAGTATTTTCTAAACAGAAAATAGTATTATTGAACCAAGACAATATTTTCTGTGCAGAAAAAGCGGTTTCCTGCAGTGAAAATGCTGTTTGCTCAACCCTGTTTGGATTTTGTGCAGAATAAGACCTGATCTGTGAATCAGTTTCAAAAATTACATGCTTTTCAAAGACCTTCTCACAGTGACAATGACAAAATTGTTAGCTCTTTCAAGGTGAAAAGTAATGAAGAATTACATCCTTACTGCAGGAACTCATTTTTATGAAGTTATGAAGTTAATAATTTCATGAATTTAAGTAATTATTTTATTCCCATCTTCTGACCTCACTTTCAAGGGGAGTTATACTATCAGAAAAAGGGAGCATTCTCTCTTTCTCTTCCACTCCAATTCCACCCGTTACAGTAGGCATGCTCCATTGGGACTACTCCCTGGAATGAGCCAAATCTTTCCTTCTCACCTGGTATTCTCAGAGTGAGAAGAGTTTACACACTGACAGATGCAATATATGGCCTATGAACACTCTGTCCTTGTGGGCAGTGGAAAATAAACAGCTGACAAATATCAGAAAAATTCACCTACTCTATGAAATGGGATGTCTGTAATTTTAGGAAAAGAAAGGCAGAGAAAAGAGGAGACATGGGGAGGGAAGGGAGAGGAGAGGAGGAGAAGTCATTTCTTTAGCTCTCCAAATTGAAAACTGAATTGAAAGGCTGCGCAATGCCACTGACGTTCCCTTGCAGCCTAATCCTTCTGAAAGATTAAAGATGTCTTTGGCCATATATCGTATTGATTCATTGTCTGGAGTATAAATCATTTGTTCGCCAGCAGGCTGGCATCCAACCAGCGCTTACCATTGAATGTTTAAGGAAAAGATGTGTGTGTATGTGTGCGCTTTTCTAAGAAAACCCAGCAAGACAGATCATAAGATGGCAAGGAGGAATCTCATGGTATTCACTCAAAAAGAATGTCAACCAGGCAGAGCATTCTAAGGAGGAGAAAAAGTATCCACAACCTTCCTCTTTCTCTTTGATGACTTTCTCCAGGGCAGGGTTTAGAAGCAATGCTGGCTGAAAAGCTGAACAAGTTAAGCAGAATGATTAAAAGACAGAAAATATATTTCAGTACCCAGCCTGTCATGCAGCATTCTTAAAGCATCTCATCTCTGTTCTTTATACTTAAACCATGAATCTGTTTTGCTGATGGAAATGCCATATATACCTGTATCTTACACCCAATCAGTAAGTGCAACAAAAAAGCTAGCACCTTATTGTTTGATGTTTCATGTTGTTATTTCTGCCCACCAGGAATTGCCTTTTGTATATAAGGTGATGGGCTAATTTAGAGAAAGGCGGACCTGGTAGGGTATAGATGGAGGAGGCATAAGATATTCAAGAGCAGAATGGTGAAACTATCTCAACAATATGGTAGGGGTACACAATGACTCCTTAAACTGACACAAAGTAACACGGAAAGCAGGAATTAATGATGAAAGCTGGAAAAAATAGATCATTACCACATTCCAACAAAATAGTATTATCTTGTTGTATTATTATTAAATAATAATATATTTAATATTTATATTAATTATTTAATATTTATTTATTATTAATATATATTAATAATATACATTATATATTATTTACAATTTAATATTAAAATATAATTGTGTAATATTTTATTGATTTTATTTACTGTACTTATGCCCCACCCATCTCACCCCGAAGGGGGACTCAGGGTGGCATATAAACTATGGCAATAATTCAGTGCCAGATTCAGATAATAATATCAGTAGAGCACAATATTATAAAACTGTAAAAAAACACATACATATAAATTAAAATAGTCTTTCAAATGATTAACACATATTAAAACATTTCAAATATATCAAACTTAACTGATTGAAGTATGATTACAGGTGTTACAGTCCAGTGGCTTAAATGGCCAAAACCCTGATAAATAACAGCTCAACACCCTGAAAACATTGGAATGTAATTCTTCACTTATTCAATTCTTGTATAGAAGCATGAAGAAATTAGGATTCTCCTCTCTATAAGTGACTATAATAGTTTTTACAATTTTTTCAATTATTTTTCACATATTTCAGGGTGTTTTTTTTGCAAAACATTTATTTGAGCAAAAGGCATTGTTTTTATGCATAAAATATCATTTAACTATAGAAGGCAATATTATTAGCAAAATACCTTTTTTTGTGGGTACAGAACTAATGTGTTTTTTCTGCACAATTTTCCCCACAAAAACATGCATTTTTAAATTTAAAAATCTAATTTCCCCCTGTGGGATGTTATGAGGTATTGAATCATGCCTTTTCATCAAGGATGAGAATAATGCCAGGTTTTCAGACATCCTCCTTATGTAATTTATCTATGAAACATTTGAAACACTCTGTTGAAAACACAAGTTAGTGACTGCCAGGACAATTTAAGCAATCAATTTTGTAAAGGATGAATTTGGTCAATATTGTAAATTGGAGTGAAAACTCTAGAGGATCAAACTTCAATGCAGTCACCTGGGTGACTGAAGAGGGGAGAAAGGGTGTTTTTATTTTATTTTAAAAAGTTTACATTTCAGTTGCAGTAGGATATAGGTGTCACATCCTCTGATGTTAGTATGTGTGTCTTTAGATTACCTGTTGAATTATGGCCACACAATCCATTTCATAGGGTAATGCATACTCAGAGGGAATTTGCTAATTCTTTCTTCCAAAATATAGTCTACAGAACATGATATTCATTTGTGGTCCCCTATTCAAATACTAACCAAAGCTGACCCTGCTGAGCATCGAGGATTAGGATCCGGCATCTTTAGTGTATTTAGGCCAGTTCACTCTCTCAGTTTCTCCTTATTTTAACAATAAAAACAAACACAAATGAAAGCAACTATACTTGTAAATACATAAACATAGACATACTTAGGACCCCATCACACTAGAGCATGGATCCACTTTAAATCTGCTTTCTGCTTCCTGCAGATTTCTGGAGCTTGTAGTTTAGAGAGGGGCCTTCAAACTGCTCAGCCAGAGAGGTCTTGGTCTCACTAAACCACAAATCCCAAAATTATGCAGGAGCCAGAAACTGGATTTAAAGTGGAGCCATACTCTAGCATGATGATTCTGAAAGACACTGAATGCCCAACAAACAGACGTTTCTATCTACAACTCTAAAACTACCAATGTACATAAATTAGTTTAAAAATGGACTTCCAGCAAATTGTTTGCTTCTGTTTATTTTAACATTTAGAAGTAACTATCCAAACATTATATGTGTTCAAACCAATATATACCCTTTCCCTCTGATAAGTATTGACAAAATGGTATCAAAGTGCTATAATGTAGTGCATACAAGAGCTCACTCTGATCATGCTGGCAGGGAGTGAGTAATATAACTAGAGAATGCCAGGTCAAGGAAAATTGAAAAACAGAAAAGTTGAGATCCTTTTTTCTCATCACCATGATACATTTCAGCAAGAGCTCGCATTTATAAATACACCCAGGATTTAACAGAATAGAAAATCGGCACCATTGCTCTGCTGACCCAACTTAGTGGAATTATCCCCAAAGTCAGATGCTTTAACTTGTCTGAGGAGTTTGGATGACCTAAAATGCTGTACTCAGCAAAATTTGGCAAGGATTTGTCAAGAATGAGAAAGCTTTTTGCTGACTGTTGCTCAAAGATGCTTAGAAGGGATTACCACGTTGCGGAGCGGCAATGTTGGCAGAGAGCTATGCGCACTTCCAGTCTCACTCTTTAGAGGCCACCATGGAGAGTGGCACTGTACCACTGACTGTGTAGAAGGACAGAGAGATGCTTTGCTCTTCTTAACCTCCATCTCCCAAGGCCCACAGGCAGGCAGGAGGGAAATGGGCAGTGCTAGCTACTGTGAGGCAAACTCAGCTATACTATTAAGGGAGAGCTGGGCATGGAAATGCTTGCAGTTGTCATAATCACAGCATGTTCTCTGATGAGTTGAAGGGAAACCAGGAATTTGTAATTACTCGGTTTCTCCCCAGCCACTCTTTCTGGAATTGCTTTGATACAATTGGCTATAAGCTCAGTTCTTTCCAACCTTTCTCTTCACGAAAAATGGTTTAAAATGAGGGAATGACTAGGATGAGAACTTGATGCCATATCCAAGCTGGCTTATTTTCTTGGCTCTCTGTTGCATAAGCGAGAAGCAGGGACCAAAGAGGCAGTGAGAACCCCATGGTGCACAGACAGCTGTCTGCTACTAATTTAACTGTATCAGAATGGCACATTACATTTTGTGGTGATCTGTGGGACACCAAGCTATTTAGTCCTACTCAAACTGTGTTATGGCCTTATAAATGGATAAGGGGAATGGAAACTTTGAGGTGATGAGCTTCTAATCAAGGTGCTATAAATAGGAACGGTGTTAATTCTTAGCTTCTGTGCTACCATGGCTTTGCAGAAGGAATATGCTTTTCATGGGTGCGATGGAGACCATTTGGGAATCTCTGCTCCTGGGGATCTTTGCAATTAGGGAAAGTTCATTTTTTATGGATGAATTTAAGAAGAAATGAATTGCAATGAGTAACGATGCACTTGTTGGACAGAAAGTGTCATGTTTGCACATATTTGGTTTGGGTTTTCTATAGTCAGGGATGTGAAAGTTTGTTTTTATTTTTCTGCTCCTTGTATCACATCTTCATGACTGGGCACAATGCTTGTGTTCTGTATGGATCTATAGATTTATAAATCTATGATACACAGCAGTTTGAATATGTGGTGTAATTGTACACTTCTGTGTTCTGGTGGAGGCTACAAGTAATTGTATGCTTTATGTTTACACACATTAGTTCTATCTGGGTATTGAATGCAGCCCCCGACCCCCCCCCCGAACATGTGGGTAGGACTAGCAGCCTAGATTTACCTCATTCCATTTTTGCTTTCTTCATGTGGAGAGGGAGAGCCTGAACATGAAAATGAAAACCTATATGATATTTGGAGAATCCCAGAAAAACTACTCAAGTATTAACTTTATTTCTAAACTAGGGCTACTTGAGGTGTGTATTGGCATGTATATAGGTATGTTTGCATGCAGCTGCTAGCACAATCTGCACACAAGCTTTGTTTTGGATAATTAAACATGTCTGTCTACACACACACACACACACACACATGAGAGGGATGTCTTGTGTCTCCTGGAAATGTGAATTACTACACAAGAGTGATGCAGAGGTGTAACCCATTAGAGACTTAATGCAGGGCACTATTCCTTTAATAACTTAGCTGCCCTCCCTTCTGAAGCTTGAAAATGCTGAGGAGCAGCCCCATCTGTACCGCAGTGATAATGTGATTTGTCTAACAAAGAGACAGGAATAAAAGGAAAAGCAATTTTTTGTCTTGTTGTCACATTGGATTATCTGTCAAGGCAGATTTGCAGCCTAAAATAGCAGCCCTCTTCTCACAAAAGTGGGTGTTCCTGGGAATCCTGTTCCTCACCTGCATAAATGGCCTCAAGCTGTATTTTCCTTCCATTCTACAACTCGTAGTGGAAAATGGAAATGACGAGGATACTGAATTTGCCATAATGGATCATACATGTAATCCACAAGTTCCTGCTTTGTGCGGTTGTCTTTGGTTCAAAATGCATCATCCATCAAGAGATTTGACTTTTTCTAAAATACTAAGCCACATGGGAACCTACCATTTTGGCAAGGGTGGCTGAAAATAAGGCATTCTCTCTTAAAATAGTTATCCTAGGTGCTGAATATATTTTTGGGATAGGGTTCAACACCTTGGACACTCCCCCTCCCCAAGTTAAGACTAAAATCCAGTGGGGGTTCATTGTTCACTGACACGAGCATGATAAGCCACAATTCATGAGTAATGTCTAGTATTCTTCAAGATAAATATGCTTAAATCCTGGTTGTTTTTGCATGTCATTTTCAGTTGCTGTCCAGTTTTTGCTGCCATGGAATCTTTGGATGTTAAATGGAGATGCTGAGTTCTGTGCATCTACTCATTATTCACCAGTAAAGTTCATAGAAGTAGCATTTCTTTTTTAAAAAAACAACTTCCCCTCTGATCTTACCATATGTGATAGCAGCTGCATAGTGTAGGGGTCACTCTTATTTGCTACAGTAACAACTGTGTCATATCAGTATTTCCTGCAGAAACATGTAAAGTGAGAACATGTGAGATGGGAGTCATTTAGGGCTTCCTGAGACATGGATATGGGTATTTAACAATTTGTTCCTTTTGATCATACTCTATGCCCTTTCCATGGGGAAGGCTTATGTGCTCACGGCAATTGTGAATGCCATCTAAAGGGTGAAACATTTCTATTTTGGCTTCTGAATGCATTGCTTTCCTTCCTGCACTGAAAACAACAGTTTGGCTGCAGAAGGAAACGAAGATCTTCCTGGAAGATGGTACTTTGTTGGTTGGGCTTGGCCCTCCAGAAAGTTTGGAAAAGTTACTCTTTGGGGCTACAATGATCAGAAATCCTTCTCCATCAGTAGTGGTACTGCTGGCTGGAGAGTTGTGGCAGTTGTGGTTTAAAAAAGGCTACTATTTGAAGCTCTGCCTCCAATTGTTTGGCCTCCAACTGCTACAATGCCTGGTCATTTAAGGTAGGCCTGATGCAAGTTGAAGTCTAAAACATCTGGAAGACAAAAAGCTTCCTTACCCTTGTTTCAGATGTCTTATCAGCTTTATAGCAGCTAAATAAGTTGGAATAGTTTTAGTATGGCCAGAGTAATATCTCAATGGCTTAAAACATGACTGGAACTTAATTGCATAGGTATTTCTTGTTAGTAATGCCCCTGCATTCAGAGCTGTGTCAATTCTATCTGAAAGTGTTAGCCACTGAAACATCTCCACTTCACAAAAGATCTGAACAGGCCAGTGGGTTCTAGAAAGCTGGAAGAAAGTACCAATATATTAGAATATTGTACAAGTTGCCGCCTCTTTTTTTTTTTTGGTATGATTTTATTCCTGTTTCTGTGTGTGTTTACTCTTCCATAACACAGCTGTGCCCCTGTTCTTCATGCCAGTCCCAGCTTTCTGGAGTTAATGTTTATTTTCATAATATAATGTTTATTACTGTAGTTACCAGTTTGCATTCAAGCTGTTTTCTATCTGATGTACTGTCAGCTTGGCCTTCTGCTACCATCTTTTCTGAAGTCTTATGTTAAAGCTGAGTATTTTTGGAAAGTATAAGATTTTTTACTTTGGGGCTGAAGACAGCATTCCCTATTTGGCCTGTTTCTGGAACAACGTTGATTGGTACTGCTGAGGACTCAAAAATTATCATTTTGATCCAGCTTGGCACATAACCAAGGGGTCAACCTATTTTCCCATTAAATTTGCATGGTTCGAAAGGCTTCAGCTGCTGCATTTCTGCATAGGAGGTGGACTAAAAAAGTGTTGTGAAGACTGCTAATTGACCAGGAACACAAAATGGACTAGCATGCCTTTATGCCTCTTGACATCAGACTGACTTACAGAAACAAATGGCAGAGAGATAAATAAAGCCAGTGGGCCTGCCCAACTGGCTCCTAGGAAAAGCATAGCTACAGAAGCCAGAAAAAAATCTGGCAATCCTGCTAGAACTACAAAGGGAGAATAAATGAATTGTAGTCAAATGTCGTCTTCTTCAAGAATTTTGTATGACTCACATCTGCCTTTTACCCAATCTCTTTCTTGTTCTGCCACCAACTACTGATGAAATGAAATATTAGGTCTCCTTTCCTCCCTCTGTATATACATATATCTGATGCACTACACATGTCAAACAATACTTCATAATGAGGCAGTCTTTATTTTGTGAGGCGAGTAATATTTCTAGCAGGATGCAAGGGTCCTTAGTCATATATCAAGCTCACATTGCCATGTTTCCTCCTCCTATTCTGTCCTTTGCTTGTTTTCTCAGTTCTCTTTGCACTTTTAGTTATGGAGCTGATATATATTTGTAATGGGTTTGCTAATTACTGTGCAACATTTATTTCACTCTATTTCCTTTCACTGGGTTCATTTCACTTCTACATAGTTGAACAAAGCCAGCCCCACAAATGATTACTTATTCATTTATTTGTATTAGATTTATTTTAATTTTAATGACAGACAGATCAAAACCATGTTCCAAAATGACATCTCTGGTAGGACTCAAACAAAACAGGTGCAAATAAATTCTGTGCATAATGCATTTTCCATCAGCTCAAGCCAGCATAGCTAATGGTATAGAACCGTGAGAATTGCGGGCCAGCAATATTCAAAAGTTTCTGCTAAAAGTTGCTCAGCCATGGTTCTAGGCAAAGATGGGCAAGGAGTAGAAGACCATACCACACTACCCCCATCTGCAAAAAATATAATTGTTTTATTTAGCTGCTGAATATCTCTCACAATGTTTTGGTGATGTCTGGACCAGTTTAGGCTCAACAAAGACTTTTAAAGCAATAGTTTGGGACAAAAAGCAAAATGCGCACCCTAAGAGGCCTGGAGGGCTACAAAAATAGCTCTAGATGTGGCCCACTATCTTCACTTTGCTCACCTCTGCTTTAAATAGC
This sequence comes from Anolis sagrei, assembly GCF_037176765.1. Lineage (NCBI taxonomy): Eukaryota > Metazoa > Chordata > Lepidosauria > Squamata > Anolidae > Anolis > Anolis sagrei. The sequence continues at coordinate 188,638,355 of NC_090024.1, read as the reverse complement.
TGGCAATTGAGCATAGCTTATTTCTTAAACCAGCCAAGGCAACTACTACATGCACTTTTGTGCCACCTCCAAACTGTCCACAGCTCTTAGCTGCTCTCTTTGTGAACTCCTGCTGTTTTCCCCAGTCACCTGCTATCAGAATAATAATGGGGAATAGGTTGCTCCTTCCTTAGTTCTAATAGCAGCAGAGGAAAAGTAATATTGGTCAGGATTTTGTGTGTGCATTCAGTTACAACTCCAGGTAATTCTTACCTCTCTCAGGCCCCTTCCATACAACTGAATAAAATCCCACATTATCTGCTTTGAACTGGAATATATGACAGTGTTGACTCAGACAACCCAGTTCAAAGCAGATATTGTGGGATTTTCTGCCTTGATATTCCGAGTTATATGGCTATGTAGAAGGGCCCTCAGATTGCTACATAGCTTTGAGATTGGGTGGGGGCAATTCAATCTCTCCTTACAGAGATAAAGAAGATTTTGCCTTTTTGTGCCATTGCAAGACAGGTTCTCCCTGCCATCCTCCCTATTTATTTTCATTAAAGCCTCACAGTAAAAATAATAAAATTATCCCTTTCCTCCCTCACTTTCCTGCAGACAACATTTCATGAATTTAGAATAAGACCAGACAATTGCAAGCAGATGCAGATAACAGTAACAGGCCTAAATAAATGTCCAAAAGTGCTCTCCTGGATTGCTTCCAAAACATCATATGTTTTGATGTTGGGCTGTTTATAGAATTTGCTATATATAATATATATATCTGTTATTAATGAGTAATGTGACCATAATAGTATCTCAGCTATTTCTCTTCTGGACAATGCGAAGAGATATTTTAGTAATGAGACGCTGTAGATTTATATTTTTATCAGTTTTATTTTATTTTATCAAATGTTATTTATGCTAAATGTTTTAATTGTTCTTTGTTTTGTAGGCATCAAATTGTGCCATTTGTAAACGGCCCTGAGTCACCTTCAGGCTGAGAAAGGTGGTATATAAATATGGTAAATAAATAAATAAATAAATAAATAAATAAATAAATTCTAGCAAAATGAAGTTTAAATAGCAATTCTCCAATAGTACAAGGCTGTAAACACTATCTAGCCACTTTTGGATAGTTAAACCTTTCCGATTCTTTGAAAGCTTTGCTACCTCAATCCTTGCTGCATGTAACTAAGATCTTTATATCTGGCATTTTCGTTTGCATTGGCATAGGCTGAGAGAACCAATGAGGAATTTTGTAATTGTATGTCCTGTTTATTTGTTTTGTTTTGTTTGTTTGTTTATTTATTATTTACTGTATTTGTATGTCACCCTTCTCAGCCCTCTGTTTGTTTGTTTTGTTCTGTTAGAAATGTAATACAATGGTCTGGTTGCCCCTGACACGATAAATAAATAAAGCCCTCAAGTGACTCAATCCCAGCAATAACCTTTTTTTCACTAAAAGGGGATCATCTTGGAAGAACAGATCCACATGTGTTCTGGTGCTCAAACTATATTACAACCTATATTTCAACCACCCCAGTATTTATCCAATAAGTCATTCTGAATTCTGTGTCATCTTAAGAAATAGCCCTAGGAAGGGAGGATTGTACCAGTCATGACCCAGCTTTCAAAGATACATTGGATTCCATCTCAGTGGGGTAACGATTCTATTATTTTTTTTAAAAAAAAGCTGTTCAAGGTGGTAGTCCTTAATTCCTAGGCAGTTCAAGTCCTGTGGATAGCACTTTTAATGTTGGAACTAAAATCTTTGAATTGGATTCATTTCATGTCACAGGCTAGATCTACACTGCCATATAATGCAGTTTGGAACATCATTATATGATCAGTGTAGACCAGACATGAGCAAACTTCACCCCTCTAGGTGTTTTGTACTTTTCTCCTCCCACAATTCCTAACAGTTGGAAAGATGGCTGGGATTTCTGCGAGTTGAAGTCCAAAACACCCGGAGGGGCAAAGTTTGTCCATGCCTGCTGTAGACTCATACAATGCAGTCCAATGCAGTTAACCTGCATTATATGGCAGTGTAGATCTGGCCATCGAAATCACCAACTATCTCTGCAAAGGGTTTCTCCCTCTTTGATCTTGTGACCTCATAACATGAACTTCTGACTCTGTTAATCGTTTTCCCCACTGCCCCACGTATTCGCCATGTTGCCTGGCAAATTTCCCCACAGTAACCCAAAGTTAGGGACCTCAGTGTGATGAGGTTCTTAGTGTGAAGGACAAAGTGGTTTTAGCCTCCCTGACTGTGGGTGAAGTTCTTCATGATATGCATCTGTGTGTTTACCAATTTGCTGGGATTGGCTTCAAACTTGGAAGAAAGTAGTGGTTGCAGTTTCTCTGGCCTTTCCCTCCCATTTCTTCTTTCTCTACTACCAAATATGATCTCTACATGCATTGCATGCTAAAATGGGAAAGGACAACAGAATGAAAGAGGTAAATAAGAAACAAAGGGCAGAACCTTCATTTGAATGATCTCCCACTTCTTTCAAGACACTGAGCATCTCTCCATGGGGCAACCTGACATCTTCAGGACTAGGACGGCCAGATTTTATTGCTTGAGAAAGCCATGTTTGTGGCAGATGAAGCATCTCCTGGCATAATCAGGAAAAGATGTGGAAAGCTTTGTTTGCTAAATGACTGCATGTTGGGTTGCTATTAAAGGCAGCCAGGAAAAAGCCAGCTGGAAGCCTAGCAGTGATGGAAATGTGCTGATGAAAAGAGACACTCTGTTATGCATCTTTTCCAAGACGAAGCCTCCAATGCTAACTGTGCTGACCTTGGAGTCCTGTAAGACTAAATTCAGCTTGCTTCTAAGTAAACACAAATAGGATTGCACAAATGTGATCAACTCAGTGAGGAACAGTGGTTTGGATGTATACCCTGGGAGACTTTGGGCCATTCACACACTCTCTATTTGAAACCTCCCAAAGGATTTTTTTTCATGAAAATAAAATGGGGAGGAAGATTGCAGTCTATTCTATATGAAACGCATTGGAAGAAAAGAAGAAATGCAAATGTAATTAGTAAAACAAAGGAATTACCCATTATTTATGTTACTAATTTTTAAGCCATCTTAAAGGAGGCAATCATAACCCAATTTAAATACGGAATATTATTCAACACCAGAATATCAAAACAGTAAAATGCAACAAAATATTTGAGTCACCTGGGGTTGCCATTTTTTTTTTAAAAAAACAAAGATTATCTGACATTCAATGGTTAGCAGGGGAGAAAATATTGATGCCAACACCATGAAAACATCACTTATTTATTCCTGCATATTAAACTGCTAGTAAAGGCAAAATAGCAGGTCTGCTTGCATCTCCCTATTAGCTGGCAACCCTCTGGGCATGCTAGTCAATATTAAGTCTCTGAATATTTAAAACTAGTTAAAGACAACTCATTCTTAACTATACAAATAGTTTACAATACTTAATCAAATGCAGAATAAGAATAAGATAATGGGGTTTATTAAATTCATCTGGTTCTTCTGCCCTTAAACAATATCTAGATGCTACGTGATTTAGCAGGTGACCACTTTTCCTGTAGATGTAATGGGGAGTATTCCACTTAGTTCAATTCCCTGCACCAGGACAAGCAAAGAGTTGACAATCCTAATATTTATGAGAAAACAAAAACAAAACCAACTCTTACAATGCTGCCATCACTGTCACACATATTTTCCAGAAACCGATTAGCTTCATTAAATCTATAAAATGTAGTTTTAAGATGTCGGCTATCCCCAGTATCTCCTGGTTGCTGGATAAGCAAGGATAATAAGGCAACTCAATGGAAGTGTATTGATTGCAGTTTCTACTAAAACAGCAGCTAAGTATGCAGCACTCTTTTCTCAACAGGGGCTTCCATGTGATATAGGTTGAGGTTATTTCTAATTAGCCCATCAAACAAGGTTTCCATTGAGGGATAAAATAAGGTGAAGCTGCCTTTTAACTGTGAGCCATAAAGGAAATGAACAGGTCCCACATTCCAACAAGAGTTCATGTTAATTTAGAGGCAAAGGGGAAGTGCAACATAGTCTAAGGGGGAAGCACTGTAAAGGTTAAGATGCTACAATATGCTCTTATATCTTGCTATGGATTTTTCAGTTTAATGTGCATGTCTGTGTGGCTGTAACCAGAAGTTTGGGAGAGAATCAAACGGGAATGTGCAGTAGCTAGGTAATGCAAATAAAAGAGGAATTATTGTGCTAAGGAACCACCTCATTGGCTAGGCCTTTGGTTTAAAACTTAAGGATGGTAATGATCATATTATGGAGGATTGGCTTTATATATAAACTGGTTCACTAGAAATATTTATGTCCAGCATTAGCATATAAACACATCAGTATCACATTATCTTAGGTTGTGGATTTCTGTTGTGCTAACGTTGTCAGGATTTGGTTTATACAGTGCAAGTAAGTTCACAGGACTTCATGTGGCTCATTTTTAACCCCCATATCCTACTGCAACTAGAGTGCAAATATTAATGATACCTCATGGGGAAGAACTACACAAAAGGAGCCTTGCAAATTCCTGGGAACTTCTTGTGCTATACAGTTACATCCTTTTTATACCACTTTAATTGTCATGCAACATACAATGGAATCCTGGAATAGGCAATTTAAGGACAGGTATTTAGAATTCTTAGCCAGAGAGCTTAAATGCCTGACCATACTGTTTGCATCCTATAGGATGCAGCCATGACAGTTAAAGAGAAACCATAGTGCTGCAATTTTACGTTGCGAAAAGTCCATGGTTTGAACAAGGCATTAAACTTTGGGAGGAAGGTAGCAAATGTCCAAAGTTGAGTACTGAGACAAGTATTGAACAAAAATATGAGTAGCAGTGGTGGCAGGACAGCCAAAGTGTTGTCTAGTGATTTGTAAGTAAACAGATCTGAGAAATAGGGAATGTCTATATGCTAGTTGATAAAGTGTAGAAAATAACCAGGTCAAACTTGAAATCTTAATAATATCATTATGTATTTATTTGTCTGTCCTCTATGTGAAAGACCTATGGTCTATTAAATAAACTATCTATCTATATAATAGTAAGTACAAGTAGCTTTGAGACTTTAAGAGAGGGCTTGCATGTTATGGCATGATTAGGATTTAACATTTTCTACCAGTGATTTAAACATGAACCAATGGCTTAAGGTCATCAGATCTCACTTAAGCATTAGGAAGAACTTCTTGACTATAAGAGCTGTTTAACATAGCTCAGCATGGAATAAACCGTCATCCAGGGAATGGTTATGTTGTAGAATTAATGCAATTTGATACCACTTTAATTGCCATACCTCAAGACTATGAATGATGGGAATTGTAGTTTGATGGGGCACCAGCACTCTGGCAGAGAAGGCTAAAGACCTTGTCAAAGTACAACTCCCACTGAGTCATGGAAGTTAAAGTAGGGTTGAACTGCATGAACTCTACAGTGTAGATGTTCCCCTATTCTTTAAAGAGAAGTTGGATGAAGACAGCAACAATGTGAACAAGGGAAATCTGTTGTAGACATCAAACAGCTGAAAGCCTAATTTACAAGGACTATCAATGTACAAAATAATAAACACTGAAATGAATGACTTTGAAGTGGTTGTTGGGGGTCCCCTACCCTATCACACAAGAATTGTATGAATGAACAGAAAGTCTGCATTGCACAAACTGTTAAGCAAATGCACAGATTATTTAACACGTTTTCAAATGGCACTTTGAGTTGCTTTTCAGTACACAAACCTTCAGTATGCAACAGCAGTGAGAACAAACCCTACATCAAGCTTTTCCCACAGAGCTCATTTGAACTCTTTTTGTTGTAGATTAGAACATAGTGCTTCTGTCCAGGGTGCTGAATCAAAGTTGTTCACCTGACAAGGGCTAATTGAACACTTGCTATATAAAAACCAAACACACCCTGTACTGTTTGGAGATGAAAGGGGGGAAGGAACAGCTTGGTTCAATCCTGACAGCCCTCCTGCCAATCCCAAAACGCACCACCACTGATCACACCTTTCTTTTATCACAGAGCTGTGGGTCACAAAGCCTAATTAAATACTTCATGCCTCAAGGAATTGCCACAGCAAAGGAAGGTTCTGCACAAATCATCAGGGATTTAGCAAGGGCAGGTGATCTCTCCTGGTTCACATCTCCTCCTTCATTCACAGCTGTCCTATCTACCTGATCTACAGCTGCTATTATTATTTTTATTAGCATTGTGTCCAGATTAGAGAAGGCAGCTCACCAAGGTCAGGTTTTGGTTTGTCTTGACAAGACTTACTGCCTCTCCCCCCCTCCCCCCAACCTCCATATGTATGTGGTTAGATAGATGAAGACTTCACAGCGGTGGGCAGCACACTTTTAAAAGTCAATTTGATGATGAATTCCTGAGTTACTGTTGATCCACCGAGTCTTTCCACACTGTAGTGATATGAAGCCAAGAGTGCTCATAAATCAAAAGGCTAGGCCTTTCTTCTGAGCATGAGATTAGCTATTTCATATCGTTGTTCCTTGCCATGATATTTGACAGCCCATTATCACATGCTTCTTTAATAATGTTATAGTAATTGCTAGGTTTTAGCAAAAAATGAGAGAATAGTAAATTACAGGAAAGAAATCTTTATGAAGCGAGAGATCTGGTTCTTGCATTTTTCTGCTTTACATGCACATTCTTTTTGCCTCCTAAATTGGTAAAGAAGGCTTTTTAAAACTATTTCCCTATATCACTCAACACACACAAAATCAGGTGTATTTATATACCATTCAACACATCAAAGATCAGGAATCTGTCATAATGGTGACCCCATTGATTTTATAGGATTTTCTTAGGTGAGAAATCCTCAGAGATAGGAGAATTTGCAGATTCCCCCATATGAAATATAGCCTCCAGCACCCTGATATTCATTGGCAGTCTCTCATCCATGTACTAACTATAGTTGGCTCTGCTTAGCTTCCAAAATCAGATGGGATATAGTGGACTGTGGCTTATTCTGTGTGCATGGATTATATGCAATGAAGAGAAATTGGAAGGCCACCTGTATCAATTTCCACTCATTTCCATTTATGATTTATTTTATTTATTTTAAACATTTGTCCTATTGAGACTCAAAACAGCTATTTTTATATTTCCTATTCCCCTTCTAGATTAGATTCCTCTTGTATATGGTACCTTCTATGTTTTTTAAAAAAAATGTAAATTCTGTGGCTCAGAGTACTTGAGGATGTCTTCAACTGGTTTGTTGGCTACAATCTTTCCTGGATTGGGATAACTCAGTCACTTTAGTTTACCTACTGCTAAAATCCCGAGTAGAGAACAACAATGCAGTCTACATGAGACTGCCATTGAGGATGACTTGGAAGCTGCTGTTAATGAAACACATAGCAGCTGTACTGCCGAGAGAAGCAATTGCAGGAATCTTAAACCACCTATTTTAAAGGAATTGCACTGGCTGCCAGTATTATATGAGTTTGAACTAAAGGTGTTGGTCTGTCTAAATGACTTGGGACTTAAGGGCAGGTGAGCTTTTCTCCCATATAAGACTAAGACTTAACTTAAAGACCTCTCCTGTGTTGGACAAGTGGGAGCAATACACTGTATGGTGAGATCAAAGAGTGCCTTGTATGTTCCGGCTTCTCTTTGGGAGCTTATGTTGGTGATTATGCTGGCTTCATTTCAGCATCAAAATGGATTTTTGACATATTTTAATGTCTAATAATTTCAACCCAGGTGCTACAGGTATATTTTAATATGTTTACAAAATAATGAAATTAGTTTTTACTGTTTATAATGTAACTCATTCTAATTTGCCTTCAGTTGATTTCATCTATATGCTACCTTTAAATCCTGCAATAAAGAATGAGATATAAATGTTTTAATAAAACAACCCCCTCAAGGCAAATCTGATTGTAGAAGCACATTTCTCCTTGAAAAGCCCATTCCCCATAATATCCACTTTGATCCTCAGAGGTTTAGGAGTGATATGAATTTTGTGGAAATCCATCCCCACCTGCTCTTTGCATTTATTGCTTGCTGTATGGGCCATCACCTTTTCAATAAAACATGTTTCTGTCAAGTAGGACCATTCAGACAATTACTTTCCAAAACACAGAAGAGGATGGGGTTTGAATCCGTGAACTGCAAATAAGTTGTCCAGCATAAATCATATAGTTAATTTTAATACATTCATCCCAATAGATTTTCCTTCAGTGAGGTTGCTGACAGGTTATCTCCAAAGCACCTGAAGAAATTGCTTAAACGATGTGAAATGTGGTACCAAGACCCACTCAAGTTTCTACCCAATGGTTCTACTAATATGATTAACAGCCAAACCACACAAGTGCATTTTTACAGCAATGTTTCTATTGAGAGCCTTCATCCCAAAATAGTACACAAGGATTCATTGGATAACTTGATCACAACATTCCTGGTTTCCTTTGGTCCACATTATTTGAAAGACGTATCCCTCTTTATGAACCTATTAGAAAACCATGATCATTGAGAAGGTTTTCTCTCTGTCCCGTCACCCTCTCAAGCTTGTTTGGTGGGAACAGGGAAGAGGGCATTCTCAGTGCCTGCTCTCAGGCTCTGGAACTCCCTCCCTAAAGAGACCAGGGCGGCCTCCTCGTTGCTTGCCTTTTGTAGAAAAAACAATCTTCTGCATGTATGAACTGATGAGGGCTGAGCTTCTAAAGATGGTGGGAATTAAAGGTGGGTATAAAATTTTAATATATTTTAATGTTTTAATGTTTTACCATTTTAATAACAGAAATAGTTTAATTGCTTTTTAAATTTTCTGTTTCAATATATTCACATCTATTTTAATCAGCATAATTTTATATTTATTGTTACCCACCTTAAGTCCCTATACTGGAAGAATGGCAGAAAATAAACAAATAAATAAATAAATTCCTTAGTGCTTTAAGGTCAAGGTGAATAAACCCCCTGACTCCAATTTTCCATATCAGAGCATTCATTTTGAAAGTAAACTTCAGCCATAACAGTTGCTTTGGCAGCACTTGTGCCCTTAGTTCTGGCAAGCAGCAGGAAGCTGGCATGGAGATTGATGCCTCTTGCTTGGGTTTGGCAGCTGTAAGGATTCCTTCCACCAGCGACTGTGGCAGGACATGCCAAGCTATCAGCATATTCCTTTGTGGCTCCAGAGTGAGTCCCACCACTTTCATTTTGGAGTTTACAAATCCAAACTAAAGTAGGCTGGCAGATAAAAACCAGGCCAGAAAAGTCTACTGCTAGTACACTTGCTTGAAAAAAGGGTGCCCAACAAAAGCTACTTGGCTGAAAGAGAAACTGGTTTTGCCAAGGGAGTCTGGCAGAAATGAGCTTCCCAATGAACCTTCTGATGCTGTGTCCTTTGCAAAAGGATTCTTTATCTTCCAGGTGCCAGCTGAGTGATTTATGGCTTGGCAAGAAAATAATATGATTAGTGGCAGCTTTGATACAGCTTGTCTGGGCTTAGGAATGGGGTATTTAGGAATGTCACACATGTAGGGAGACCAGGTGCAAGATGGTCCATGAGCTGGAACTAAAGCAGGGCAGGCAGGACTTTATGTCCTAACCCTGCTGCATGCCCCTTTCCCCCTCATTGCCAAGGTATGATTGACTAAATGCTATTTAATAGCTTATGTATTGGCAGGGCTGGGGCTTGAGAATGTCACCAGGCTTGTGGCTATAACATAGGCATGCCAGCTGGAAGGGGCAGAGTTGCCTGACATTGGAGTAAAATTTATTTACTCTCAAGCTCTGGATATGGAATTGTAGCTGTGTCTGGTAAAGATAAAAATACTATGGCATGTTGGTGCACAATACTGGTGTAACTACACTGGTGTAGGTCATTGTAGCAGGAGGAAAACAACTACGAAGTACAGCAACTACGAAGGAAACAAATTGGAGCTAACAGGCTCTGTCTGCATTCTCTTTTCACCAATGTGCAATCCTGAAAGCACACTGAACTAACAGAAACTGGGCCATGTCTTCCTCCTGTCTCTAAAACTTTGTACACATTTACACATGCGTCCCTATCATGTAGGACACTTCCACTCTGTCTTGGGGTGGAGCCCCACACCAGACATCACACAATGAGGGAGGCCCTGCCTCCAACCCAGATGAAAGCATGGAACCAGCACAGGTCCTCACTGGGAGGGTGACATGTCCCATGTGTGATGTGGAAGGTGGTGCCGTGAGAGAGCGGCACGCAGGGTGACAGATTTGCCTCACTTCGCCTATGTCCGGCAGTAAAATGGGACGCTTTGCCAGGCCTTTCTGATGAGGTCCTGAATGAGTGACAACAAATCATGGGAAAAGGTGCCTATTTGAATCAGGTTTTAGTGTTTAAGGTGAATAGATAGATTTGTCAAAAATTAAATTAAACAAAAGGGAAGGATATCTGAAAGCATTCAAAATGGAACAGAACAACAGTTGAATGCAAAGGAACCAGGGAATGGAAAAAGAGACAGATTCTGAATTAGTTGCAGATGCATCATTTCTTCTCCATGTCCTCTGAATCAGCTAGTTCTAGCCAACCAATATATAAAAGGGAGCCAAAGGAAAGAATGAAAAATCATGTAGGTGTAATTTGAAACTGTCCAAGGGGGCAAACCTAAAATAGTTTTCTTTGTATTTATCCATCTCCCTTTAATTCTATCATCCCATTTGAAATTAATGCAAGCACCCCAATTAAAGATTTGAAAATTACACATTCCCATTCAGTGAAAATAGAAGCATAACTTTCCTACAGCCTATTTTATTTAGGAAGGGAGGAAAGTAATGTTAGATTCCATTTTTCCTGTCCATTTTATTACTATGGCGCCAGACCTTCAGCCACAGAACTATTTTTGTTTCCTGTTGTGCTTTTCAGCAGTAGCCTTAGCTTCCATTGCAATATCCTTTTCCACTCAGACTTGATAGGAAGAGAAGGATATGGAGGATGCAGTTGTTTCAGAGCTAACCAAAGGGTTGCCAGTAATATCAAAAGAATGAATCATTTTCCCTTTGGGAATCAGTGTAAAAGGAAGTAAAATACAACTTGGTCCAGGTTCTCTCTTGCTTTTTGCATAATATCTATGCAAATACAAAACTCTTGGTAATTGAGCAATGCCTTTGAACTTAATAGAAGTCCATCACAGTTTGAAATTACCTGTTACACAGTTATGGCACCATGGATCCACTTCAGTGGCTTTGGCTGCCTCCTATTGAATTCTGAGGTTTGTAGTTTGGTGAGGAATTAAAGCTCTCTCTCTGAGAATGCTACATATCTCTGTTTAATCTGCAGATCTCAGAATTATATAGTACTAACTGTCCCCTGCCACACATTGCTGTAGGCCAGTTTGGTGATCTGGGCAATAAAGTAATGAGAAAGTGTTGGTTTCTAATATATGTAATGTCTTTATGCTTGTGGGTAAACAGTATTTCTTATTGTTTCTTTGTCAGTGTTGATGTAGTGTTTGTCTGGTTTGCCTACTCTGGAACATGCAACATATAAATATCCTTCTTTAGGGGTCCCTTTCAAATCTATGATACTATATCTGTCATATACATATATATGTGTGTGTGTGAATCATATCTATCTATATCTATGGCTGGGTGGCTCTTTGTCAGGAGGGCTTTAATTATGTTTTCTTGCCCTGGTGAAGGGAGTTAGTCTGGATGGCCTTAAGGCAGCATTTCTCAACCTGGTGGTTGGGACCCCTGGGGGGGTCGCATGGGGGTGTCAGAAGGGCCACCAAAGACCATCAAAAAACACAGTATTTTCTTTTGGTCATAGGGATTCTGTGTGGGAAGTTTGGCCCAATTCTATCATTGGTGAGGTTCAGAATGCTCTGTGTTTGTACATGAACTATACATCCCAGGAACTACAACTCCCAAATACAAGTTCTATGTCCCCCAAACTCCACCAGTGTTCACATTTGGGGATATTGAGTATCTGTGCCAAGTTTGGTCCAGATTCATCATTGTTTGAGTCCACAGTGCTCTCTGAATGTAGGTGAACTACAACTCCAAAACTCAAGGTCAATGCCCACCAAACCCTTCTAGTGTTTTCTGTTGGTCATGGGAGTTCTGTGTGCCAGGTTTAGTTCAATTCCATCGTTGGTGGAGTTCAGAATTCTCTTTTATTGTTAGTGAATTATAAATCCCAGCAACTACAACTCCCAAGTGACAAAGTTTATTTTTTTGAATGATGATCACTCCTTGGGTTATTAGATGTCTTGTGGCCAAATTTGGTGGCAATTAGTCCCGTGGATTTTGAGTTATGATGTCACTGAAAACAAACAGAGCATTTATATATATAAATGGAACCATGGCAGTTAGAGTGGAACCAAAGTGCTATAACTTGTAATTTGTAAGGGCCCCTGTCTACCTTGCAGAAGAAGATGTTGTTATTGTTTTATCTGGCTCTGTGACAGGGACAGAAGTTATGGCAAAGGTCTGAAGATGAAGCGGGCCACTTAATGTTTATGGAGCACGCTGGATGGTGTTGGGGACCAAGATTGTCTTAATATTATTTAGGATGACACAAGAAAATACAACAGCAATCTTGCACTCACATTGTGATTAGTTTTACAAATTAACCAGATGGTTTTCACCCCTATGAATTTTTCACCAGCCCTGTGCCCCATTAATTAGTGTCAGTGCTTGAATAGACTTCCCCCCTTTCCAAAAAACAAAGAAACAACAACAACAACAAACAATGCCATCAACACCTAAAGTCTGAAAAATTACTTTTTGGATTACAACTCCAAGAATCTCATGCCCAGAGATTTCTGGGAACTGTTGTTTTTTTAAAAAAAATTCCTATAGCATTCACTTTCTAAGTTCTTCCTCTTTCATATTCAAACTGGCACTATTCTGTACAGCACAGAATAGACTTTAGTAACCTTCTGTGTGATGCAGCCATTGATTTGTCTGTGGCAGACATTGGCTGATGAATGTGTCCTCAACTTAACATCCTTCCTAAAGAATCATGTTGGAAAAAGGTTTGTATTTTGTTGCCTTTGCAGTTTTGTGGGCTTTTGTCCAGTGAGGCCACATTTCTCAGTTTTTCTTTCTGTAGCTCCTTTCACATTTTCAAATTGGAAGTTACAAATTGATCCTGTAGTTACTGAAAATTGGTCTTCAGACATGAGAGACAGTAACAAGTTGGTAGTGCCTGGCAATGTCCGGCTTTGAATCCCATTCCCAACAGCAACCCTGGTCATAAAATAGGCTTGCTGCAGCTCTTCGTCCTATCTCTTTTTTTGTAGAGATGGTTTGCTATCTTTCCTTATGTTTTGGTTTGCATCTAGTTGTACCTCAACAAATCTCATTGCCATGTCACTAATGGAAACCAACTATTTTCGCATAATGTTACATTTGAAAAATATCTTCTCTCTCTGAATTGTAAGAATTTCCCACCCGATGCTCTTTCCAAAGTACATGGTCCCATCAGAAGGCTTTCCAAAAGGATGTTGTTTGTTGTCATTGCTATTATTTATTTTGTTTTCAGGAAATTGATTAATTTTTAAAGTCTGTTTCCATCAAGCAGTGGTATGCTGCTAGTGAATTTGTGAGTTCTGCTGACTTTGTTACATCACCTGTGCTTGGTGAAATACATAGTGTGCCAGTGGAAATAATGAATCCATCATTTAATTTGCTGAAACTGTGAAAGCAAGTCAATAGAAGTCAATTTCCAAAGGATGAGAATTTCAATTAAAGTATTCATCACAGGAAATTAATACTCTGGTTGGATAAATGCCGCTTGTTTCTGTGCCTATGATGGGTTATCTTGTGCTTTCCTGTACCATACTATTCAAAATATGTTGATACTTCTCTATACAATGAGATTTGGCATCATGGCTCTACTTTTATTGAGGGAGAAGAAGTAGCGATTATCAGATGTTTCCATTTCATATCATTCCCCAGTGGCATTGGTGGAATATATTCCATGTGAAAAGTTGTTGCTTTGAACATGATGTTCATTTTGAATGCAATACACAATTCACCTCAGATTTGACACCAAATACACATTTAGAACATCTTAGGTGTACACCCGAAAACTGCCAAGGTACAAGCCAAACTAAAAATGACCTTAAATATATATATTTAAATGTATGGGTTCTATCCTTTAAATAGCAGTTGTGGGTGGTAGTAAAAAGCAGATTCAAAATCAAAGTGTGTGAGGGAGGAGTTAATGACAGCTTCAGCCTACCTCAGAAGCTGTCATTAATCCTAAAAGTGAAACTTCCACTAGTGAGAATGGAAGTTTATGGGGCTAATAGTAGTGTCTAGTTAATGGGCTAGCATAACAGGAATAGGTTTAATCCCTCATTCCCACACACCATGGCCCCTCACTCACTCATTAATTGCTGCTATTGATTAAATAAAAATCATGCACATGAAATGCTTACAAATATATAACACCATACACAATTTGATCCAGCAAAATGACCCACAGCCATCCAAAAGCTCCCATCATGTACTTAAATGCTTGAAATTACTTTTATGTGGGTTCTGACTTGAAAATATCTGGGATTAAAAGGCAATAGATATTAGCTTGTGGTGCTGGATAATATTACCATATATCATTAGGAACATTGTATAATTCATGCAGTTTGACACAACTTTAATTGCCATGGTTCAATGCTATAGAATCGTGGGAGTTGTAGTTTGATGAAACACCAGCACTTTTTGGCAGAGAAGGGTGAAGACTTGTAAAACTATATCTCACATGATTCTATAGCATTGAAGCACGGCAGTTGAACTGGTGTCAAGTTGCATTAATTCTGCAGTGCAGATACAACCTTAGTCATGTTTTTTTTTTACATTTCCAAGTGGTTCCTGAGTTACAACCATCTGACTTACAAATGATTTACAGTTAAGAATGAGGGTGACAGTAAGTGACAGAAATCTCTCCCTAGGAAGGAAAATCCACTCCTGAAAAAAGTTATCACGGGAAAAATATGTCTCAACTGAAATTTTATGATGAGTCCTTGTTTCCATAATGAGCCATTTTTTTTCAAAATCCAGTTACTATATCACAGGTAGAAAGTGAAGTGAAATCCTCTGAAAAGGGGCACAGACAGCATTTCCCTGTGCTATCCACAACCAATATATATATATATATGCTGGAGCTACACTTAAAAATAAAAGTGTTCTGACTTTTCGTACAAATTCACCTTAAGAATAGACCTACAGAACCTATCTTGATAATAACTTGAGGACTGCCTGTATACAAGTGCTTCTCAATATACATTGTAGTCCTCTTAAGGGGGGACGGGACCATTCATGAGTGTAATAACCACTGGATTTTTGCACTGATCTTCCATGTAATCAAAGTGATGCTCAAGATTTTAAAAGAAATATTGTATTACCGTACCAGATGACCAAACTAGATTCAGAAAAGGAGATAGCATTGGAGACCGTGTTGCAAGTATGGTAATATGCCCCAAATAATTTCAGGAGGAAACCAACTTTTGCTTTATAAATTATGGCAAAGCTTTGAATAGGTTGTGCAGATCACTAAAAGTATTATTTTTTGAAAAAGAAATAGATTTGGCACAATATCTGACTGCCCTGATGCATCCCTTATACTCTGGACTTCAATCACTATCAGGACACAATGTGAAAAAACAGAATGGTTTCTCATTGGCAAGGGGATCAGATAAAGCTTCATCTTATCACGGTATCTGTTTAATTCATACACAGAATATAGTGAAGAAAGCCTGAAAGCAGTGTTAAAGTAAAAGTTAAATATTAAGAAAATAAAAAAAAATAGTGACCACTGATGATATGCATAATTCTAAAGGGAATAATGAGGCATTAAAACAGTTACAGATGTTTTCTACTTTGGCTCAGGCATTAATCAAAATTAAGACTAGTCAAGAAATAAAAAAATATATTAAGGCTTGGAAGGGTAGATGTGAAGGAAGTAGTATGATTCTCAGGTGTGAAGGCATATAATGAAATACCAAAGTCAGAATAATCCATGTCATAATATTTTTGATTTCTGTGTATGGGTATGAATGCTGAATAGTGAGGAAAGCCAACATGAAGAAAATCAATCCCTTTGAACTATAGTGGTGAAGGAGAGTTCAACAGATATAATGCACTACTAAAAAAAATATGAATCGGTCCTAGAGATAGTTGGGCATGTACTCTCTATGGAAGCCAGAATGATTAAACTGAAGCTTTCATATTGTGGACTCACCATGAGATAATGTGGCACATTGAAAATACAATAATGCTCAGTAAAGTGGAAGACAGTAGGAAAATAGGAATGCCACATTAAAAATGGATTGATTCAGTTAAGGAATTCATCTCACCAGCTCTGAGTTGCTAAGACCTGAGCAGAGCAATTCATCCCTGAGGATCTTGGAGGTCTCTTCTTCATAGGGTCTCCATAAGTCAAACTTGACTTGATTGCAAACAACAACAATAGAACATTCCTAAGATAGCACAATCTGTAACTTTGCATCAATTCCCTGAAGTGCTACAGCCCAGTTTAACTTCAACTTAAAGTTCTTTGCCTTTTTTCTCCCCACCCAAATGCAAATTGCAAAAATTCCTTTTACCTCAGATATCTCAAAGGCTGAGGCGGGGTGGGGTAGGGAAGGGTGGGGGTGGGGTCCATTCAGCACTTTTGTGAAGTCCCTGGTCATTATCTACCATGTTTATCCAGCAAAATAATCAAGACTGCCCTATTCATAACCTTATATTACTGCAGCTTTGTAAACCTTTCTCTCTTTTTCTTTAGTCCATTTTGTTATTTGCCACTTTAAGCAGAATGGGTTTATTATATCCTAGAAAATGGCAAATACTCGCATATTTGTTTTTGTTTTTGTTCTTACTGGTCAATAGCAATTGAAGTTGGCATCTCTTCAACTGGAATTTTTTGTTGATGCAATGCAGCTGTATTTTTAGTTGCTTCTAATTTTAAATGTGTGGTTTCAGATTTCAGTGTTTTATACAGATATCCATTTTGTCATTTCCATTATTGATATGTACTTTCTGATTTTTACTGTAATTATACACCACTTTGGATGTTATCCATTTAGAAATGAATATGCAGTTTCAGTTTTAAAGAATCTGAAAGTTCTATGCTGCCTCTGTGCTCTCTTTAAGTGTCTCCTCAAAGAGTCAAATGGTAGGATCTTTCATGAGATAAACTCCTCGGTCTTTTGTTTCTTGGCTGTCACAATCCTATTCCACCCCCCCCCCCCCAGCACAGCTAGGGAGGGGAGAGAGAGCTTTGCCCCCACCAAGGATGAAAACCAACCCAAAGTAGTTACTTTGGGGGGAGGAGCCTAAAAATTGGCCTCCCTCCGGTTCAGTCTGCACCTGACTTCATCTCACCCGCCCATTAACAGTATAATTATTGGTTGCCCTAGGGAGCCGGGTAGGAATTTTTTTCCCTCCTACATTTTAGGAGGGTTTTTTGTCTACCCTATACTGTTACCAGGGGTCAGATTGGGTTTTGGTGGTTTAAATAGGTTTCCTGGGAAAACAGCTAGAAAGCAATACATTTGGTGTGCACCCAAAGCACCCCCTTTTGGGACAAAAGCCATTAACATAAAAACATCACCGGTTGTTATACTAACCGAGGTGAATACAAGATAAATGGCTTTGAAATGGGGAGGGTCTTACCTCAACATCCTTGGGGAAGATTCCTCCAACACATTGCTTATAAGGTACCCAGGTGTACTTCACCAGGGACTGGGTGCTTCACCCTTTGAGCCGAGGGGTAGGCCAGAAAGGGACACCACCTTGGCTTTATACACTACACGTTCATGCTAGTCTGATCTTAAGTTCCAGTTATAGATTTAATTAGATAATAGTTAATAAAGTTGCCCAGTGTTTAAACCCATAACTGTTTTGTGGTGTCTTCATTTGGGGGCAAACATCCCTTCCTTGCCTCCTTCACTTTCATGTTTTTCTTATATTAGGTACTCTATATGCTCATGTGTCTAGACATTTTAGTCAAAAATCACTCCCCCTTGCAAAAACAAAACCACCCCCCCCCCCACAGGTCAACTTATCCATGGGTAACTCTTACCAAAAAAAGGTACTATCCCTGAATAGAGAGGTGAAAGGCACGAGCCTTTCAGGACCTGAAAGAAGAACTGACCCCCCTACTATTTCCTCCATGGTGCTGTTTTGGGGTGCCTGGCCAGGAAAATGATGGTGACAGGCTGGAGAGGGCCTTGTAGCAGCATTGGTGCTTTCTCCTCTCTTCAGACTAGAACTTGGTTATTCACAGTTCATTTCAAAATCCATATTTTTGACTCTCAGATCTTCTCTTGACTTAAACATGAGGTTGAGTGAGAAAGGTCAGGCTTAAAAACTAGGAGAGCGCCAGAGTGAAAATTGGATATAGCTTCCAGACAGTTTTAATGATGAATTTTAAACTTCATTCTATGACCAGTTTTTGTTTTTTATATTTTAATATATGGAAATATGTTTTAATATGTGTGTTTTGCAGGGTGTTTTTAAGTGATTATGTGTTTTGATTGTGTGTTTTAGCAATGTTGTAACCCACCTTGAGCGGTGAGCAGAGGCGGGTAAGAAATAAAATAATAATAATAGTAATAATTAGTTGTATAGAAGAAGGGATATCAGCAGGTGTTGCAGGTTACTTGGTTGCATGACAAGCATCATTAATTAACATTACCCTTTCTACACAACTCTTAAAGGTAGTGTCTTCTACACAACTATTAAAGGTTTTCAGTATGACAGGCCTGGATGACATCATCCTACCACTGGTCAGTTAGGGTTTGGGTTCAGCATGTGATTGTGTTCATTCATCTTTAAAGTAACTTTCCAGTTGGACATGCTTTACTCTAAGGTATAGCCAGTGGGTAGCTTCATAGTCAATGCTGAGTTCTAAAATGCATGATTAAAATGTGTGCTCTTGCATTGATCTTCTTCTCATCTGTGCTGGGGGAGGAAGGCTCAGAGACAAAGAGCAGCCCAGATATTGAGAAATTTCAAGCCAAGTACTAAGGAACTGGAGAAAGAGATTGACCCATGACTGTCTATAAGAACCAAGATCAGAATCTAATATCATGAGTAGGAAGCTAGAACCACATTGTAGAAATACATGTTTAGAAATATTTATGTACACATATTTGCCTGAAACTATATCTGATATCCTGATCTCATGAGCTTTAATGGATTCAAACTGTTGATGGTAAAGTATTTTGAAAAGGCATATTTCTGAATATAGCTGTTTCTAGCATGAGGACTGTTCCTTCAGAACAGAGATTGTAGGCATTGAACCTGGCATTTTGGTCTGGAAATCAACTAATATGCTTTTGGTAGGGATGGTCAGGGAATTCTTTTTCAAAGTGTCTTGCTGATTAGATAAAACTCTCCTGCCTTTCTACAACAAATTAAAAAAAATAGTGAACTCAAAAGGTTTTAGTGTCCACTCTCTTACCTCCACATAGATAAACTTGGGTTTATGGAGCATGTGGGATTACATTCCCCAGCATGCTCTGGACGTTTTATATAACAGCAGCCATTTTTGGCCTTGCAGGATAGAAATTTTAACAAACCTTTTGTTATACCATCTTACATGTCAAGTGTTTAAATGATACTCACCACATGTTATTTAAAATGCGCTTCTATCTATCACTGAACTGATGGTTTTTAAAAACTTCCATGAAACAACATAATTAATTGTGTACTGTTTATTGCCTTCTTATCAGTGTGCAGTTGTAAGCAGAAGAATGTGGCCCCAGTGGAAACTTGTAACATGGCATCTCTCCTATAGTTACCACAACTCCTCTCATATGTACAGTCAGTCATATTATGTAATAAATGTGTGTTTTTTAATTTTGATATTCAGCATTTCTAAAGTTACATTATAACCAAAACTGGACTCTTCTACAATGCCCTCTTCGTTCCATTAAAAATAGCATTCAGACTAAGAACTTTAAAATAAAAATGGCTCTAATAATGCTATTCATGATACTGAAAACCTATTAGTTTTAACTTTTTAATTGGATAAACAAAGCTGCAGACACAACTTCCCTCCAGCACTTTTTATTGCAAAGTCATAGTTTATCTATGCTAAATAAATTAGTCTTACAAATTTACATGTGATAGACCAAACAGCTCAGCAGCATAAAAATGATTTCCCTCGTTGTAATAAGGTGGCAATGGGAGATGGAAAATTTACTATTTAGGATTACAACTTTCAGGATTATATATCAGCATGGCCACATTCCATGCTGGTTTGGTGAGTCTGAGAGTTATAGCCCCAAAGTAATTTTTCCAGCTTCAGGATGCAACCTGATCTATCTTCTATCAGCTTTAGTAGGGAAGGATTTATTGGCCAGCTTCCATTGAGTTTATATGTACTGTATGTGTGCAAGTATGTATTTCTTATTTTTGTTTCACCTTCTAGTCCACAAGGAGTCCCAAGGTGACATACAAATACAACCAATTTAAATAAATAAAGATCAAATATCTTCTAAAACTCCTAAGAGCAGGCTAAAAACAAGCCTAGAATCTAATTTTGAAATGGCTAAAGCAGAAATTTTAAACACTGAATGTCACATGGAACAGTATTGGGAAGAAGGTGGCGGTGTGGAGGAGCTGTCAATCTCTCCTTTGCCGTGGACCGACCACCATCTGATCAGGTTTAGACTCGTTGCAACTTCTAACCTCCGCAGGGGTGGTGGACCCATTAAGATGGTCCGCCCCAGGAGGCTTATGGATCCAGAAGGACTCCTGATGGCTCTTGGGGATGTTTCCGCTGCCTTGGATGGTGATTCTGTCGATGCCCTGGTCGCTCACTGGAATAGGGAGCTGACTAGGGCAATAGACATGATTGCTCCGGAGCGCCCTCTCTTAAGTCGCCGAGCGAAACCTGCCCCTTGGTTCAACGAGGAGCTGGTGGAGCTAAAGCGAACAAAGAGATGGCTAGAGAGCGTGTGGAGGAAAAAGCCCAGTGAGCCAAACCAAACACGTCTACGTCTTTATCTAAGGGCGTATGGCACGGCAATAGAGGCTGCGCAAAATGCTTTCTACTCGGCAAATATTGCGTCCGCAAGGAACCGTCCGGCAGAGCTGTTCCGAGTAGTCAGAGGGTTGTTGAATCCCACCTCGAGTGGGTCCCCTGACGACTCGGCAGTGCACTGTGAAGCATTTGCTCAGTTCTTTGCGGACAAAGTCGCTTTGATCCGCGCGGGCTTTGACACCACATTAACTGCAGTCTCTGAGGATGTAACTCAAGCATCTGCTTGTCCAATTTTGTTGGATTCGTTTCAATCTGTTCAACTCGATGAGGTCATCAGGGTTCTGGGAGAGGCGAGACCTACCACATGCATCCTAGATCCCTGCCCTTCCTGGCTGGTAAAAGAAGCCAGAGGGGGTTTGGCAGAGTGGGTAAAGGTGGTGGTTAATGCCTCCCTTCGGGAAGGCAAGATTCCAGCCAGCTTAAAACAAGCTGTCATCAAACCACTGTTGAAAAAACCATCACTAGACTCCACTCAATTCGTCAACTTTCGGCCAGTCTCCAATCTCCCCTACTTGGGCAAAGTCCTGGAACGTGTGGTGGCCTCGCAACTCCAGGAATTCCTGGTGGACACGGACTATCTAGATCCGTCACAGTCTGGCTTCAGGCCGGGACATGGTACTGAGACAGCCTTGGTCGCCTTAGTTGATGATCTGCGCCGGGAACTGGACAGGGGGAGTGTGTCCCTGTTGGTTCTGCTGGACCTCTCTTCGGCCTTCGATACCATTGACCACGGTATCCTTCTGGGATGCCTCGCGGGAATGGGTCTTGGGGGTACTGCCTTGAGTGGCTCTGGTCCTTTCTCGAGAGTCGCTCCCAGAAGGTGTCACTAGGGGACTCCTGCTCGACTCCTCGGCCATTGCACTGTGGAGTCCCACAGGGCTCAATACTGTCCCCTATGTTGTTTAACATATACACGAAGCCGTTGGGAGAGATCATCCGGAGTTTTGGGGTGCGATGTCATCTGTACGCAGATGATGTCCAGCTCTATCACTCATTTCCACCTACCACTAAGGAGGTTGTTCAGGTCATGAACCGGTGCTTGGCCGCTGTCTTGGACTGGATGAGGGACAACAGATTGAAACTAAATCCAGACAAGACAGAGGTACTCCTGGTCAGTCGTAAGACCAAACAGGGTACGGGGTTACAGCCTGTGCTGGACGGGGTCACACTCCCCCTGAAAGCTCAGGTACGCAGTCTGGGAGTTCTCCTGGATTCATCGCTGAGCCTGGAACCCCAGGTCTCAAAGGTGGTCAGGGGAGCATTCGCACAATTAAAACTTGTGTGCCAGCTGCGTCCGTACCTTGGGAGGGCTGACTTGGCCACGATAGTACACGCTTTGGTTACATCCCGCTTAGACTACTGCAACGCTCTCTACGTGGGGTTGCCTTTGAAGACTGCCCGGAAGCTGCAGCAAGTCCAACGCGCGGCAGCCAGATTACTAACGGGGGCTGGGTACAGGGAGCACACCACTCCGCTGTTACGCCAGCTGCACTGGCTGCCAATTAGCTTCCGAGCACAATTCAAAGTGCTGGTGTTGACCTATAAAGCCCTAAACGACTCCGGCCCTGTTTACCTCTCTGAACGTATTCTCCCCTACGAACCATCAAGATTATTAAGATCATCTGGAGAGGCCCTGCTCTTGGTCCCACGAGGGGACGAGGGACAGGGCCTTCTCGGTGGTGGCCCCGTGACTCTGGAACTCTCTCCCTCTGGAGGCCAGAACCGCCCCATCCATCCTAACATTTAGGAAACGGGTGAAGACGTGGCTGTGGAGTCAGGCCTTCGATGAATGAGACAACACCATAGGACCCTGGATGGAAGTTGATGTAGATCCATCTTAATAGGATGACTGACCACTGTAGTTTTATATATAGTGTTTTTAAAGTTGTTTTTGTAATTGTGATATATGATATTTTAGTGAGTGTATATGTTTTTTATGGCTGGAAACCGGGCTGAGTCCCTCAATGAGGTTGAGAAGCTCCGTATAGAAAACTGTGAAATAAATAAATAATAAATAAATATTGCCCAATGAAAACTTAGGACTTCATCACATGATTGGCTGTAAGTGTCTTAGGATGCTTGCAGCACAGCTGATCAACACAGCCCCACGTCATCCATCACATACTACAGGCTAATTTCTGGCAGGGCTCTATCGATGAATTGGGGCACAAGTATCTTATGATGCTGTACCCAGAACACAGGAGTCTTCTAGTGTTCCATTTGGAACAACGGGGCTAGTGCGGGGGAGGGGGAAACATTGCTGCTGGTGAGGCAGGATTGTGATGAGTTCCCCAAAAGAGATAGGGAGAGAATTCCACAGTCAAGGCATAGGAAGGCAATAAGCCAGCAGCACTGGAATGGTGGTTAGTGAAAAGCCAGACTGAAGGGGGCTGGGCAAGATATTGCCACAACTATCTTGATGGACCACTATCCAATATGAAGCAGCCTTTCCAATATTCATTTAGATGAATACTGTCCACAGGAGAACTTGATCTTCCAGATGTTTAGCAGAAAACATTTGGAAGGCTAAACAAATATTTTCTCTCATCTGTAACACTGACTGGAAGCAGCACCATGTCCTGTTCTTTTAGCGTCAAAGCACAGAGTCATAGAGACAGTCAAGACCACAATGGCCATCTGGTTCAACCCTTTGCCAGACAGAAAAATCAAAGGCATTTGCAACAGATAACCATCCAGCCTTTGTTTAAAAAATTCCAGAGAAGGAGATTTCTCCACGCTTTGAGGCAGCAGTATATTCCACTGCTGAACAGTTCTTATCACCATCTCTACCGATGATCTACCGTATATACTCGAATATAAGCAGACCCGAATATAAGCCGAGGCACCTAATTTTACCACAAAAACTGGGGAAACATATTGATTTGAGTATAAGCAGAGGGTGGGAAATGCAGCAGCTACTGGTCAATTTCAAAATAAGCATAGATACCAATACAATTACATTAACTGAGGCATCAGTAGATTAAATGTTTTTGAATATTTACATCGAATTTTAATATTAGATAACTCTGATTAAACCATTATTCCCACCTTCTTCAATGTAAATGTGCTTACATATCCTTCCAATAAGAGAGTAAAATAATAAATGCAGTAATAACAATAATAGAGTAAAACAGTAAATGTAATAATAACAATAATAAAGTAAGATAAATGTAATAATAATAATAGAGTAAAATGATAACTATAGTAATAATGAATAGAGTAAAATAATAAATGTAATCAAAATAATAATAATAATAATAATAATAATAACAACAATAACAATAACAACAACAGAGTAAAATAATAAATAACATTGACTTGAGTATAAGCTGAGGGGGCCTTTTTGAGCCTAAAAAATGGCTGAAAAACTAGGCTTATATTCGAGTATATACAGTACATGGAATTTATCCAATTCAGTGAGGTATTTCTGTAGGAAGCACTCACACAAATGCAGCAGTAAGATGCATTGTGCTCCTATGTATATTTGTTTGGAGTACATCTCACTGGAGTTAATGAAACTTCTTGATATACATAAGGAAAGGTTGTTTCTTGGTAAAACTAAAATTAGCTTTTCACTAATTGCCTCATCTTGACTAAAAATCTATAAATATATCACCACTAATGGGAGAACAATGATGAAGTAAATGCCCGTTATGATTGAAAAGATGTATCCCCATAGTGTAACATTATTAGTACATTGCCCACCAAATGTAGCTATATCATATACCTCAACCAATGTTTCTAAGGACATTTTGTAATTGTTAGTGATAAACCAAGACCAGATGCTAAGATCCTTAATATAAACTCCTTGAGCACAAGAGGAAATAATGAGTGCATCCAGCTTTAAACCAAGTACGGGATACCTGCAGCCCCCAATATAGTTGTTATGCAGTTCCTGTCCCAAGCCAACATAGTCAATGATGAGGAATAATGGGTGTTGCAGAATTATATACTGCTTCCCACAACTAGCAATTTTTGCAGTTCTTACTGTTGTGACATTTTCCTGCTATGCTTAAGTTTTGTTTTGCTGCGTTTGTATTTCTTTACATCATTTAGAGCACTCAGGAGCATCCATCACCGCCTATCATTTGATCAGCCAAAGGCTTCTGTAGACACAAATCATCATGATTTCATGAGTGTTTCCCCACAGAGAATTCTAATTTCCCTCAGTAATGGGAGTTAGTCAGCCATATAGAACTCTGTGATGCATGGAACTGTGCTTTGAGTAAACTGCAGGGACAGCCTCAAGTTGTGTACAGCACACTGAGGCTGCATTAACAAGTAGCTTTACATTCATGTCAGTGCAATTTGTGAAGAATGCAAAGCTGGAAGGGACTACAAAGACTATCAGAACCACAAGATACAGGAATGGTTACCAAATCCAATGGCTCACAAAGGGGATTTAATAGAAGAATTGAGCCATCAATGGCACAAGCCACGATTACTGATCCCCATCATCAGAATGATGATTTTCCAGTGACTGAGGAATGCAAGATGGAGAGAGGAGATGAAATCATGTCCTTTATCCAAATGATTGGCCAGGTCTGTTCCACTTTTTTTTTAAAAAAAAATATAGAATCATAAAGTTGGAAGAGACCACAAGAGCCATCCAGTCCAATTCGCTGCCAGGCAAGAATACACAATCAAAGCACTCAAGACAGATTTCAATCCAACCTCTGTTTAAAAACCTTCAGAGAAGGCAACCCCACTATACTCCAAGGCAGCTTATTTTACTGTCAAATAGCTCTTAATGTCAAAGTTCTTCTTAACATCTAGGGTGGAATCTCTTCTCCTGTTGTTTGAATCCAACTCCATCTTCAATATGACATTCTTTCAAGTATTGAAAGATAGTTACCATATCACCTCTTAACCTTCTCTTCTCAAGACTAAACATATCCAGCTTCCCAAGATACTCCTCCAGGACATGGTTTCCAATCTCAATGTCCTCATGCTTACATTTCTTGGATGCTTTTTGTAAAGAAACTAAAAATGTCTTACAATTAAAATGTACAAACGTTAAAAAGAAAAGCAGTATGTTATGTTAACACTAGCCATCTAACTTATAAACAAAGTAAGATACATTAAAAAATAAAGAAACAGAGGAAAGAAAAAGAGAGGGGAAAGGGAAAGAGAGAGAAATAAAAGGCATACAAATAAAACAATATAGGAATCTGCCCCTCTAATCCTGACTGTAATGGTAAAACAAAAAGGGAAAGAAAAAACAAAATATGTTATTATACCATTATAGAGCCAACTAAATGATCCTACTAAAATTACTAAGAACCACAACCAAATATTATTACTGGCACATCATCAGTATTCTTATTGCTCAAAAAGTCTATAAATCATTACAGTGTTTTTAAAAATCTTCAATTTCCTAATTCCTTATTCCAATCTTCATTGATTTGTCAGTTTGGGTCACATCGGGACCTTAATAATTCATTTTTCCATTGTTTGTACATCAGTTAATTTCCAGTTTTGAGCAAACAACATACTTGCTGCTGTTATAATTATCCAAGAAGTAATTCATTTATTTATCTTAAGATATCCAAAAAGACACCAAAACACATTTCTGCCAACATTACAAAGCCTACTCTTTTTAAAAGAAATCTTAGACCAGTAACTTTTTATGTTCTTACACATATGAAAAAAGGACATTCTTTATCTTTACTGTAGGTTGTTATTTAAAACATTTTCCAGAAGAGCAAATGATAAGAATAATTCGTAGGCGTAGTTTAACACATTAAAAATAAAAATAAAAATCCCTCACGCTTAGTCAAAATTTCCTTTATTGTAATTAGGACACTTGAACTCATATTCTTTTTAAATATTAATTGTGTGGCCTTTCCATTTTGATCAGAGAGACCTGCTTGCCAACAGCATTGAAAGTCCGTTTAAGTGTCCTTCCTACAGTGAAGAATTAGATGCACTTGAAAAGCAGGTGGCAGGCAATTTCCTGAAAATCAGTCCTTTTTAAGGGTGTAATTTATTAGACAACTGAAATGGTGGTGCTTGAGTGTTCTAGGAAGATGGATTTTTGTGGCAGTGACATCTAGCAAGCTTTTATTAATCTATTATTATTATTACTCTACACGTGTAGCTAAGATCCAAATTACACTGAATTCTGAGGTTCCTCCCATAACTGGAAATTCTATTCCACCAAAAAAAAAATAAATCTAGAGGTTTGGGAAAACCCCTGGAAAGTCTTTTTTGTGCCATGGAGAGCAGTGGAAGGAGAAGGACAGTCCTGTTTTTTTGTTGGGTTTGGATATAGACGATGATGACGACCCATATGCGTTACTGGACTTGTGGCACAGAGCAGGGCACACCCTGCAACTGTCCCAGTTTGACAGACACAGTCCTGGTCAATCCTCTGATGCCCCACTTTTCCAACTGCTTTTAAGATGTCCCAGTTTATCTTCTTCCTTCCACTTTCCCCCTCTGTCTGTGGCTTAAATCAGTTGCTGCAAATTGGATTTATCTTGACAATCTTGACCACCGTGTAGTGTTTATTGGGAACACATTCCAAACCCCTATCAATTATTGTTGTCCAGTCAGTCAGGAAATCTTAGAAAAGCACCTGCACTTACAAGTCCAGAAGGAAATGGGGTATGCATAGAGAAGCAGAGCTGTGCTCCCCAGAGGGAAGACTTTGGGGATTCTGCAGTAATTGCTGAGTAACAAGACTTCTGAGTGTCATGCATTCTTTGTGGGATACATAAAATGCATAGTTGGAATGCAAATCTAGAATTTATTGCAGAGTTGGAAATTTCTACTGAAGTATTTGCTTCTCCTTAATTACCACCTGGAATTTTCTTTGTTTTTTTTTATACACAAAAGTGATGCTGCTTCAGCATCTTCAAGAGTTAGCTTCAGTTTCTCATGTAGTCTTCTCTTCCAACACTATTTTTTACCATTTTAAGCCATTTTTGTATTTTAAGTGCTTCTTCAAAAATAACAAAAGTTATGTGTTAATGATATTTTTGTATATCTCAACACACATCCTAACCAAGTAACATGTCATAGATAACTTACAAGCATGACAACTGGAAAGCCCTCTGGACTAGTACATTAAATTATCTCTTCATTTTGCACCAAGTAACAGGAACATATTGCTTTTGAAAACTACTGTCGCAGGCTTTGCCCAACTGTGCATAAATCTTATCCTAAAAATCCTTTCAAGTAGTCTGGACTGGCAACTATTGAAAAAAGATTGGCAGGCAAAACTGTTAGGAAGGAAGAAGGAACCTCTACAATGGAGTATAAGCAGACACTTATCATTGGGTAAACCTGTTTCAAAGTTTGACCTTAGAGAAACATGATCAAAGTTCTTCCAGATTAGTTCACTAACACCCCTAAAATCACAAGGTTCTCCCAAGCTTCTCACTTTCATAGGGCATTTGCTTTGAACCAGCATATAATCAGCTTTTGAAATGCCGCATGAAAGTCTCTCCAGGCAGAAATAAGCCCTAAGTTGTTGAACATTTTAAATGTAGGGCAGGTCATTTGGGGAAATTAAACTTAACAGAATTGTTATTAAACCTGGATAGTATTTTTAATGTGCTGACATTTCAGCCCTTTGGCAAAATTCTTAAATAACTTTCCTAGCCATAGGTTAGGGGAAGGTTTGAACTGGACAGCAGGGGTTGTTCCTGTGATATGAAGAAGTAAATCAGTAGGCATCTGGGATGTTAGTCTTTTTATACTGGATACCATAAACACGTGGAATGAATGAATAGCCCAGCCTCAAAGAACAATAATGCTGCAATTCTGGTCCATATAACATAGCATCATATTTCAAGCATAATCAATACATGTTTTGTTAGAAGAGGTTTAAAAGACCATCAGGCAGTTACAGTGAAATTGCCTCTCCTCTGTCATTCATCCCCTGGCTTCTCCTAAACAAAAATTAAGGGTCCTTGAGAATGAGGTTATACTCCTGAGCAACATGGCTAACAGAATAAACTTTAAACAAAACCCAAAGGGCCAAGTAAGGACGTTTCTTCATTTGTTGACTGGGGAAAACAGTGATTTAATGGGGCAAAGGGAAATCTTTCTCTTTTTGAAATCACATCAGTACACCAATACTGAAGTTTACATATTGAACCATATAACAATCAATGTATTGTCGAAGGCTTTCATGGCCGGAATCACTCAGTTCTTGTGGGTTTTTTCGGGCTATATGGCCATGTTCTAGAGGCATTTCTCCTGACGTTTCGCCTGCATCTATGGCAGGCATCCTCAGAGGGTGAGGTGTATATAACAATCCATCTTTTAAACATACGGATTTCTTTTCAAACTTTAATCCACCTCCTTGCACCCTCTCAAAGTTTGATCTGCCTATTGGTTTGCAATTTTGCCCAGAAAGCTTCTCTAAGAGAGAGCTTAAAGTTTTTGATCAAATTCTTTTTATTCCTGGAAATTCATTAATTACTGATTCAGCAAGCACATCACTGGCTGAAAAGCAGACTAAATTGCCCAAATTCATAATGTCTAATGAGATTTCAAAACACTAAAGAGGAACGATTGAACCAGTTCCAAAGTGAGATATAGACTGCCAACAGCGACAGTTTTAGAGAAACAACTGTGGAGAAAATGTAAGAGAGGAAAACGGTGCTCTGTATAGTCAGTGCAAAGACTTGGGGATAAGGTAGCTGTTTTCCAAATTGGGGGTATATGTTCAGATCTACATACTGTGAAGCTCTTTTAGGGATGTGAAGAAGTTTTACCTTAGATTTTATTGAGATTTGCTATTTTGGTATCTGAGACTGTATCTTGAAGACTCTCTAATCGCTTTATGTGATATCGCTTCCACGCCCTAAAGCACAAGACTCGGATGCTAGCATTTCAGGATGTCACATTTTCTGTAATTTGCAGAAATTACACTTTGAGAAAAACTCCTGACTTTGCACAAAACTAGTGTCTTCTTTCCCACTTTAGACGTTAAGCAAAGACATACATTGGGCACAACAGGACCGGCTGATTGATCACAAAGGTACAAACAAACCAGCCAGTACAAGGCAGCATATTTTTCATAACTGTGCATAATACATACATGCGCAAAAGCCATTCAAGAAATTACATACATTTTCTTTGAAACCATACAACATTACTGAAATTCTGCCATTTTGAAGTGAAGTGATTCTACTCTTTCTCATTTTTCTCATTTACTATGCAAGGAGAAACCGAGACAGGGTTTGCATCCCTAATAGTCTCTCTCTGAACTTCACATTCTCATGGCCAACATTAACTAATATTTTGCTTTGGTTCCAGAACATGTATTAGCTAATTGGAGCAAATGGCCTAGGATGTTCCTGTGCTTTTAACAGCAGTTTGAGATGCGTACATTAACAGATCAAGCTTTTTGCAGCAATGATATAAACATGATTGCCTGCCAGTTGCTGCAGATCAAAAGATCAGTTGCTGCTAATGGGCAGCTGCAGAACACAGCTCAAATCTTGGCAATATTGGCTCAGCAGTCCAGCCTCTTCATTGGAACTCCTAGTATTATGATTAATTTGACTAATAAAAGGCAAACCAACCTTCCTTCCCTCCTTCCCTCCTTCCTTCCTTCCTTCCTTCCTTCCTTCCTTCCTTTCTTCCTTCCTTCCTTCCTTCCTTCCTTCTTCTCTCTTCCCTTTCTTTTCTTAAAAAAAAAGAATTTAAAGATATCACTTGCCATCTCTGAAGCAGTAACTGGCATACTTTAAGGCCAAACAAAGCACACAGATTAATCTCAGTTGGTAAGTATCACAGATATGGACATATTGCTATCGACCCTTGTCCTTGGACATTTGTCCAGGGGGAAATGCAGTGAAATTTAAGCTGTATTATATTATTAATGCATCTCTCAGGGAAGGAAATTTTCCATCTCATTATGCAAAAACTTATATATCAGTACAGCCTTGCCCCCACATCCCAATGTTCATAAGGGCTAGGGGTCCAGGACTCATGCAAAAGTGGAAAAACATTAATGTCAAACTTTTTTCCCCATCAACGCACACATTTTAAGGCAGTGATACCACACTGAGATTCCTCTTCTTTACCTTGAAGACTACAAAAAAAGGTGAAGGGGCAGAGGTCAAGGAACCATTTAAGTAAAATTGACTGGAAACCTGTATTGGCTTGTACTTAACTAAGTATGCAATGAAGCATGGACCTAACTACTCCTGTATTTACCCTTCCAAACCTAACAGAAACTAATATGATCATCAGCCAAATGGACCTCCTTCTCCCCATACAACCAATGTCAAGTAGACAAACTATTTCGTATTCATGATCACAACTTAGTCATGATGTTGACACCATAGTCATGATTTTAACTCACCCCTACTTATTTTACTGGGCATCAGCTGCATAGGGAGAATGAAATCCATTCTGTTGATTATCACAGCACAGTTGAAGTTTCCATCAGGTCTGGAGTGGTCAGGGCAGGAGTATAAGATAATATAGGAATCTGATTGAGAATTGCCATGCAATTTCTCTTGGTTCTACTTAGTTTAGTTTAGAGATGATATGGACAAGTTTCTTTAAACATTTCCCTTGCATGATGTGACCAGCATGAGAATAACACAGGCTTTTATATTTATATTACCAGCATTTCCTGCAATGCCTTGTGAGACACTAGGAATCCTGCAATGGCATACATTACACTAGAGATCATAGATTGAGCAGTCCAGTGCATCCGAAGGGTGGTGTGTTGGAGAATCCCAGACCAAGCTTTTAGCTTCAAAGAAGTTTTGATTTAAACAACTAACTGCACTTATAAATGCTAGTGAGAAAGACACTTCCTGATTAAGTGTCAAACTAGACATTAACAGGAATGTGTATTCCCTATAAATAATCTATTTCCTTTCCCGCAATAGGATTTACTCAAACGTATGTAACTCAACAATCAGATGTTCAAAATAAGCCCATGTTTAATTTCTGATGACAAATCAGGAAAACATGGCACATTCAAGATATGTATTTGGAGGTAGATCTATGACAATTAGACTTTTTTAACCAGTTCAGAGAGCACCTGTGCAAAAAGGTGTGGTAATAATAATAATAATAATAATAATTCTTACCCGCCTCTCCTCATAGATCAAATTTGGATAATTTGATCCTCAAGAAAATCATTCCACAGAACATAGATTGTATCTGACATCTCTGAACCCCAACCCATAAAAGCTGTCTGTATGCAAAAATCACCCACCCTTCTCTCCTATTTTGACTATTCAAAGCTTTGTTCAGCAACAATGGCCAAGTACCTCTGGCTCCATTTGCTTCCTCTCTTTTTGGGAGGTGAGTTGACAAGGCATTGGCAAGCAGTGGAAAGAGGCAGAGGCTATTGGCACCTCTTCTGAGCAACATTAATCTGGCTATAGTTCACATTATGGCTTTGATAGGACAAAGGAAAGATTAGAGCAGTAGCTAATGAAAGGCTTGGGTCACTCATTGATATTTCTCCCCCTATTATTTCTTCATAGACGGGATGAAATGAGCACCTACTCTGGGAAACAGTGGGGGAGGCTGCCCTTCTTGCTTAATGCTCTTTATATAAAAAAGGTGCTAAGCTCTCTGAAGAATTGACTATATCTGCAATTGCAAAAATTGTTCTCCTTTCCATGAGACAACTGACTTTACAGGAATTTGCCACTGTCACCACCACCACCACATTTATCATATTTATCTTACCTTTTTTCACAGATTCAAGGCTTAATGTGGTTTATGAATAAAAACAAATGCAATGTAGTTAAAACAAATAGAATTATAATCCCAATAAAAAGATTCTGTTTTCAAATCCTATCATAATGAAAAATATTTGTCTGTTAATGGAAGAATAGCAAAAAAGTGTGTGAAAGTGTGTGTGTGTGCGTGTGTGTGTGTGGGGGGGTATCATTCTATCCTCCTTGGGAAGAGGGTTCCACCACCCAGGAGGCTCTATCAAAAGAGTTCCCATTAAAGGAAATCAATGAAAAGAAAGACTGCAAACTTTGAACAGGTGTCTCTTAGTATGGAGAAAATGCATGGCCAGTCAGTCCTGTTTATTTAGATGTTTAGCACACTGAGGCTTGAGCAGGGCAGGTTAGCAATGTGGTGGCCTCATTTTTCCTGGTGCCCTCCCTAAGCACCCATGCCTGAGCAGCTTTTTAATTGACTCCCAAGAAGAGTGGCTAAGCACAGATAATGGGCTTTGGCCCACCTTTTCTAATGAGCTAGCCTTCTGGGGCCTATGAGGTGACATGAATAATGAATCCTTCCAGGTAGGGGAGCGCTGAATTCCAGCTTGTCAATTAAAATACCCCAGGCTCAGCCATTTCAGTTAAATTGACTCATTTGGGAAGTGGGGGAGAGACTAGCAGGAGCCAGAAAGAAGGGAGTTGTCTATACTGGGAAGGAGAAATTTGAATCGAGGTTATTAGCTCCTGTCTGATTTATATGCAGTGGTGAATATGACCTTATACCATGGAGAGAGCAGTAAACTAGTCCTAATTGTAGCTCATTGCTAAGGCCTAGGGCATGCTGGAGCACAGCTGGTCATGGACATGTATGCAATAACTAGTATAAATAAGACATCATCTGATATTTCTTTTGGCTTTGGATGGCAGATAGATTGTAAGATTTTGCAGTTAACAATCTGGAGAAGAAACAGGAATTATGTTAGGTAATTGACTAGTTGGTACACTAAAAGCATCTCAATTATACCTCAAATATGGAGACAACCAAAATTGATTGACTGATGTTCAGTCTAATTCTTGGCCAGAGAGATCCCTAGAAAGTAGCCCTTCCCTGTTTTGCCTCTCTAGTTGAACTTGGCCAACATATCTTATTTGGCTGATTCCTTACATTTCTTTCAGGCAGGTCTTTATAACTTAAGCAAGGTCAATTCTTGTTCCTCCTGAATGAAGTTATTCATGAAATATTTGTTTCCCATTTGCTGACCTGGCATTGTTTAGCAACAATTGGAAAACAGGAAAGAGTGCATAGCTTTTCTCTGTAGTACCATCAACACAAGTCAAAGCTATAGTATTCTCCGCCACACACTGACTGGCAACCTGTTAAGACAGATTTGTAAACTAAATTTATACCCTTGTAATTATTTGGCATTCACATTCATGACGGTGTCTGCAAATGCCCCACACTCTGCAATGCTGACTAGATTTTCATGTGGGATTTGGAGGTCAAATTGGGAAGAAGAACATAGTCAGTGCATCATAGCTATGTCTCCAATGTAGGAACCCAACCTATATTCATAATGATCTATATAAACATAATATTCTGTATGCAGAGTATGTTTAAGGAATTAAGCCTGGGAGAGTTCCTAAGAATATGAGGAAAAGGCTGCATTTCCCCTGGAAGAAGACCTGTTGCTGCCTTTTGTCCCCTATATGGTTTGCTTAGCAGGACACCTTCAACAGTTGCTTGAGTCTAAAGCCTTTTCAGCACTTAGCACAGTGGGAAGCATCAGGTAAACTAGTTCTTGACTGATGCTGGCAAAAGCAAGAGCTTATTATTTACCTCCAATCAAGAGGGTATTTTACTGGTGTGCGTTCTCTGAGTCCCAGCAGCTCCAACAGAGCCTTTATTGCTGGAGATTAAACCCTGACCCATATGTGATGACATATATTAACTTCACCAGAAGAGAGGAGAGTCCCCAGAGCCCTTCTGCACCAAGTCATTTGCAGCCCAGCGGAGGCTGTTGTAAAGGCCAGCTAGGCGAAGGCGATGAAGCCGTCATATCAATGCTTACTACTACATGGGGGAGCTCCAAATCGTACAAATTTTCTATTTGGGAAAAAGCTTTCCTGGAAGAGTTAGCTGAACATTGCATCACAGATTACTTTGATGGCATAGTTTGGCACTGGACTACATGGCTGTGAAGAACCAAGTGCTGGGAAGATCCATCCTTTCCTAACAATGAGTACAGAGCAAAAGACCCAAGGAAGCAGAGTTACCATATGACACTGAAAAGAAAACAACTTGAATATTTTTATTTCTCCAGAAGGGATAGAGCTATTTCTCCTCAGCTTAATCAACAAGACAGGAGTGACAGACGGATCTGTTACTGCATTATGGGTGCTCCTCCAGTGGCTGCCCTGTATTGTATAGGTGCTATTCCGGTGCTGAATCTCTTTTGAATCCAGGAACTGAATAGTCCCTGTAGGGAACAGGAAAATGTTCCGTCGATTCACTGTTCTTGTAGTAAAAGGCATGGCCCGACTTACCGAGACAGGGAAGTTGCGGTGCAGGGCGTTCCCCACCGCCATTCTTGCCTTAGGGGGGCTTCTTCCTCCCAGAAGCCCCCTTGGGTGGCGGGAAAGTTTCCCGCCACCTGGCCAAATGGCCAATGGCCAGCTGACCACACCTCACAGTAGGAGAGGCTGGAGCTGGCCTCTCCCTGTTTCCGGGCAGCTTTATAAGGCTGCCCCCAGCTCCCCGGCAGGCACCATGCCTGCACCAGCAACTCCCTGTTGGTGTGGCATGGGCCCTGGATCTGGCTTGATATCCCCCCTAGCGGTAGGGGGAATGTCTGGTGGTCCCAGGGGTGCCGAGTTTACGTTGGCCCGGTATTGTGCCAGCAGCACCCTGACACTTTGTGGTATCGGACAGCAGTGGGATTTTCCATTGCCTTTTCTGAAGTGAAGTGGATGAGACTTGCTCAAGTTAATTCAATAGTTTTCTATTGCCAAGCAAGGATTAGAAACATGGTTGCCGAGTGTTCTAGTCCAAATCACTGTAATGCACTGGCTCCTTCGACCTAGCTGCTAGAACATGTTTATTTAAAGAAATGGCAAGCTTAAAATTGATGAGGACATGCAATGATGAGGCATTGCATATAATAGTCATTCTCAACCATGATAAAGTGAATTCTATGCATGCAGAGCAATGGGCCCTTTCATGCAAGAACTCTACTGCTGTCTGTATTATTGTCCTCTAGTGGCTTATTTTTGGCATTCTCATTTTTTTCATGAACCCCTGAAAGAGGGGGGGGGGGGGGGGAATTTGGACTTTCAAATGTTGTTAGATTGCAATTCCCAATATTTTTCAGTATAGCCAGTGCTGTCCAAAGACTGAGGGAAACTGCAACCCCACAACACCTGGTGGGTCAGAGTTATCTACCAGCTGGAACTGCAAAACCAAAATAGACACAAACCAAAATGAAGTAGAAAATAGGTGAATAGCTTGTTTTCATATGGTGTACCAATTTAAAGGGATGAAGAATGTGATGGAGATAGGGAAGCAAAGGCTCAGTTGATACTGATCCATATGTAGCACAGAGTCAGATCTTGATAGCTGTCCACCCAAGGCACCACTCAGAGTGAGGAAGCTGTAGCCCTGGAATGCTCTCATGAGTCCATGATTCAGTTGACTAAACTGGCCATTGTGGGTGATCAAGCCAACAACCAGAAGATCTGTCAAGATGGACTAAATTTGTTGTCGGAAACTATGGGTATAAGAAGTGTGGGACAACAGAGAAAAGACAGCCTTTGGCTCAGATAAAACTATTCCGCACTTAACAACATTACAGTATCTGCTCACATGTATGCACAATTAAAAGGAATCCAGTGCAGGGGTGGGAAACATTGTATCTCAGAGGTTTTTTTGCAGTAGTGGGTAGACCAAAAGACAAAAGACTAAGCTCAGTTCTTAGGTATATGACCTTGGGAATAAGGCCAGGGCAACAACTTCCCAGGATGCAAAGTACAGATCAGTTCCTTACAGCCATTTTGTGAACATTGCTCTGAGATAATAGAAGAAGAAAGTGGATGTTCTCCAATCCAGCCTCATACTGTGGCAGGCTAGGAAGAAATCAAAACATCCACTTTCCAATTCTTCCCATAAGTATGTTCCAGTTCTGCTATCTTTTCATGTATATATTATTCTAGTTCTGTTCCCTCTCCTGGTATTGAGCAATTAATTTTTTTTTTGAGAAAGAACTACTAGTTTATCAAGTTAAGCTTTGAAATATAATAGTCACCCTGGCTGGGTAGTCTCTCCCACAGGGGATGTTCTGAACTTAAACATTGTGTAAATTTAGTGAATTATTTCACAATCACTGGGATCCTTTGGTGGTGGGGGGAGCCTTGTTGAATGAAAATGGACAGTCCTGGTAAGTGCAATTCAGCAACAGCAGGGAAGAGAAAATGCTTGAGAGCAGCAGTGGTTACCTGGGGAGGGAAACTCTCTTGAGATACAAGTTGAAGGAGAAGACATAGCAAAAAAAAAAAAAAAAAAGCATGGCAAGGAGAGTACTGAAATAGAAAGCCTTCTATAATTAAAGTCTCCTCTAAAACTACTTGTAAAAGTGTAGAAAACCTGTCAACAAGTTCAGTCTTCTGAAGTCTAGCCTTGTTAGCCTTGTTGTGGCAGAATTATTCTTGGCAAGCATTGTGATATCAAATTCCAGGATTCCATCACTTCTGATTGAATCAGGTAGTACAGCTTGTCTGCTTGATCTGCTTGGTCAGCTTCTCCTCTCTCTCTCTCTATATATATACAAACAAAAAGAAAATGATATGTGTGTGTTTGTGAAGCAAATTAGAATATTCATCTTCCTGCCTAGCCTAAACTGTCACCAGAAGATGATGGGGTGGGGAGACATGGTCCCTCCAACATGCTCTATTTCTCTCAGAACACTGTTGTGACTAAATGGCTTTTGTGTTAAGATATTAGGAATATCATTCAGTAAATTCTCCTTTCTGCTGCAGCAGCTGAGAGGCCATGAATCATGTAGGTGCTGCGGGCTTCAGTGGTGCAAGGTAAATGGGCTGTCCTGATGACTCCCTTATCTGCAAAAACCTTTTGGATGCCATCAGCTGTATACTTTCTCTGCCATCACAGAGTGTATCTACACAGCTAGATAGCTCTTTAACTGCTGTGAAGCAATGCGATGGAAACATGGGAGTTGTAGTTTTTCAAGATCTTTAGCCTTCTCTGCCAAAGAGTACTTTTGCCTTACCCATCTACAACCCTATAATTCCGTATAGTATTGAGCCATGACAGTTAAATTGGTGTGAAACTACATTCATTCTGCACTGTATATGTAGTTATGGAAAGTCAGTGTGTTGTCATCGGGTGGGCCCCTCACATTTTTCCCCTGCAGTTCTCATAATCTTTTCCATTAGTTATACTGGCTTAGGCTCATTGGACATATA
The DNA here is from genome assembly GCF_037176765.1 of Anolis sagrei. Lineage (NCBI taxonomy): Eukaryota > Metazoa > Chordata > Lepidosauria > Squamata > Anolidae > Anolis > Anolis sagrei. The sequence goes on along the minus strand of NC_090024.1, from coordinate 188,600,202 downwards.
GGCTAATAAAATGTTCAGGATGACAGTTATAGGCCTCTGGTTTAGAGTTTTGATACAAATAGGCAATCTGGCCCTTAGATCACTAGGAGACCTTGGACTATTTGCTGTCTCAATTATCTGGCAATTGTATCTTAGGAACATGAAGGATTGACAGCATAAAAATTTGTGTTTGGGTTGTATGATATTGTAATGCTTTATGCACACCCTTTCCCCACAGAATTAGAACTCAAAACAGCTTGCATGATAACAGGAAATGCAAGTGTTTTTTTTAAAAAAACATGTAAATTAAAGCATTAAAAAGTTTAAGTGGTATTATGATGCCATTCAAAACATATCAAAAGCAAAGGATAAAAGCAGTAAAGCACATTTTTTTTCATGTCAGGAGCGACTTGAGAAACTGCAAGTCACTTCTGGTGTGAGAGAATTGGCTCTCTGTAAGGATGTTGCCCAGGGTATGCCTGCATGTTTGATGTTTTATCACCCTTGTGGGAGGCTTCTCTCATGTCCCCACATGGGGAGCTGGAGCTGACAGAGGGAGGTCAACCCGCTCTTCCCGGATTGAACTGCTGATCTGTTGGTCAGCAGTCCTGCTGGCATGCCACCGGAGGCTCCAGTACAGCACATTAAAAACCTCTTTTAAAAAAGGAGAGGGTAAAGCACATTAAAAACCACTTAAAATAAAAATCTTCAAAATCTGTTGGAATACAAATGACTCCATCTGTCAAGGAGAGGAACGGCAAAGCCTGGGAACAGCCATAGAGAAGACCCCAAACATGCTTGCATGTAGCCACAAACACTTGGCTAGTTTTGCTGCTCATACTGTGGCAGGCCATCAAGGCACTGTAATCTGATTTGTTCAGTGACATAGTCTGTGGCTGATCTAAAAGGACCTCTGCCAGACGTTTTCAGTGTTCTCTTATCTACTAGTGGCTTTCTATGGTATCTTTCTCTTTCTCTTCCCGCATAAGCTTCCATGAACCAGATAGGCTTTAGGATTGGTTGGGGCAGACAGAATAACTGACCAAAAATGTTGGAAGATTTCAGTGAAATAGGGATTAGGAGGTTTGTAGTATGAGAGAATTCCCATTGGTTCGTAAATTTAGTAGAGTTCTAATTGAACTAAACCGAACAGAATATGGAGCTGGCTCACTTCTTTCTGATTCAGATTGCATGAGTGCATTGGTCTGATACATGAAGGTTGAATACACTCCTCTTTTGCATAGTTATGCAACCAGTCCATAAATATAAACGACTCATGCAGGACAGCTAATATCCCTCCATGATGAGCTAAATTCATGCAATCTGTCCATAATGAGCTGAGTTCCCAGTGTCAAGACATTTTCCTTAGCAGAGTTAGCTGCCACCATTTACATTCGTCTTCTTTGGAACAAGGCAGCAGGCTGATCTATTCCTTTATGCTGATTCTTTTCCCTAGTGAGCATGCAAGCTTGGCACATTGATTACTTCAAACAGCTGGGAAACATGCAATTTCCATTGAGAAATTGTGACCATTCCTCACCTAGCATAATGCTAAGGGATATCAGTTCACAGTATACTTGCACATTTTTTGCTCTCTAAACTTTTTTTTAAAAGAATGTATTTCATTTCCAGAACATGGCCTCTTAATTCCAGAAAAGAGGTTCTCTTTCCTTTAAAATGTCTGCTTTACTTGGAAAATGCTGTAGAAAAGGATCTTTGTAACATCAGCTGATGATGGTAATAGTCACTATATAAAATCTAGCCACAGAATGAATTCCATTGACAAATTGGTGGCCAAGATGCTTGACGGCATGCATGAAATGTAATTGTTTTACATGCACAGCTCTATGCCTTTTCCCCTGCCACCTACCAAGCCCTGTGGTGCTACCACTGCAACCATTCAAGGGATATGGCGTTGGGGACAAAGGTAAGTGACTGGTACATGGCAATGTGTCTCATCTCTGCAGTTTGCTAGAGTAAAACAACAACAACAACAACAACAATTAAGACAAAATAATAATAATAATAATAATAATAATAATAATAATAATAATAACTTTATTCTTGTACCCTGCCACCATCTCCTTGAAGGAACTCAGGGCAGCTTACATGGGGTCCAAGCCCAGTCAAACAGAATTAAAAATACAAAATAAAATATATATGCAACATCATAACACATAATTAAAAACATAATTCATCATACAACCACGAGTAGCTGAGCATAATAGACATTACAGAATTAAGGGGGTGAGGGAAGGCTTGTGCAATGCAACTACTCGAACAAGGACTGATGGTAAAGTGTGAGAGGTAAATGATAAATTAAGGTGAGCATAATGGACGTTCCCAAAATAAGGGGCAAAGGAAGGCTTGTGCAACGCAACTACTTGAACAAGGGCTGATGATAAAGTGTGAGAGGTAAATGATAAATTAAGACTGGAAGGGCCAAGTCAGATTAATACAGTACAACTCCAGGACCGTGACAATAGTAAAATACAAGAGTCGATAATGATGTTATGGCTAGGAGGACTAAAAATTATGGTTTAAAAAGGCCAATTCATTTAGTGAACCTATTAATCAAGACCACATTGGAACAACCATGTTTTTAGCCTTTACAGAAAGTGGACAGGGTGGGTGCTAATCTAATCTCCCCAGGGAGAGAGTTCCAGAGCTGCATAGGGGGGGGGGGGCACACCACTAAGAAGGCCCTGTCTCTCATCCCCATAAACCACGCTTGAGACAAAAGTGGAAGTGAAAGAAGGGCCTCCCCAGCAAATCTTAGCGGGAGGTAAACATATGTCTTTTGGTTCATCTACAATGTGGAATTAATACACTTAATTACACAAACTGTTATGGCACAGTGCTATGGAATCCTAGAATTTGTAGTTTGGTGAGGCACCATGATTATTTGGCAGAAAAGGCTAAACATTTTGTAATAACACAACACCACTGATTATAATGAGTGGGAAAAATTACACTGTTTAGCCAGTACTGCACCACCTGACAGTACCACCTGGCAGTAACATCTCCAGCTCATCCCTTGTTTGGGTATCAGCCAGCACATCAACGACTTAAATCAAGAAATAGTTTTCTAAGATCTACAGAGACACTCGCTGGAACACCTCAGCAAGTGAGAGTCCAAAAGTGGCAGGCTCAAACCCAAACTTCAACCAACGGCTGATACCAAATGAGAGTCTTCTCTCCCCCCCCCCCCCGGGCACACAGAAGACTGGGTGATTTGGAAGGCGCTGAACATACTGCGCTCTGGCACCACAAAATGCAGAGCCAGCCTTAAGAAATGGGGCTACAAAGTGGAATCCATGACATGTGAGTGTGGAGAAGAGCAAACCACAGACCACCTGCTGCAATGTAATCTGAGCCCTGCTAGATGTACAATGGAGGACCTCCTTGTGGCAACACCAGAGGCACTTCAAGTGGCCAGATACTGGTCAAAGGACATTTAATCAACTACCAAGCTTGCAAACTTTGTGTTTTGTCTGTCTGTTTGCTTTGTTCTGTTAGAAATGTAATACAATGGTCTGGTTTATTTATTTATTTATTTATTTACTTACTTCACTTGTATACCGCTCTTCTCAGCCCTCAGGTGACTCAGAGCGGTTAACAACCAATTCAACAGTACAAAATAGATCATTAATCAATTAAAACCACAATATCAATTAATTCACATCAAAACATCAATCCAACAATACAACAAAATAACAATCCATCATGTCTCATCAATAGAATCAGCATCCACTCTCATTGTCCATTAATTAATATTCCAATAATCAATCAATTGCACTGCTTAGTTGAAAGCCTGTTCGAAGAGCCAGGTCTTCACTCTCTTCCAGAATGCCAGATAGGAGGGGGCTGATCTGATGTCTGTAGGAAGGGCGTTCCACAGCGGAGGGGCCACTACTGAGAAGGCCCTGTCTCTCGTCCCCGCCAGGCGTGCTTGTGAGGCCGGCAGGACCGAGAGCAGGGCCTCCCCAGACAATCTTAACGTCTTAACTGGTTCATAGGAGGAGATGCGTTCGGACAGATAGGTCGGGCCAGAACCGTTTAGGGCTTTAAAGGCTAAAACCAGCACTTTGAATTGTGCCCGGTAGCAAATTGGCAGCCAGTGGAGCTGGCGCAACAGAGGAGTTGTATGCTTCCTGAGTGCCGCTCCTGTTAGCAACCTGGCTGCCGAGCAGTCAACCCCACATAGAGAGCGTTGCAGTAGTCTATACGGGATGTAACTAGAGCATGGACTACCGTGGCCAAGTCAGACTTCTCAAGGTACGGTCGCAGCTGGCGCACAAGTTTTAGCTGTGCGAATGCTCCCCTGGTCACCGCTGAAACCTGGGGTTCCAGGCTCAGCGATGAGTCCAAGATCACACCCAAACTGTGAACCTGCGTCTTCAGGGGGAGTGTAACCTCGTCCAACACAGGTTGGCCCTGACACGATAAATTAATACTGATTATATATCATTGAGCTATGACAGTTAAAGCAGTTTCAATCTGCATTAATTGTACGGTGTAGTTGGCCCCTCTGACTCTAGTGAACTGAAGGGTATAGAGTCACTTCAATTCACTAGAGTCAGAGGGGCCAACTACACCCCAGTCACTAGAGTCAGAGGGGCCAACTACAATTAATGCAGATTGAAACTGCTTTATCCCCCCCCCCCCCTTTCCAGCATAGTTATTTCCTCCCACTCCTTCCACCATAGCAGCCACTTCTCAGAGCTTGGCAGCTACTCAGAGGAGGAGTTTTGGATGCTGGGCAAAAGGTTAAAGATTAGACCCTGCACATCATTCTAAACATAACTAGCTAATCCCTCTTATTTTCCCTCTGATGTAATTTGCAAATGAGTATTTTAGCCATTTTCTCCCTGCTGTGCATAGGAAAAAACATGTTCTGTATAGAAAACAATTTTTTCTGCAAAAAACCTAATATTTGTTGCCGGGAATATTGTTCTCTCTGGAGAAAATGGTACAATTGGGAATGTATGCGCCCATTTCATATGTGGTCGATCTATATAGAAAATAGCCTTTTCTGTGCAAAGCTTTTATGTGTGCAGAAAACAGCTTTCTCAGGATAAAACAGCATTTTCTGCTTTGCAGAAAAGGATGGCTCTTGAATAGTAAATGTCTTTTTTTTTTTTGCACAAAACAATCATATATGAATGTTGTGCATAATAAGATTCAAGCTAGGAGGATTATCTTCAATCCAGGATTTTTCTCATCAGAATTTCTTAACACTTGAAATACATGCTTTCCCTCAAATTCTGAACATGTTTGAATATGGTTTCTATCTTATCTGTAGTGTTTTGTTCAAGGTTTGCTTCTCTTGGTCTTTCTGGATTCCAGCTCCATGAAATCCTGATGGCTGGCTAAAACTGGCTTGAGCTTGTGGTTGTTCTTCCAGACATTTTTCTCATACTGTGAGGCCCTTGATTTCTTTCAATTTTGTTATTTCCATACACATACACCTTCTGTTAAAATGATACAAACTTCTTAAACATGACATGTTCAGAGAGTACGTGGCAAAAGTACACATTTTTCAGTAGTAGCCTCCAAAAATAGCTTTGGCCTTTGCCATCTTTGTGACACTAGATCATGACATTTGTCTTTTCCTGTGTGACTGGGGTATTTGTTATCCCTGCTGTGCAGGTTATGTGACTGATTCCTACAACTTCCTAAAACTTGTATAGTTTTGATGAATATGCTTCTGTGCAATACCAACAGGTGGGACCTATGGTACCTCTGCCAGTGTCACTGCTGCTCCTACCACCTAGTATCTAATTGGTACATTTAGTCTTGCTTCTCAGCAACAGCATGCCTTACAATGAAGACCCTACTAGCAGCCACACTACCATTGGCTGAGCTTCACAGGAGAACATGTGGAAATATAGTACCATGGTGGGTTATTCTACGACACTTTTCCCATCTTCAGGGATTACCTTCTTCTGTTTTGAGGAAGGATGAGTTATTTTGAGCCTTCATCACGAAGAAAGGAAAACTTTGCAATGTCTGGTTTATTATTATTTACTAGTTATACTAAATAGCAGATTCTTCTACCTGTTCTTCTCTGTAGTAGATTAAAGGTTCATTGTCTTGTATTTCTCTCAGGATCTAACTAGAATTATTAAGACGTCACCTTGTTAGTCAACCGGGCTTCCATGGATGGAAAAAAAGAGAGTAGAGATTTGTAGGAAAATCAACATCACTTTTCTTGTTCAGAATAATTTCAAGGCGTTGCATTTTCAGGAAAATTATAGTCAGGAGAATAAGCATGCAGCTACATAGTTCCATATATTTATTAAATAAATTAGTTATCTTCTGCACATACTCCTTGTGGAGTTGCATTATATATCTCACAGACACTTCCTACACTAGATACATTTCCTTGTATAGACATTCATATGCTAGGTGCATATTTATTTTAGAAGGCATCTTTCTTTTCATAAGGTACATTTCATCTTAAAAGGTATCATGCCTCTCATAAGGTACATTTCAAATAATTTCAATATATATCAGTTCTAGTTACATTGCATTATTTCAGCATAACTCCGTATAAATATTTATTATTTCAGAGAGTATTTTCTGTTCTCTGTATTTTAAATAGCATTGTGTTATAGTACAGGGAATTTAAAGTAATCTTATTTCATTCTTTGGGCCAGCATATCAGCCTAGAAGTCAGCAACTTTGACTCAGTCAATTGCAAATAGATCTGGCTTAAAGCACTGAGTTCACACATCTGTTATATCCATCTTTGATCCATTACTCCACCTTATAAATATTTTTTTCCCTTGCAGATAGCCTTTGAGAATTCAGGAATTGTTTCAAGCGGTGAGGAATTCATAACATGGCATAACATGGCATTTTCTCTGTCTTTTCTCTGAAGCCCATTCCTGTATATAATCCTGTATTTGTTTAAATGGGTGGTCAGGTTGGTGGTGTTTTTTTGACATTCAAAGGAACTGATTCCTAAATCTCATGTGCACATTTGTTGTTGGGCATCTCTTGAACTCAAAGATCTAAAGGAAAGTCTTTCTAGTCTTGAATTCTACTGCAGTTGGCCTTGGTATTACACAGATTTATGTTACAAAGACCACATTGTGCTCCTTGTGCTAGCTCATTCTTCTTACATCAGCCCATATTCAGTGTTGATTGGCTTTTTAAGATTCAAGTTGGTATGATTCAAGAGATCATGGTGGAGTAGAGGTTGATGTGAAACAAATGCTATTGTGGTGAAGAAAACATGGTTGTAGAAGATGCTGTGGTGGTGAAGTGATGATCGTGGAAGTTCTGGACCTAATAATAAGGGAAGAAAAAAAACCTGTTCTGAGGTTGCTGTGAAAAATGTGAATCTTCAATCTGAGAAACTGTGGAAAGAAGAAATTTGTGGTAGTTTCCCGGTGTTGAATCATTTCAGTGACATGAAGTAAAGATGGACATTCCAATAGGCAGTCTCCTAACAAGCATTGATCCCAAAATCCTGCTTCACTGTAATTTTAAGAATTAATTTAATCATGAGAAATACTAGAATTGCAATGTATCACCAATTTGTTTTTCCTGTCATTTCTCCTTCATAGTAATCTTGGCTTTTGAATCTCCCTACTGCTAGCTTTTGAACTCTGTTTCAGACTTCCGTGATTGAGAGTAATGAGACTGAAAGGAAAGAAGAGAGCGTAAAGAAGAGGGGGGGGGGGGTCTCCCTTAAAAATGATTCCCCTCTCTCCTTTAGAGTAAGCAGTTTGGGAGGAAGAGTAGAGGAAGCCACGGAGAAAAATGGTGTCTCCCTTAAGAACGATGCCTCTGTCTTCTCGAGAGTAAATGAGTTTAGAGGGAATGTAAGGGAGTTCAGAAGTGGTGTCAGATTTAAGAATGATGCCTTGGGTCTCTTTTAGGGTAACAGAGTTGAGAGGGAACATGAAGGAACCCAAAAGTGGTATTTTAAGAATGATGCCTGTGTCTCTTCTAAGGCGGGAGTAGGTGATCCTTAATGATGAAAGTAAGTAAATTCTCCGCCTTCTTTAAAAGATGGAATCCCATGCATACATGAAAGAAGATGATTTCCCCCACTTTCCCCAGCTCTGTGTGATGAAGTCCATAATGTAGTGTGATATGATAATGAACCCTTCACAGCTGCTGATGCAATGACATAAATCAAAGCAATGGATGAATTAAAAACAGAAATCATCACTCCCTGCTGGACATACTTATGGAGTGATGCCATGGAAGAATTTCATGTCCCATCAAGGATTGATGGAGAAGTTAGGAGAATCATTGATGCAACAAGACAACTTAGAGGAAAAGAATTCGCTGACATGTTAGATGAGAAATTGAAGGAACATATTGACAGCCATGCAGTGTTAACCAGTTAAGAATCAGAATAACTTGGTAAAGACTTCTTCAGAAGAAGAGAAAGAAGAAGAAATGGAAGCAAAACCAGCCACGTGGTGATAGAGAAGTTTTCTGAAATGTTTTTTTTTATGCACAAATATTAAAGTATAAAGGTCACCCAGTGGGTTTCCATGACTGGGTGGGGATTTAAATTTGGGTCTGGTCTTGTAAAGACCTAATCCAATATGCAAACTGGTTAAACCATGTTGATTCAATAATCTCTGTAAATCCATATTTTCATATCATTTACCTTGAAATATGCATAGGAGGCTGCTTACACTGGGTTAGACACCTGAACAATTTGAACTGTTTTGGTCTTGTATAAGCTTTTCTCAGCCACATACTCTCAAGATGTATTAGTTTACAAACCCTACAAGGGCCAACATAGCCATGACTGGCCCCAGCATATGGATGGTGCAAAGGGGATAACAATTGTACTGTTATGATTCCACTTTAACACCTTAGGGAATGCTAGTATTTGCCCATACCATGCTGATATTTTGTGCAGGAACTGTGCTGCAGTGAAGATGCCATTTAGATAAGCATTGTACATGATTGGCATTGTTGACAGGTGTATTATGAGCTGCGTAGTAGCTATAAAAATGTATCCAGTCTAATGATGGGATCCAACAGAATGGATAGGTGTACCTGATTTTCCTAACTTTGGGGGGGGGGGTTATAAATGGGCTGAAATGAAAAGTAAACATCAAGCAAATTAAATGTGCAAATGATATTCAACCTAGTGATATTACAGAGACCAGAAATAATGCAAAATTACTCTGGGACTAAAACAAGAGGGATGGAAATAACGGAGAACAAACATAAGATTTCCAAAGTTAATTGAGGAGAGGATTTGAAAAACAAGGGAAAAGTTAATTAGGCTGCATTTACATAATTGCAGAAATCACATTCCTTATGTTAATTGGCCACTTCTTTTGACTGCCCACACTTCATAACAGCAGGTACCTTTCCCATTTATTCCCCATAACTCATGCAGCTTTCCAGTGAATGTGCAGTAGCCTACAGACAATCCATGGAGAAGATATGCAGCCTGTTGCATAGCTAACTGAATTAATGTTGCTTAATCCTTTAGTCCAGGGGTCCTCAAACTAAGGCCCGGGGGCCGGATACGGCCCCCCAAGGTCATTTACCTGGCCCTCGCTCAGGATCAACCTAAGTCCGAAACAACTTGAAAGCACACAGCAACAACAACAACAATCCTATCTCATCAGCCACTTCCCACTGAAATACTAATAAGTTTATATCTGTTAAAATTGTTCTTCATTTCAATTATTATATTGTTTTTAAGTGTTTTTTGCAATACAATATGTGCAGTGTACATAGGAATTCATTCATATTTTTTTCAAATTACAATCCGGCCCTCCAACTGTTTCAGGGACTGTGACCCTGGCCCTCTGTTTAATAGTTTGAGGACCCCTGCTTTAGTCCATAGCCTCGGTTTTATCTACACCTGGTGCCCTCCAGATATATTATACTACAAATCCATAATCCTTGTGGTCCAAAACTAGTAACCTCCCTCTGATCTATAATACCCAATCATACTTCTCCAGAGTTCCATCCAGGTGTTTTTCCAACCAAATTTATGGATCTTGGTGCGTTTTCATTTCACAGGAAAATGGAGAAACCAGCTGAGATCATGATGAAAAAAACAGTCATGATCAGTACTGAGGAAACCATTAACATCATGATCTCAAAACCAAAAAAACAAAACAAAACATGGTCAGTGACCACCATGGTTAGAAATGAGGCAGCTGGCATTGGGAGAAAGAGTCTTCTCTGCTCACCAGCCTGCCTTTGGAATTCTCCCTCCAAAGTTGTTTACTTGGTATCTAATTTTAAAGAGCTGGGCATGTTTAGGCTGCAGATGAGATGGTTGAGAGGAGACATGATAGCCATGTGGAAGGATGTCACAAGGAGGTAGGAGCAGGCTTGTTTTCTAATGCCTTGGAAACTAGAACTTGGAGCAATGGGTCCAAATTACAGGAAAGGAGATTCCACCTGAGCATTAGGAAGAACTTTCTGCCTGTAAGAGCTGTTGAGCAGTGGAACTCTGTGCTTCTGAGTGTGGTGGAAGCTCCTTCCTTAGAGGCTTTTACAGAGGCTGGATGGTGATCTGTTGGGGGTACTTTGCTTTTCCTTTTCCTGCATGGCAGGAACTAGATGGCCCATGTGGTTTCTTCCAGATCGGATTCTGTCATCTAATCTGAAGAGATTTGATGCTGAACAGAGATCTTTTAATGTATCCCAGCTAATAATAATGACTTTTCACTGCTTTGACGTTTTGGCTTCTTTTAACTATTTTTTCCTTTGAAAAACTGGTTTAATACCTGTATTTATTGTTCTAAGGAACATAACTGAGGATTTGTTGTTGCTGATGAAAAAGATTAAGAGATTGGATTGCTATTTTAAATCCTTATTGAAAGGACATTTGAAATCTCAGGATTTTGAATGTTCAGTTGATAGGTGATAAAATATTGCTTTGATCAGATCTGAATTCGGAGAAAGGCATTACAGATACGAAAGGTCCCATGCTCATGTCTGAAGCATGTGGACACGTCTTTTAAAATTTAATTAGAGGATTTCTATCACAGTAGGATTTTATTGTTTACTTTTTAAAACTTCAACTCCCAGGATGCTCTAGGCAGCATGGTCATGTTTTTCAATATCTGTTTTTTGCAACTATATCAAGTGTACTTTGTCTTTGTTATCTTGCTCCTTAGTGGAGCTTTCTGTGGGAAGGAAAGAAGGAAGGAGGGAGGGAAAGAAGGAAGGAAGGAAGGAAGGAAGGAAGAGGTGTCCCATGAAACAAGGAGCATAGGAACAGAGGAATGCACTCTGGTAACAATTGAGCATAGCTTTATGGATCTCAAATATGGCAATGGTTAAAATTCTTTCTCCTCTTGGCTTTGTCCCCATAGTCCACCCAGAATTTTGATGCTGCTCAGCATCTACCAAAAATGTGCTTTGTGATTTACAAGCCTGCATGATGGAAGTTTTATTTCCAGCTCTTGTCACCAGTGGTCAAGGGTCAAGAAGAATTTTGCACCTTCCCTGCTGCAGTGCTGCTGCTGTATATTAAACTGGAGCTCAAGAGACACACATTAGTTCAGAAAATGTGACTGGATGTGTTGTTAGACTATAAATTTCAAAATAGTGGAGAGAAATTAATAGAAGGGTGAAAGGCAAGGTGGATTTAGATTTCAGAGACTGTTAACAAAGTGGTCCTGTCAGCACACTTCTGGGTTATTAAGGACTGAACCAAATTCAATGCCTTCAGCACAGGCTGATGAATTAAGCAGTGCAGCCCCTGTCCAGACCAGAGGCAAAATCCTGGCTGGCAACCCCCATATTGCTCCTGATTGTTGAAGAGAAACATTACTTATGACTAAACTGAATCTTGTCAGACAATGTCACAACATATTTCAGGAGAGCACTTGTGTCAATTTGCTGCAAGAAAATCATTCAAGGAATCTGGAAATACCTTAAGGACTAACACATTTTCTATGGCAGAAACTGGGGTGGGAAACATGCAACTCTCCAGATGTTGGGGGACTTTAATTCCCATCAGCTTCAACCAGCATGGCAATGGTCATGAATAATGAGAGTTGTAGTCCAACAACTTCTGGAAGGTCACACACTCCCCACTCATGGCATACATTTTCATGGACTAGCATCTGTTAATTTGAGCATCAATTTGCATCCCACTAGGTAGAGCTGAATCACTGATAACAACCAAAGTCGCAAGATAGTAAGTGGAATGAATTAGGCTTCTTACTGATAACACAGTACTTAGTACAGAAATAGCAGAGAAATAATAGTACCATTCAATGATACAGGAATAACAAACATCTCTCTTCGGGACTGAATAATGTAATGAAAAGAATAGTATGAAAATGAGAAGATAATATCATGATCATGTACATAAAGAATTCACTGTAATAATGGCTTTGACAAACACAACTATTCATGACAACAATTTGAATAAGAATCTCAAACCTGCATTTTTTTTCTGTCCTGAAAATCCCTCCAGCCTTTCTAGTTAAATACATCTTTAAACCATGCTGCTATTCCCTGCCCATTGTAAACACTATAGAATTCTGAAATTAATGCCAGAGCTTTTATATTCTTCAGAAATGGTTTATATCTGTGACTCATTTGCATAATTTTAGAACTGGATCAAGAGCAGAAGCTTGAAAAGGTTACTTTTTTTGGACTACAGTCTACAGAAGCTTCCAGTATGTTGGGCAATTTATAGAGGCAATTGCTGCCATTTTCTCTGAAGTCATTTCTCTATCCTCCATCCCTCAGCTTATCAGAGTACTTTTTATCATCCAGTTTCAAGGTAGCAAAAGAAGTTGCTCTCACACTGTTTTGCCAAAGGCAAGCAGTCCTCAGGTTCTAAAGGCAGCACAAATGATGGTTTTACGGTTTTCATTAGATAACAGGCAGGGGAAAAGGGATACAAGAAGTATACTAAGCTAAGATCTTACATTCTCTTTTCTATTATTGGGAACTCCAAACAGGTGACAGCAGAGAGATCCCAACTGGCTGACAAACAGCCAGGGTCAAGACCTGTACCCAAGTCCACTGTATAGAGCCCAGATAGCCAAATATACAAAGAAAAATCTCCCTATGAGTGTGTTTGTACCAACATCTTGATTCATTGCACACAATTTGATAGTCCAGCTCCTGACTCTTACCAGCATTTATGAAAACTCATAGCTGATCAGAAGCTTATTAGTTGCAGCTGACCCATCTATCTAGATGCCTTCACATTTCAGATTAATATAAACACAGCAGGGAAGCAAGTAAACAACCCCACCCAATCATAGAGGGGAATTGTAAAAACAACTTCCAGCCATTTCTCATATAGACAAACAGATTTTCTAGTTTCTCAGCAGTTATACAGCGCTAGAATTTTGCTTTTTCTTCTTCTACATATTTTCTTTTTTATCATGTCTGCTTACTCAATGATTTGCAGAATCCAGTATTTCCTTTGACCCAAAAGGCGAAGATCAGTGAAGTCCCATCACAAGATGTATCAAGTATTTGCCCCACTCCTTAAGGTGATCACTTACTTTTTGGCAATAGGTACCTCCTTGGTGAGACGGTAACGGCGCTCCATGCAGTCATGCTGGCCACATGACCTTGGAGGTGTTTATGGACAATGCTAGCTCTTCGGCTTCGCCAGCTCTTTGGCACCACCCACCAGAGTTGGACATGACTAGACTAAATGTCAAGGGAAACCTTTACCTTTACCTAAGGAACACATCATTTGAAAAGATACAATTGTATGAAATGTACTTGTGCTAATTTATATTACAGATATAAATTTAGAATGAAATGCTGGGTTCTTCCACATGTTCTCTGATTTTGCTAATTCTTCTCACCTCTCTACTAACTTATTTTTGCAGAGATTTATTGGATCTACCAGAGGTGGTCTAGTGTGAAGGGGAATATTATTACCATTTCACAGATGCCCTTTTTTTTGTCATGTCAGGAGCGACTTGAGAAACTGCAGGTCACGTCTGGTGTGAGAGACTTAGACATCTGCAAAGACATTGCCCAGGGGACACCCGGATGTTTTTGATGTGTTACCATCTTTGTGGGAGGCTTCTCTCATGTCCCTACATGAGGAGCTGGAGCTGATAGAGGGAGCTCATCCGCACTCTCCCCGGCTTCGAACCTAAGATCTGTCGGTCTTCAGTCCTGCCGGCACAGGGGTTTAACTTACTGTGCCACCGGGGGCTCCACAGATGCACTAATGCACTATAACTCTAAAAAAGGGAAGAGTTGAAAAAGAGAGAGCAAGAGAAAGAAGAAGAGATAGGTCCATAGTGTTTCAATATGTCTCATAATTTAATAATTCCACATAAGAGTAGAAATAAAATGTTCTGGGAATTAGCAAAAATTTGGGTGGGGAAACTGAAATATCACACACACACACACACATGCTGTGAGCTATAAAAACAAAGACTGGAACCTCCATTAATATTTATCATATTTGGATGAACACAGTATAATTTACATAGGTATGAAGTATACCTCATGTTAGTGGGGAAGAGTACAACTAATTGACCATTGTGCAGTGATGTGGCATTGTGCAGGCCATGGTAAAGCTCAATTAATCTTCATAGCTGAGAGATGGGATGGTCATAAATCTGAAATGAAAGGATTACATAAACCACAAAGCCAGGAGATATTGCAATTCTCTTAATAATCTTATTTTTAGTGGGCTTTTCTCCTCAGTATTTCAATATAGAATCATAGAATCATAGAATCAAAGAGTTGGAAGAGACCTCATGGGCCATCCAGTCCAACCCCCTGCCAAGAAGCAGGAATATTGCATTCAAATCACCCCTGACAGATGGACATCCAGCCTCTGCTTAAAAGCTTCCAAAGAAGGAGCCTCCACCACACTCCGGGGCAGAGAGTTCCACTGCTGAACGGCTCTCACAGTCAGGAAGTTCTTCCTAATGTTCAGATGGAATCTCCTCTCTTGTAGTTTGAAGCCATTGTTCCGCGTCCTAGTCTCCAAGGAAGCAGAAAACAAGCTTGCTCCCTCCTCCCTGTGGCTTCCTCTCACATATTTATACATGGCTATCATATCCCCTCTCAGCCTTCTCTTCTTCAGGCTAAACATGCCCAGTTCCCTAAGCCGCTCCTCATAGGGCTTGTTCTCCAGACCCTTGATCATCTTAGTCGCCCTCCTCTGGACACATTCCAGTTTGTCAATATCTCTCTTGAATTGTGGTGCCCAGAATTGGACACAATATTCCAGATGTGGTCTAACCAAAGCAGAATAGAGGGGTAGCATTACTTCCTTAGATCTAGACACTATGCTCCTATTGATGCAGGCCAAAATCCCATTGGCTTTTTTTGCCGCCACATCACATTGTTGGCTCAAGTTTAACTTGTTGTCCACGAGGACTCCAAGATCTTTTTCACACGTACTGCTCTCGAGCCAGGCGTCACCCATTCTGTATCTTTGCATTTCATTTTTTCTGCCAAAGTGGAGTATCTTGCATTTGTCACTGTTGAACTTCATTTTGTTAGTTTTGGCCCATCTCTCTAATCTGTCAAGATCGTTTTGAATTCTGCTCCTGTCCTCTGGACTATTGGCTATCCCTCCCAATTTGGTGTCGTCTGCAAACTTGATGATCATGCCTTCTAGCCCTTCATCTAAGTCATTAATAAAGATGTTGAACAGGACCGGGCCCAGGACGGAACCCTGCGGCACTCCACTTGTCACTTCTTTCCAAGATGAGGAGGAAGCATTAGTGAGCACTCTCTGTGTTCGTCCACTTAACCAATTACAGATCCACCTCACCGTAGTTTTGCCTAGCCCACATTGGACTAGTTTCCTTGCCAGAAGGTCATGGGGGACCTTGTCGAAGGCCTTACTGAAATCCAGGTACGCCACATCCACGGCATTCCCCGCATCTACCCAGCTTGTAGCTCTATCGAAGAAAGAGATCAGATTAGTCTGGCATGACTTGTTTTTGATAAATCCATGTTGACTATTAGCGATGACTGCATTTGTTTCTAAGTGTTTGCAGACCGCTTCCTTAACAATCTTTTCCAGAATCTTGCCCGGTATCGACGTGAGGCTGACCGGACGGTAGTTGTTTGGGTCGTCCTTTTTTCCCTTCTTGAAGATTGGGACCACATTGGCCCTCCTCCAATCTGCTGGAACTTCTCCCGTTCTCCAAGAACTCTCAAAGATGGTTGCCAATGGTTCCGAAATGACTTCCGCTAGTTCCTTCAATACTCTGGGGTGTAGTTGATCTGGCCCTGGGGACTTGAACTCATTAAGAGCGGCCAGGTATTCCTGGACGACTTCTTTCCCAATTTGGGGTTGGATGTCCTCCAATCCCTCATCCACTCCATCTTGCTGAGGTTGAAGACTCTCTTTTTGTGAGAAGACCGAGGCAAAGAAGGCATTAAGTAGTTCTGCCTTTTCCCTGTCCCCTGTCAGCATTGCCCCATCTTCTCCGCGAAGAGGTCCTATCGCCTCCTTGTTTTTCCTTTTTCTACTGACATAAGAATAGAAGCCCCTTTTATTGTTTTTAATGTCCCTGGCAAGCCTGAGCTCGTTTTGTGCTTTAGCCTTGCGGACCTTTTCCCTACAGCTGTTGGCTATTTGTTTGAATTCTTCTTTGGTGATTTCTCCCTTTTTCCACTTCTTGTGCATGTCTCTTTTGTGTCTTAGCACAGTTAGAAGTTCTTTGGACATCCATTCTGGCTTCCTTGCACTTGTCCTATTTTTTCTCTTTGTTGGCACGGTTTGCAATTGCGTCTTGAGTATTTCACTCTTGAGAAATTCCCATCCATCCGTAACTCCCTTGTCTTTTAGTATCTGTGTCCACGGAATGCTGCTCAGCATTTCCTTCATTTTTTGGAAATCAGCTCTCCTAAAGTCCAAAATGCGGGTTTGACTTGTCTTAGTTTCGGCCTTCCTTTGTACCTCAAATTGCAGGAGCACATGGTCACTTGCCCCTAAGGATCCTACCACTTCGACCGCATCGATCAGGTCCTCCGCATTTGTTAGGATGAGATCAAGAGTAGCCAATCCCCTTGTTACCTCTTCTACCTTCTGGACCATGAAATTGTCTGCAAGGCAAGCGAGGAATTTGTTGGACCTTGTACTCTTGGCCGAGTTTGTTTTCCAGCAAATATCGGGATAGTTGAAATCGCCCATGACTACTACATCTCTTTTCTGTGCCTGTTTGGTCAACTGTTGGCAGAAGACTTCATCAAGTTCTTCCTCCCGGCTTGGGGGTCTGTAGTAGACGCCTACAACGACATCTTTTTGAGTCCCAGTTCCCTTGATTCTTATCCAGATGATTTCAAGCTGGTTTCCCAGATTGCTGTCTTGAATCTCTTCTGCAGCATAAGAGTTTTTGACATATAAGGCTACTCCGCCTCCTCTCCCCTTTGTTCGGTTTCTGTGAAAGAGGTTATACCCCTCGATATCTACATTCCAGCGATAGGAGTCATCCCACCAGGTTTCAGTGATCCCTATGATATCATATTTGTGGTGTTGTGCTAAAAGTTGGAGTTCGTCTTGTTTATTTCCCATGCTCTGTGCATTAGTGTAAAGACATGTGAGCCCCTGGGATCTTCCCTTGAGCTGTTTAATTGGGATTATTGTGCTTTTGGTACTTGGTCCTTGTTGTGTTTGTGCAGCCCTCCGTTTAGCCTTCTGGCGATTCCCAGACATTATGGGTAAAGTAGTGTTCGCAAGGCTGTTGTCCCCCTCCCCCGGTGGACCTAGTTTAAAGTGCGTCTAATGAGGTTTGCGAGTCTGTGAGCAAAAAGGTGTTTTCCTACTTGTGTGAGATGCACCCCATCCCTTGCCAGTAGGCCATCCTCCTGGAAAAGCAGGCCATGGTCGAGGAAGCCAAAGCGTTCCTCCTGACACCATTTTCTAAGCCAGTCATTGACCTGTACTATTTTTCTGACTCTTGTGGGTCCTATCTATATGGGATAGATAAGAAAGAAAATAATAGAAATTGAACTTGTAGACTAACATAGTTAGGCAAAACTTTGAAAAAAATTCTTAAAGTTTTATGTCAGAGATAGTTCATGTCACAATTTGATGCTAAAGTGACCATCCTGTGTTTCCTTTGTAGTTAAGTGACTATGTCTGAAGCTTAATCCCCATCTCTTTTTTCTTTCTCTTCTCTTACTGTACTAATCTCCTAAACACTACTTCTTCCTTTGAGTAGAAGTCACCCATTTCTCCACAGGTCCTTCCATATCTATTTCTTTCTTCCTAGCCACTCATGCCATGGCTATTGCTTCTCCATGCCACTGTGAAGGCTGCCAGTTTTCTTCATCATTTCACCCAGATCTCAGATTCACATAAACTCGTTTTTACTTCCATGTCATATTTCTCTGTGACTAACCAACCACTGCTGTTTTTCTGTCTTGCTGCTGATCTGTCATTTGGCTTTCACTCACCCCAAACTTAAATCTATTCTCTTCCTGTACTCCTTTTTCAGCTTCCTGACTCTAGTGTTAGGCCGATCCCAGACAATAATATCAACTTCATTATATGCAAAGTCATATAATCATAAGAGTTGGAAGAGACCACAAGGGACATCCAATCCCCGTTAGCCTTGAGGTAAGAAAGGCAAACATGTGCTCAGGGCTACAAAACATCCCATTTCTTATAGAGTGCATGTATACCACATGAGAATTTCTCTGCCAAGTCAGTACCAGCTCTGCTTAAAGAGGGCATGGGAATGGGCTGAGGATCGTGAGCTCATTTTCAGGATTTCCCAACCCTGTATAGGCCACCTGACATTTCTTGAAGTGAGGAGAGATACCTCAATTACTTGTGGTCACACATTGCATAGATTTTCAGCTCTTTTGAGGTGGTCTCTCTGGAACAAAATTTTGAGGCACGTCCATGCACCCAAGGGGAATTTTTGGTGAAAAGTAAATTTTGAATTATTTGAGAGGGATGCTCCCAAAACCACATGTACCCATGGTCCATATAATTCACATGCCTGGAAAACGGTATAAGTGACATTTTAGTATTGGGACTCTGCTTTTTTCATCAAAATTTCACCCAGATCTAAGATTCACATAAGCTCATTTTCACTTCCATGTCATGCTTCTCAAATTGAAACCATTATTCAAGCTTTTGGCATACATATTTGTCAAATGCAAGGACTTGATTGATAAAGAACTAGATGAACTTTTCTCATTTTAAATTATTTAAATTTGAAGATCTGTTTTTTATTTAAGAAATACTATTTACAGTTGGGTGGAGCTGATGAAGAAACTGCACTTGTATTGTTGCAAACTGCCATTTTCTGTGGCTTAACAATTGGCTAGTCACACTTTGTTAATTTATATTTTATTAATTTGGTGTGTGCTGTTTGCAATCTATTACTGAGCAATTCCTAAATTTATAATTCATTAGCCAGTGCAAAAGTACAACTCACATGACTAGATTCAGAGACCTCATGGGACTCATTCATTTGGGAGTTCTGTATTGACTGAGAGCATCGTTCAGTAACTGTTATATAGTAGGATTTTGATGTTCACCCAAAACAGCTGAAGTTTTGCATCAATTGAGAACCATCTGGGGCATCTATGAATTGCAAATAGGGAATTATGCAGATTGTGTCATTTCTACAAAGTTGGTTGAAGATATAAGAAAGGGCTTTTTGGTATTTATTAGTACTAACAAATATCTGGATGTCATTAGAAAAAAAAGAGGCTCTGGGGCCAGAATCTGAGTCTTCCTTGTCAGTCAGTAGAAGGATTCAAAACAGAACTTGTAAAAGTGGCTTTTTAAAGGTATAGTTCCAAGAATGTACAATCTGATATTATAGATTTATAGTCCACAAACCACTTTATTATGCTCTGGTTAGTAGATGATGTGGGACATTATGATGAATTAACCTATACAAGTTAAGCAAGCACACATGATATACTGCAGAGGATAATACAGACTCCAGGCTGTGGCTGCTAGCAGTGGAGACACCTTTACTCTTTTCTTCCCATGTTGTGCCTGGAATATAAAAACAGAACAGCTAAGCATCAGGTCAATACTCCATTCTTGCTGGTGTGTGTGTGTGCATGTGTGGGGGAAATATCAAACCATGTGTTCCCCCACAACACAATAAATTATTGTGCAAGGCCATGAAAAGTAAAAAGGCAAAATTTTCCACTCTGATTATCTGCCAGTTTGGATTCCACCAACCAGCATACCTCCATCCTCCAGCTGGAGCACCTTGTAGTTCTTTCTAAATTTAGCTGCTGCTGGAACAGCTCCCAGCTTTAAAGTAGACTTAATGCAAAGATTTAAATAAGGCTGGTGGGGGACTTCAGTACTATGGTGTTTTGTATCTGCTTATTGCTGCTGCATGATTTACTAGAGAAGATGGAGTTGAGGAAAAATACAGCTGCTTGTTCTTTTGCCTCTACAATCTTGTCTGTTCTCCCCAATGTCTCCTCACAGTCCCACATATATTTGGTGGAAGGAGAAGGTGGGAATTGAAGTGAAGAGGTCTAGGGGGTTTTCATACTACAGGATTACTATGCTATGGTTCCATTAAGAGTGCTATGATTCCATTGTTGTGTCCTGTGAAATCCTGGAATTTGCAGTTTGAGAGAGTTATTTAAAATATTTATCCAGGGAGTTCTAGTGGAACACAAACTATAATTCTAGAATTTGATAGGATGGAGCCATGACAGTTAAAATGAAATCTCTGATATAAATAGTTAGCCAAAAGATAATTTTGGCAGAGAAAAACATTACAAGTGTGGGTAGAGGCAGGATGGGTGGGGGAGTATTTCAGAACTTCTTACAGAAGCACTGTCAACATGTTTTTCCACCAAAACCCCATCATTTCTTGATAATCTACCAGTTTTGTAGATTTTGAATGCATTCCTTTCTGACAGCTGTATTGATGTAAGCCCCAAGAGTCCTTGAAGGAAAAGGTTAAAAGGCCACTCTATAGTCTTCTACCAAACAGGACGGTAAGACATCTCAATGAAATTTAGATTGAGCCAGTACAGTGCCCATAAAATATAATACAGAAAGCAAGGTCAGAGGTTAATGGAGTTATACCCTCATAAGGACTCTACATGATACTCCAGTCTTCTGAAAGGTATCATGGACCAGTGATCATATAAGGCTCAGAGCATACTCCGCAGCTTGAAAGGTGAACTAATAATTAATAAGAATTGGGATGTTGCTGCATCAGTTTGAAAATGGGAAATAGGTGTAAGAGGATTTCTTTAGCATGTAACTTGTTGCTGTTCACACTCACTTCTTTGTGGTGAATGAGCCATCAGATTGAGAAAGTAGCTGGATCTCATCTTACTGGTGCCACTCCAAAGCTCATGAAAAGAGTCAAGATGACCCTCAGCAGAGTTTGCAGGCCTGCTCTTTGATGTGTTCGGAATTATATTTGAAGAGCCTTTCTTAATACTTTCTATAACAATGCTATCAACACACATTAAATCAAGTTTGGGGAACATGTAAACCTCCAGATATTACTGGATAATAACTTCACTCTACTCTCGGCCTCATAATTGATAGTAAGAGATCATGGTAGTTGCAGTTCAACATCATCAGAATGGCCACATGTTTTTTATTTGTATATTAAACAATTTGGAGTATTTGTTACTTTGATTTATATACCTAGTAATCTACATCCACATAAATCTACAGCTACTACAATATGCAAAAACTACTCTTTAAAGCCCCCCCCCCCCGAAGTAACTTTTCCAATCTCTTCAGGTAACTTAGCTTTTATGTTGTAGCGATCTAGGTTTGTGACTTATATTTCAAATGAACCTCTCACCAACTGTGGGATTTAGTATCAAAATGGCAAAAGAAGTTCAATGTAAGGGCCTCATCACAAAGGCTAAACAACGTGTTATGCTTTGCCGGGCTTTGTGGTGAAAAGAGAGGCGCAGCAGGGTAAATCTGTCATACTGCATGCAGCTCCCTTTCAGCAGTGGTTTCCCCATCACATGTGGGAAATGTTGCAATTCTGCAGAGGATCCGTACTGGCTCCATTGGAGCCAGTACAACATGGGAAGCTTCCACCCTGGTTGGAGGCGGGCCTCCACTGGAAGTTACACAAATTTGTGTGATGGTCCGTGTGGGGGTCTGTCCCTAAACAGGATGGAAGCGTCGTAGGATGCTAATTTAGGTCAGTGTGATGAGGTTGTAAGTGAGCTGAAAATAATAGGCATGGGGATTCTTATGTTACTGATGGGCTCTATAGTATTAGTGGCTCACCCAGAAAGACAGTTTTAGGTTATCATGGGAAGTGCCATGAAGACATTCATTCAGTTTGTGGAGGTTGTGGAATACATGTATTCTGTGCAAAAGCGTATTAGGAAAGGGATGTAAATATGAGATATGTCATACTCTGTCTCATCTGCCCCTACCTCCAAATATGGCAAAACTGACAAATGTAAGAAATGTAACAAAGGGAAGACAAAATGAACACAGGAATACAGTATATCTACTTCAAATAAAAGTGGAAGTATTTTAGTGCCCAAAACAGACATGAAGGAGGTATGATAAAGTTTCATAAAATGAAAAAGTAGGATTTTCATTCTCCCTCATAAAATTAGAACTTAGGGTCACTCAATGAAATTGATTAACAATAGAATCAAGACAGGCAAAAGGAAGTATTTCTACACAGCATGCATATGTAATCCATGGACTTTTCCACGACAAGATGGGATGCTAGCCATCAGCACAGTTGTGTTAATCAGTACCCAAATACATGTGGGATTAGCTCTGTCAATGGCTACTCATCAAGGTAAGGCCACCAGGCTTGAACACATTATACTGCCCAATGCCATGTACTGGGGAAGAAAGTTCTTTTGGGGGTGTAGTCTGTAGACAAAACATACAAAATGGGGATCAGTAAACCACTCTATTATCATTTCCATCTCCCACTACTTGCAGAAGATAATGCATCTGAAGAACCTTTTGGATTAGCAGAGGTTTTTCACATGATTTATATATGGACATAGGAGACTCCCCACTCCTGAAAAGTGTGCAGAAATTACAGTAGAGTAGTCCTGATCATTGCTGCATTCCATCACCTTTAGGCTTTAAGGATCTAGTTGGATACTACAGGAAGCAAGATTTAGATGCACATTTGATCTGATTGAGTAGGCTACAGATTCTTGTTTTATGCTTTTATGTTAAACTAGCCGTTCCCTGCCACGCGTTGCTGTGGTCCAGCCTGGTGATCTGGAAAATAAAGTAATGATAAAGTGTTGTTTTCTAATACATGTAATTTCTTTATGCTTGTGGGTAAACAGTATTTCTTTGTCAGTGTTGATGTGGAGATTGTCTGATTTGCCTACTCTGGAACATGCAACATACAATTGTCCTTCTTTAGGGGTCCCTTTCAAATCTATGACACTATATCTGTGTGTGTGAATATCATATATATTCTATATCTATAGCTGGATGCTCTTTGTCAGGAGGGCTTTGATTATGTTTTCTTGCCCTGGTGGAGGGAGTTGGACTGGATGGCCTTAAGTATTTTCTGGTGGTCATGGGGGTTCTGTGTGGGAAGTTTGCCCAATTCTGTCGTCGGTGGGGTTCAGAATGCTCTTTGATTGTAGGTGAACTATAAATCCCAGCAACTACTACTCCCAATTGTCAAGGTCTATTTCCCCCCAAACTCCATTTATGTTCATATTTGGGCATATGGAATATTCATGCCAAGTTTGGTCCAGATCCATCATTGTTTGAGTCCACAGTGCTCTCTGGATGTAGGTGAACTACAACTCCCAAACTCAAGGTCGATGCCCACCAAACCCTTCTAGTGTTTTCTGTTCATCATGGGAGTTCTGTGTGCCACGTTTGGTTCAATTCTATCATTGGTGGAGTTCAAAATGCTCTTTGATTATAGGTGAACTATAAATCCCAGCAACTACAACTCCCAAATAACAAACTCAATTTTTTGAGTAAAGGATATACATTTGGGTTGTTAGGTGTATGCTGTCCAAATTTGGTGTCAATTCCCTCAGTGGTTTTTGAGTTCTGTTGATCCCAGAAACGAACATTACATTTTTATTTATATAGACTTGCATACTAATTGCCGAGGATATGGTTACCTGAAACTGTGGAAACAATTAAACATGATTAAATTGGTTTACTTAGTCTTAGAATATTGTATAGTTGTATTGGATGACCTAGCAATTCCAAGAGATATAACCTCTCTAGTAATTTTCTAGGTCTTCCAATCTGGGGGATGCATACCATAGATGGTATGCATCTGGGGGATGCATACCATAGAATCTCCTGGAAGACCTAGCAAATTCCTAGAGAAAGCATTTCCCCCTGGATGTTGGCAATTGGCTCCTTTAGGAATTATTTGCACTCATTGAGCCTGAACTCAACTATGACCTTTATCTCAGCCCATTGTTTTATGATGCTGTTTTTATTACTGTTTTATGACTGTTGTGTTTTATTATTTTTGTTGAGTGATTTTAACTGTGTCTCTGTTTTAATCTGTAATTGTTGGGCTTGCCCCTTGTAAGTCGCTCTGAGTCCCCTAGGGCAGATGGTGGCAGGGTATAAAAAATAAAGTTGTTGTTGTTATTATTATTATTATTATTATTATTATTATTATATAAGGGAAATGTTCAATTATGGGAGTTCTCCTTTATATAAGACAGCTTAACCATAATTAAATGTATAAATGGAACAAACAAAATCATGTGCATAATTGTTTACTTGCTATTGTTGTTGCTTAAGCATAGACAGGCTAGATTGTGCAAATCTACATGCCTCCAATTGTGGCATGGTTGTGTGAATGGAAGCTCCCTAAAATGAGCTCAAAAGCAAATTGAAAGTTAGTACAGTTTTTATTATATATGAAATGCCTAAAGCAGGCATGGGCAAACTTTGGCCCTCCAGGTGTTTTGTACTTCAAATAATTGTGGGTGTTGAAGTCCAAAACACCTGGAGGGCCAAGGTTTGTCCATGTCTGGCCTACATATAGGCATGTAGCTGGGGGGGGGGGGGGGGCTTGGTGGTGAAATTCTCATGGTGGTCCGCGAGAAGGCCTTACTGGTACATTATTTAAACTGTTATGTTTATTCATATCATGATCTGATCACCATGCTCAATATATCCCATATGCATGGGGGTATTGGGGTAACGATACAAAAGGTTTGCTAGGGTAGACCCTCTTTCACTCAGACTCAGCCCCCCCCCCGAAACTCAGCCCCCCTTCCCGAAACAAAATCCTGGCTATGGGCCTGCCTACATATATCAATGAAGGGTGGAAATGTTAAGTCTTACAACCTGATATGAACAATGTGATGGAATGCATGTTTGAGGGAACCAAAATATAATTGAAATTGAGGATGCTAATTTTATCTACATCTTTAGTTAAAATGAGCTTATGCAAGGGAGGATGAGGAGGACACAGGATTTAATTCTGCCACAGAGTCAGGAGCTTGGCTTGAAACTTAAGTGTATGTGTGTATTTGTGGCAGGGTTTAGTGGGGCAGTAAAATGCTAATGTGCGGATGGGATTTGTAAAATGAACTACACTAAGTCTGGTCTCATGTTTCCTATTTTCTGAAATATACAATCTAATAATGATCATAGCCAAACAGCATGTTCTCTCTGTCCCTTTTTCTACTACAAATAATGCAGTTTATTTCCTTTGAGAGTTAGGAATACAAATAGGGTGACTTAGCATTTCGTCCCTGTAAATTTCTTCCTTCCTATATTTTTCTTTCTTTTATTTCCCTAAAATCATGAATGTTGCTTTTTTCATTCAGAGATGTAAAATACGAAAGCAGCTTGCAGGAGTTAAGCATGCAAATCTTATTATTTGTGAATGGATTTAATCTAGCTTTTTTCCTTTCCCATACCTATTCTCAAGAGCAAATAGTATCATCCTATTCCTGGTCTGCAGACTAGAACAGCCATTTAAATCAAAAGTGGAAATTTTGATCTGAACGGCAATTGGGGAGCTACAGAAACTGTATACAGAATGCAATACATCCACTGTCTGAAATTCCTCTGAACGGTTGTAGATGGAGGCAAAATAACCTTTAATTTTACACTTATCATAGTCTGAGTTTGTATCTTATTATTTTGTTTCCAATTGTTTTTTTTTTTTTTTCATAATGCCTGGAGAATTATAGATGTGTTAAGAAAAACAAGAGAAAATGCTAGAATGACAAAATGATAGAGAGGAGAAAACTGTTCCTAACAAATAAGGATTATTTATTCAAAAATGAAAGAGGGAGAAAGAGAGAGAATTTCAAGTGTTTTATTGCTATCATGTGATTTCATATCTTTTTCATAATACGTGCTTGGTAAGAAGAGTTACATGATTTTAACCACATATTTGGTTATGCCGAATTCAAAAGAATTCAAAAGAATCTAGGTGTTCTCATAAACAGCAAATATCCACATTGAAGTCCCGACCCAACTATGAGTCTCATCTGGTGACTTTGACCCTCAGCCTGATCCACATAATTGGGCAGTTGTGAGGATACAGTAGGGAGAATGAGATCCTTGTATGCTGCTTGGTTAGGTAAAAGGTGGAATGCCATTTTGAATTCCTTGGTGGCAAAAGGTGGCGGCGGCCAATCCCGTAAACTGGGCGTTCTCTTAACAGAATGACCCTCTACTTATTCATGGTTAATACTAAAATACATAATTTTGGCTGCCAAACCTACCCTTGATTTATACATGAGGTAAACTTATACCCAAGTATGTGCAGTAATTGGAGATATTGGAACTGAACTCAAATGCAAATCATACATCCTCCAACTAAACTTTTGATTTCTGAGCAGCTCAGATGGTGGAACTGCTGCCTTATAAAACAGATTCAATAGACTCGGGTATCTATGGAATATGAGAGTCCAATTTTAAATTCCCTAAAGATCTCATTGAATAATTTGGTGAAACTCTTTTGAGTATTCTTCTGTCTTGTCCCTATTAACACATTTCTAAGAATTATTTTTCAGTCACGGGCCTATAATTGTTCTAAAGGTATGTAAATGTATCCAAGGATCAGAAAAGTTACCCCTTTATAACACAGCCATAGCTATGGCAGTATGACCATTGGCCATGCTGCCTGTGGCATTTTATGAGTCTGATAAATATTTTTTCCAAGATCCCGATGCTTCAAGTGGGCTTCTGGTTGACTAATATGAGGATAAAATATTAGATGAGATGTGCATTGTTCTGACATCTGGGTAATGCATGTCAAGATTTTATTATGCAGAACTTGCTCACATTTTGGTCTGCACAGTTCTGTGCAAGTATGTCAGAGCAGTGAATGGTTATAAAATTTAATCTGCTATCACTATGCACTAAAGTATCTGAACATTTGTGATCAAGCAACCCTATATACAGCAGTACTTTTAATGTTGATTTTGGGTTGAGTAGGGACTGAATGGATGGACACTGACAGTGGATTAAGCCTGTGTACAGATTGTTAATGAACATTAGGCAGCAAAATCGAACAGTGTTTTTCCCCCTTGCATCTATTTGTGCTTATTCAAATGAGGCTGGAAATATATGGAAAAGAGAATGAGCAAGGGAACTGACATTAGTTAGATCTCAGAGGCTAAGGCAGGAGTGCTGAACTGAAAGAATTGAGAGAACAAATCTCCCTTTTTCAAAAGATAAAATTCTAATAAAAGAAGGAGAAGAGAACATCACGAGAATGCAGAGATCAATAATCCACTGTTATTCAGTGCTGGAAAAAAACCCCTCAGACACATTACCTTAGTTAATACAAATATTTATGTGTCCAAAATCTAACAGTTACTTACCTTCAAATTTCCTAATGTGTATTTCATACTTCATCCCCTCAGTCCAGAGTATCTCTTTGGAATGGGGTTTCTAAGGAAATACAGTCCCTACTTTTCTCATTCTTGTTCCAATGGAAGGGTGTGCATTTGTACTATCCAGACTATTCTCTGAACAATGTTTCTTGGTCATGCTCTTGCCTGATAGTCCCAGAGCATGACATAATTCATTGAACTGGATTTTTATATATTGATGTTAATAATGAATGCAGAAAACTTGTCTGTGTTGTTTGTACACAAAGCTAAATCCATGTCTTGTTTACCCCCAAGTTTTTTTCATTATGTTATCAATTAATAAAAATGTTAAGTTCAAAAATAAACTATCAAATTAAAGAGATTTACATAATGTATCAAAGCCAATAAATGCTAAGTTTCAGAGCTGCCTGATTCTCAAACAGATCTCTTCTTTATCTCTGCTCTGCACTCTCCTCCCAGCAACCTTCTCTTGTTGTTTTATTCTGTCTATCCTCACAAGTTCACAGGGATTAAACCAAGGTGTTGAGATGGATAGTTATGGACTCTTAGCTTCAATAGCTTACAGTCTAATAAAAAAGAGCACACTGGCAGTCTGTAATATGTTTCATGCCTGACAAAACTATCCCAGAAGCTGGCATTGGAGATAGGAGAATCCTGACTCGTTCTTCCCTGAGATCTAGCATGCAAGGAGGCACACTATGTCACATCTATTAACACATCCACATGGCAGCTGCCTATATTCCAGGTCAGGAGCAAAAGTACATTTGCAAACATTGGTAATGATCCTGGGAAAGGCATAAAGCTTGGAAAGGTAGTGTCAAACCAGATGTGATGGGGAATAAATATTCTTTGTGATTTAACTTTTTCTCCATAATGGGATTTTCTAAAATATATGTGCCATCACAATCAGATTTGCACATTTAAACTATGTTTATCTTCTTTTTAAAAAAAATATTTTTATTGGTTTTGCAATATAAAAAATACATATAACATACATGTGGGGAAGAGAGATGGAAAAAGAAAAGGTGCAGGGGTAACAATATCCACGTTACAAGAAAACCAGCAGACAAACTGACGAACAAAAAAACCCAGTGCCAATCCTCCCACCCCCTCCCCCCTCCCTTTTATCTTCTGATTACCAATCATATAGCACAGTATAGTAGATGCAGATGTAGCTAGTAAGATACTTCTGTCAGGTAAAATATGTGCTGTAATGAGTAGAATCATGTGCACTTTTCAATGTTGTTGAAGTGCAGCTTCCAGCCTTTTTTTTACCTAAGACAACAGCATTCTTGACACTTGTGGTCTGACAACATTTGGAGGGCACTATGCTATGGCAAACACATATTTTTCTTCTATTGAGGGAGTAACCCCCCAAAGGTTCTTCTAAACATATCATCTAGTTTCATACTTACTTTTAAAAATGAATGAATTATAGTTGTAACTTCACGGCTCAACTTCAAAAGTAGTAAATATTATTCATACAATAAAAAACACTTCATTTTCTTTTTCTTTTCTTTTTCCACATATATTATATTGCAAATATATGAGGAATGGCAAAGGGTACAATGATAGCTATAGAACAGGGACATTTTTAACATCTTATATCTTCGTTTTCCATTGCTGTGTAATTTTCTAAAATGTAAAAAAAAAAAGGGGGGGGGGGAGGAACATTTATTTTCTAATCCAAAACAGAAGGACAGAAAAGCGGGTGTACTGTGTTTTGAAACAAAGAAGATAGAATAGTTGAGAAATTGAAAATAGAAAGCCCTAACTAACTCTTCCTACCCTGTCTCTGCTGTTATCTTCCTAATCAAAAAATCTATTATTTTTGTCATAAAACTTCTTATAACTGGTAGATTAACTTTCCAGTATCTCTTTGAAATCTTGCAAGGATTCTCTTATTCTTGTTAGTAACTTCTCTATTTTTTCTTTTCTTGTTATTTCTAAATCTCTATTCTACTGATTTTCCCTTGGTGCTATAGAAAACCCAATATTTTCATTTTCTTTTCTACTTTTAAATAGTTAATAAAAGGCTCCCAATCTTCTTTAAATTTGGAAACATCTGATGTTGTGATTTTGTAAGTCTGATCAGTTTGTCCATTTCTGCCAGATCCATCATGTTTGTAATCCATAAATTTTGAGTGGGAATTTCCTCTTATTTCCAGTAATCGCAAATAATAAAAAGCTCTTCTCCTTTTGTTTGGCGAGTCCTGTCCATCTATATTTAAGAAGATATCCTCAAGGTCCTCAGCTTTGAAATAGTAGATGATAATTTAATTCTTCTTCATTTTGTGGAGTGGCCTGCTGCTGTAATTGAACATCTTCTTTATCCAGGGTCTGTTGAGGTTGCCATCTTTCTGCCCTCCCAGATGTTCTCTTTCTCCTTTGTCCTCTGATACTTCTCTGAATCTAGGTCTTTTCCAAATCTCTCATAGAAGTCCTGGGCCTTCATGACTGATGATAACCAAAATCTTTGTTTGTTATAAGATACCATCAGTCATTCTGGGTTCCTATCTGAATCTGTAGCTTTTCTTCTTAAGTTTATCTGTCAGGAAGAAGTAATCTTTCTTTTCCTTATTGCCTGAGATAGAAGTTATCTTAATACTGCAATCTTGGTATTTCCTATTTCAATTGGATCTTTGATGTGGACTTGCAAAACCTTGGACTTCATCACATTGACCATCTCAAGCATCCTAGGATGGTTCCAGCCTGCTTTGGGGTTGGAGTTCCCTGCCTGCCATCACACAACATCATGTGATTTCATAGGGTGGCCCCACCCCCAACCAGGATGCTTCCCTCCAAACATGGGAGTCTTCCCATATCGTGTTGGCTTAAATGGAGCCAACATACATCTACCCATTTTGGGTGACATTTCCCCCATGTGATGGGGGAAGGATCATCACACCAGAGTGGTGTGCAGGGTGATGGAATTGCCCCATGCCTCTTGTTTCACCAGGCTTGCTGACAAAATGGAATGGGGGGGGGGGGGCTTCCCCAAGTGGTAAGGTCATTCGTCACATACTTTCTTTTTTGTAAGCAACACAATTACATCACTTGGAAGTTTATTTCTTATGCACAATTCAAAGTGCTGGCTTTGGCCTATAAAGCCTTAAATGGCCCCCGGCCCAATTTACTTGTCTGCACACATCTCCCTCTATGAACTATTGTGGAGATTAAGATCTTCCAGGGAGGCCCTGCTCTCTGCGCTGCCATTTTCTCAGGTATGATTGGGAGGGATGAGAGAGAGAGAGCCTTCTTAGTGATTGCCCCTTGGCTATGGAACTCCCTTCTTAATGAGATTAGGTCAGCCCACTCCCTCTTGTCCTTTAGAAGGATGATAAAAACTTGGCTGTGGGACCGTATTTTAAATGGAGGATTTTAACATCAAGATAAGTGAGTTTAATGTTTTTGTATGTGTATAGTCTAGTATGTTTCGGCATTGAATGTTTGCTGTTTATATGTCCCCTTCAGGGTGAGAAGGGCAGAACATAAATGCTTTTAATTAATTAATTAATTAATATTGGGATTAGACCATAAAGTTCCTGTCAGTTTGAATCTTGATCACTTGCTCTGGTCTGCCAAGTATTCTAGCCACAACTTCTGTTATTGCCATATCAAGTTCATGTACAGACTCAGGTATTTCTCTCAACCTCGAAAATAATTCTCTTTGCACATACTCTAATCTTTGGAGTTAGATTGAATTGCTTTGCAAATCCATTTCAAACTACTTTTGTGCCTCTTCAATTACCTTTATTTTCTGTTTTTGCTGTTCCTGTCACTCTAAAACACCACTCATTTTGTCTACCATCTGTTGCGTATCCCTCTTCATATCTTGTTGCTCTTTCTGTAAGTAATCTTCAGCCCGTGTAATTCTCTTGTCAATCCTGGCTTCCAGATTTTTCATTCCATCTATAATGGTTTTTAATTAGGTCAAGATTTCCCTCATTGGATCTTCTTGTGGGAGAGAGTCTTTTCTGGTCCTTCTGATCCCTGAATGTTGATCTTATTGACATCATGTCTGCAATTTTTGAAGATTTGTTGTAGTGCCTCTTTCAGCCACGGTCACCTTTAGTACACTGTTTCTTGTTGCCCTTTTAGTTGTCACCAAGTTTTCTGTGTTTCAAGCTCTATGCTTTTCTCTTATGGTTTAATCTCTATGGTTCATTTCTATTATTCCTCTCTATGGTCTCTTCCTGTCTTATTTGCTGTTTGGAATCAGTCCAGAGGCTCCATGTGGTCCCATGATGTTATGGCTATTGAGTTCTTAGGTATGTTAAACAATTTTAATTCTCATAGCTCTTATAGCATAATCTTTAACAAATTAGTTCACTTTCACCCTTTGTAACTGGGCTCACCAGATAATTTCATCAGGCAGACTTAAAATTCTTTTGAATAAAAGTTCCTTTTGAAAATCTCTACAATTTCCAATGGATGAAAAGAAATGCAGTTTACTTCTTAGATAGGTTTTTCTCAATGAAGTTGGTAAATTTACATCAGATTTAAGGTCATCTTTTTGTTTATTTCTTCATAAGTATAGCACT
This sequence comes from Anolis sagrei, assembly GCF_037176765.1. Classification (NCBI taxonomy): domain Eukaryota; kingdom Metazoa; phylum Chordata; class Lepidosauria; order Squamata; family Anolidae; genus Anolis; species Anolis sagrei. The sequence continues at coordinate 188,567,944 of NC_090024.1, read as the reverse complement.
TTAAGAAGTTAATCAGAGCTTATTTTGTCTGCTTCTGTTTGCATGATAACATTGCTGGGGTGTGCAATATCTCCCCCTCCTCCTGTTTCAGTGGGGAAGGTGATAGCCAAGGAAGCTCCCTGGATCCTGAATCAGTGTCTGACAGCTGTCATGGACTGGATGAAGCTTAATCCTGACAAGAAAGAGGCCCTCCTGGTCATTCATGGGGTTGAATTGGGTATAAGGTGGCAACCTGTGGTCGACGGGTTACTCTCCCCCTGAGGACACAGGTCTGCAGTCAGGGGGTCCTCCTGGATTCAGTGCGGACACTTGATGCTCAGGTGTTGATGGTGGCTGGGAGGGCCTTCACACAATTAAAACTTGTACAAAGATCAGTAGCTAGATTACTAACTGGGGCTAACTATAGGGAGGACAACACACCCCTATTGAAGCATCTCCACTGTCTGCTGATAAGTTTCCGGGCCCAATTCAAAGTGCAGGTTGTCACCTATAAAATCTTCATGGTTCAGGTTCAGCCTATCTTCATGATCTCATCTCCCCCATAAACCAGTGCAGGCTCTAAGATCTGCCAGGGAGCTCTCCTCTCAGTCCTGCCCCCATCTCAAGTGTGGTTGGTGGGAATGAGAGAGAGGGCCTTCTCAGTGTCCCCCCAAGCTATGGAACTTAGACAAACCCCCACATTACAACATTTCCAGAAAGAGCTAAAAACTCTGCTCTTTCTGCAGGCCTTCGATAAAGCTTAAGATTGCAGCCAGATCACTATCTTTAGCCAGAGAAGGCTAAATCGATTGGATCTTCTAATTAACCACTATTGCCAAATTGTATTGATATGTTTGGTTTTAAATGTGTTCTTTGTTTTAATGTTGTTATATATTTATATATTGTATGGCACCATTGTGTGCTTGTAAGCCACACAGAGTCCCTTTGGGAGATGGTGGTGGGGTATAAATAGCAGATTATTATTATTATTATTATTATTATTATTATTATTAGATTCTTGAAGAATTTGGGTCTGTCTTTTTTCTTTCTGAAAAAGTATTTCTCAATTCCATAAGGTTGATAAAACCCCAGGGATGTCTCAGTGCTCAGCTAGCTCACAGCTCCATTTTCTTCGCCAAAGTAACCATTTTCACATTTCTCAAAAGGAACTGAAATAGTTCCTGTCAGTTATGAAACAAGCCACTAGCTCCAAAGGGAAGTTAGGGTTAACAGTACATGAGAAATGTTGTTATCCTGAGTTAAATTTTACTACAGTTCATATATAGTATAGTCACTCTTTCACTAGGGAGGGAGAAAGAGGAAAAATAATGTAAACATGTGTTACCAATGGAAAATGTTTCGAATGCTTGTATAATTTTGTGTAGCAGTATACACAATAATTTTGTGTAGCGCTATATACTCTCTGCCCTCAAACAGAAGGGAGGCAATTGAACCCCCACCCCAAATAACTGTGATGCCTTTCCCCTGATTTAAGGAAAACACTTGGTTGTTGGGATCCAGGAGATTTAGGAAATATTATAGAGCAATAGTGTTATAATGTTGAAAAGACAACCCAAAACAGAAGGGAGGCAGTTGAACCTCAAGAAAAAAATGACTGTGGTGCCTTTCTCCTGACTTAGAGAAGGCACCTGGGGATTGAGGTTCAGGACAGAAGTTTTTTTGAGAGAGAGAGAATAGATAAAAGTGACCAAAAAACCCCCAGCACTGAAAGGCTTTCTCTCATGTTTCACACAGTTACTTTATTAATTTCTCTTTCTCCCTCCCGCCCAAGCTTTTTCCTTCTTTCTTCTTTCTCTCTCTTGCTCTTCTCTCTCCCTCCCTCTCCCAAAATCTTTTCTTCCTTCTCCCTTCCTCCCTTCCTCCCCTCTCCAAACCTCCTTTGGCTCCCAATGCCTTTGCCTGCCTACCTTTCCACCCACCCAGCAGCAGCAGCAGCAAAAAAAACAAAAACAAAAAAAACAAAAAAAAGATCCCAACCACCCTTGTCCCTGGCTGCAATGAGTCTTTCAGTCATGTGCTTGGGTTTATAAGCAGCAATGGCTGCCGGTTGCTGCATAACCCCTCCCCTTTACAAAACGTAAGCTCTGATTGGCTGGGAGACAAGCACAAAAAGGCTTTCTCATACTTCCAAGTTGACTTCTGAGCCATTGAAACAAATGGCCCGGGTCGCTTTGGAACCACAGGGGATTTCTGACTTGCTAATGTGCGTTGGAACCCAGTTCGGAAGTGTGAAACTTCTGACTTTAGTTCCAACATCTGCAACTTCCGAACAAATTTGCCCATGCCTACTAAAAAAACTTGTGGAAAAATGAGTTTACTGTAAGAAATTAGTTACTTTTAAGTAATTGCAAACATTGAAACATCAGGTACTCATCTCCCTTTCTCTGTTATTCCTATGTTAACAAACAGAATGTTATACAGATCATATTTTCATTTTCAAGGATCTATCAATCAAGAGTGATGATATACCAGAGACCAGTGGATCGAATCCCTAAAATAAATGCCACATGGCCCTGCACTGTACTTGTGACCTTGAATGAAAACTGGCTCATAATCTCATAATTGCAATTATGATTTGTTAGCATGGCAATCATGTCAACTGTCAAGCATATGGCCTTTTTTTAATAAGCAAGATGTAACCAGCAGTGGAAAAAAAGAACTTACAGTCATAGTCCATTTATTTATATACAGCATTTCCCACAAATACGTTGTGCACAATTTAAATGCAGTAACCACAATTATAATACATTACAATCTTTCATTAACAATTATAGCCCATTTAAAACATATCAATCAATGCGATGAGCTTGTCACAACTCCTCTGAAGGAATCACTTGGCTCCATGAGGCTGCTATTTGATAAGTTTGGGTTGGCTCCATTGATAATATTGAAACCAGATGATAGTAAAGAACTATGAAACAGCAGTAATTTCCTACAAATTGGCAAATAAGTGATAAATAGATCTGGAGTGTACAGCAATGTCCCTTTGATGATGAACTGCTGTCTTCATTGTCCTTGATACAGCTTTCAACCATTAAAAATAATTAAATATCCCAGAATTTGGAACTTGTATTTGCTTTATAGTTATTGTTCATATGGTTATTCATAAGCTGCTCTTGATTAACCTCTTACTTCCAGGAGCTTCTCTTGCCACGGAGAATTCATCTTTCCAATATCTGGCATTTGTATTGACAAGACATTATACTTTCTGCTTATTTTCACTATGAATATTTGGACAACGTGACCAAGACAGTGTTTGTGTAAAGCTGGGGGTTAACTCTTATATGTCAGAAAGTGAGACGATGCTATAAGGCTGACTTTTTCAAATATATGCCCAGTCCCCAAATTCTCAGGGGCTGTGTTGGATATTGAAAAGTGACAGCTCTGGTGCCTTATTGATAAAGGAGCCTTGCTTGCTCTTCATTGCAATCTGAAAGTTTAAAGCAAAGAGGGACAAAGTAGGGCCTAAAGGCTGCCCCCTCACTCCGGTGTCCCTGAAGCCTCCTACCAATTCTCCAAGGCTCCCTAACACACATTTATTTTAATAAGCATCTTGTTACAATTCTGACCCCAAACTGTGAAAAACACTCTCCAAATGTATGAAAACACAGAAAATGCCCTGTATTGCTCCCATACACTTCTGTTTTCCTCTGCAGTTTCTCTCAAAATGGTGACAAGAAGTTAAACAGCACAATTTCACCATTTCAAGAGGAAACAGGAAAACTGAGTTATTTGGGATTACTATGGGGAGGGTGAAATTTTGGCGAAGTCTGAGAGGTATATGGGCTTCTTGACCCCTTGCTGTTGCCTACCCTTGATTTAAAGAAATGCTGTCATATCATGATTTAATTTCTAAGCCATGGGGTCTAAAATTGTCCCTTCCATTTTCTTCAGGAGTTTACAGCTGGACAGGCATAATTTTCAAGATATCAAAGTCTGGTGATGGATTACTGCAGGCCCCTGGTTGTAGGAGTGACAGGTCAAACTATTATCCATTTCTATGGTACAAAACTCTGCCACAGAAATGGGATGCACAGCAGAAACAAAATCCTAAAATATTATATTCTTTTGTTATAGCAACTCAGGAACCTGGTTTTATATGGGGAAATCTTTACAAGTAGGAACTCGCCTTTCACAGTATAACTCTTGAATTTGTTTTTAAAAATCAGTGTTTATCTGAAAACCATCTGAAAACCACTCTTGTCTCAAACATTTACAGGACAAAAATGCATTTTTTCTTACATGCAAGACTAAAATATGCCAAAAGATTTCTGTCTTCTAATTGAGATAGGTAATTAGTTTTTTATATTTAAAAATGTTGCAGTTTGAGGCTTTTTGTGAACATTTCACTAAAGCATTTGTTCACAGACAAATTAATTTTGTGTGAAATCATATTTTGTCAAAAGTACATTTTTGTATATACAAGAACATTTGTGTGTAAAATAATGTGTTTTGTGTGTAAACCTCCTCTGCACTAATTTTGTTTTGCCAAAAAATGTTCTGAAATGGGAAAATGGCCATAGTACTTGGTACTTTTTTCAGTGTAGTCACTCAGTATGTAGAGGCAACTATTCTTATTGAAAATAAGAGTATTTGTGAATGGGTTTTTTTTTTTTTGTTTTGCATTCCTTTGTGCTCCATCAGAAAACTTGAAACTAGGCAATACTTACAAATCAGAAAATATGAAGTATACAAAAATAAATCTACAGCATTTTAAGAAATAAAAATGGATATTTTTTCTATGAAATGTCAGGTGATTCTTCTGCTCCGAGTGAAAATTTTGGTCCTACAACTGTTTTGCCCCACATGAAATGGGTAATGGCAAGGGATTGTAGTTTCACAGTTTAGATCCTCTGCAACATGAGAGGTTCCTTGTTTCTGCCATAGCATCATCAATGAGCAGCCATCAATATTAGCAAAGATTACATATAAACTGACTTTCAGTCTCTTTTTCTTTTTACTTTTCCTTTTGATGATAGCAGTTATCCTTTGCTAACATTTTCTTACCATTGTCTCTATGCTTTTCTAATAGAAAAGGGGCAATTTTCTTCTGGAATGTTTACTCTGCCCACCTCTAGCACAGCAGCCCTGTGATAATTATTCTGACCTCTGTATGAATAGGGATCTTTTTGTGGCAAGTGAGCACCAGAGTTGTTATTTCCTATGCAAATTGAGGCCATCATTTATAGCGAGAAGTTCTTTCAATGTTTCATCCTCTGCTCTCTCCTCTTTCTTCCTTTGTTCTGCCAGGCGTGCCTGATCTTTGGACAGAGATGTTGAGAGTTAAATCTTATCAAGCCAGAGCAGATATTCATCCAATTTTCCTTTTGGTCTTTCTGGCTTGCTTTTAGAAAATAACTGTTAATTAGCTGCTTCTACAGACCCCTTCAGGAATTGGCTCAGTGATCAGGTTTCAAGGTTCTCATTGCTGTAGTCCAAAGTTCAAGCTAATGCAGAGGAAAGGCTGCAATTAAGTTGGCCATTGGGTCATCTTCTAAAACTTCCCAAACAGGAAATACACAAAAACATTCATCACATATTTATTTTTCAACTTGGAAGATAAAATTGTGCAAGGACACAGTAAGTTAGGGTTGCCAGGTGAGTATGAGATGGGTGCCCTGTTGATGTAACATTTAGCTGATCTTTAGTCAGGAAAGCTTACCTTCCTGATAGGAGAACATACAACACTTTTTGCTCCTGAACTACATTTTATTGTCCAGTGGAAAGTGTGTGCATGTATGAGAGCAGTATAGAAGTATTCTGCTAAATTCCTGTAGCTAAATGAATAGAAATGAGGACCCTGAGAGATCACCAAGAATAGAGAATGATGGTCAATTCCCACACTGGCTGGGTGATTCACCCTATTTTAAGTCACACTTATATAACTGACCAAACACAGAAATCAAAACATAGTAAATGAGTTATTATAATCATGGCATAGATTGCACCTCCCCATGCAATCTCTGCCAAAAGAACCCCAGACTCATGGTTGTCTTGGTCATTTTTGTTCAGCAGTTCCACTAACAATACCATTCTGTTCAACCACAGGGAGCGTCTGTGTGGCACAATCAGTGAAGATCCCCCGAGAGCCCAAATCAGGAGAGTTTGATAAGATCATTCGACGTCTTTTGGAAACATCCCATGCTCGAGCAGTCATCATATTTGCCAATGAAGATGATATAAAGTAAGAGGGTAATGCTTATATTTGAAAAATTGTGTGGCAAGGAAAGAAAAAAAGAGAAAGGGAGAGACAAAGATAGTGGGAGAGGCAGGGTAAATTTGGAGGGTGAATGATAAAAGAACAGGAAAGTTCAATATCTCACAGAATGAATATGCTTGTGTGTCTGATTGTCTATCTGTCCATCACCCCCTAGATCAGAGCCTGTGAAACTTATTTTTGAAATACAGCTCCCAGAATTATCCTTTTGGTTATTGTTGCCTGATTCTGGAAGCTGTAATCCAAAAAGGATCAAATTTTAAATTCTGATTGACTGACTGATTAATCAGTCTCTATTTCACATTGTTATGGTTTATCAAAGTGGGCAATACTTATTTCCTACTATATTCACTCAAAATCTTTGTAGTCGAAAAGAGTACTGGCTGAAATTCTGTTGGAGATTTATGTATATAACAACATAGTAATTGTGCTTTGTGATTAGTATGTTTTCTTTTCAATTAGCATATTCATAAAAACAATGAAACAAATCTATCTATCTATCTATCTATTCATGAACCAATGCAATACTTCCTAACATCTATATAATATTCGTGTTTGGTTATGCTCTCACCTCCTTACACCCCTCCCAATGTAGTGACTTCCTGTCTCTTGGGTTGGAGACATTCATGTATAATTCTGTTCTTCCTTTCCATTACATTGCTTTTCTATTCTTCCTTCTGGACTGATATTTATTATTTATAAATTCCCTACAAATGGAAGCAGAACTGATAAAGGATTCTATGATTAAATGGGCACAAAATATCAGGCATAATATAAACTAGATAAATGGGGAGAAATGTGGACTATTGACCTAAAGAAAATTTGGTGCTACGACTTTAGATAATTTTTTTAAATAAAATTATGAACAGGTGGTACTTGACCTCAGCCAAATTAGCTAAAATGCATAAGGAAAGAAACAACAAGTAATGGAAATGTAGAGAACAAGAAAGAACTTTCTTCCACATGAGGTGGACTTGTATAAAAGCAAGAGAATTCTGGGGTAAGGTACAAAAAACATTGCAGGAGATTTTTCAATGAAAGATACAATTGGAACCCAAATTATTTTTATTGGGAATGTCAGCTAATCAAACAAAAGCATTAAACTATAAAGTATTGCATTACATGACCATAGCAGCAAGACCAGTATACGTACTGTTTTGGAAGAAGGCAGACCTCCACACAATAGAAGGTTAAAGTCTTTAAAATAGCAGAAATTGACAAATTAGCAGTGATGAACAAAGAAAAAAATACAAAAACTTTATCGAGGACTGGGAACCATTTCTAAATTTTGTAAAAAAAAGGGGGGGGGGAAAGGAAAAGTAATTGTGCTTTGAAGTGAATCCTGTCCCAATCATTCTAATCTGCACTTACTGGGAAGCAGCTGCTGCAATCAATGGAGGTCTGTTCTCTTGTCAATCAGGAAACTACTGACTGATCTCTCCCCTTCCACTGACTTATCTTCAGTGTGACAGGCAGAAGCAGGATCCCTGTTAGATTTTCTGTACTGGAGATCAGTCATGTAAGGGTGACTGGGAACATCAACCAGCTGATTCCTAATGGAGAGGGGAGTAGTCCCCTGTCAATCACAGCAGATGCTTCCTGGTGAATGCAGATTGAAGGAATTTAATGGTCCATGCATAGGCCCTAAATTGGGAGCTATGTGGGGATCATGGATACAAAACAGCCATGAGTTAATAACTCTAGGTTAGGCATTTGCAACTGCTGAACAGGATTCCATTCAACATTTAAATAATCAATCAAATTGAATAAGTCAGTCAGTTTATCTCTCTGTCATGTTGTTCTGAATGACCAATGTGGGTGGCATGTCTGTGTCATTGTCTTTCCTCCTAAACCCTGTAATCCAAAAGAAAGATATTTCCAATTGGTTGGATCAATGAATCAATCGGTTTGCTGTCTGTCATTCTCTGAATGATCAAGGTGGGCAGTAGATCTGTATTATTGTGTTCACTCATCATTTTGTTTCTTTCTTCTATGTCCTCTCAAGGTTTAATATTATATACAGTTCCATGTGAGACAAATGAATAATAAAAATTCTGTATACTGACTGTCAGCACTATGACAAGAGCCATATTCTTGCTCTTAAGATTACACTTTCTTGAGCTCATGAGTCTACCAACACATGTCAGATAGTGATGTATCCCTCGTGCAGCTATGCATGACCCCAGTGTCATCTAAAGTGTCATTGTACTGTACAAAAGCTACATTTCAGAGGGAATGATTAATAATGGTTACATCAAATGGGTGAGGGTCTGAATGCCTGGAGTTTGTTTGTGTGGGAGGTCAGTTGAAATTTTGATGAGAAGCCCATTCTTGATTGTGCCATCAAAAAGCTCTCAAGGTCTGAGTCACTTTGACATGTTTTATAGAATCAGGAATGATACAAGCCTGTCTTCTGTTATTTGAAGTTTAAGAACCTAGGCTGTTTTGTGTGAAAATGTTAAAGACTGAATGCTGAAAGGCTTCAAAACTGTAAAGGTTTCAGACATTTTAAAAAATACTTCTCACAAATGTTGAAATGCTTTGAAGGAATGACAATCTCATGTGTGGTTTTTAAAAATGTTTTTCAAAAGTATCTGGAGATCAAAATATGGTCCATTTGAACCAAATAATTGAAACTATAAAGAAGTACCAGAATTTGAAACTATGTTATACCTCCTCTCAAATTGCGTCCTCTTTTCTTTTTTAGCCTAGCAATTTATATTGAGTTACATCTGATTTTTCTACTGTCTAATTTATTAATCAGCAAACATTATGCAAATGTGAGTAAACTGACATTTTCAATCAGTTTACATCAAATGTGCAGGCTAGGTTTCTAGAAGCTAGCTAATGGAAATGTCTAAAACCCAGACATTTAGACTCATTTACTCCCAACAAAATCAAGGATTTGCCTTAGCAGTGTAAATGGCAATCACCATTAAAGAGAGGTTTGTAAACATTTACCTATCTGAGAACAATTTTGAAGCTGGGAAATTGTACCCTGTTGGCAAAAGTTTATTCACATCTGGAAACTTTATATTTTTCTTGCAATAATAGGCTAATGTTTACTGCTGAGCCAGATGTCTCTCTTAGGGCTTATCCATGTGATCATTCTGAGTCATGAAAGCAGTGTTTCCGTGTGTATGTGTGTGTGCTTCTGACATAACACATAGTTCTAATCCTTTGAGCCCTTGTGATTCTTCACATTCCCTGATCGAAAACCTATTCTTAGTTACAACTAAGTAGAGCAATTGAATTAATTGGATTTACCATTCAACAGCTTATTTAATTTAGTTGAGACTAACTGTGAGGTTTCTTCTCCTACCTATATCCTACCTATATTTTCAAAATACCCCTCTGTTTCATAATCCTAAATATTGATAGCTGCAAAAGGTAAATTTTGATATATCAACCCTGAAAAGGTAGAATTTCACACAATCAGTATCCTCTAAATTCAAATCCACTAAATCCAAATCCACTTTTCCAGTCATGGTCCATAAGTGAAGACAGTTTGGAAGGTTGTTCTCATTGTTTTCCTGTCAGATTGGAACCCTTCTCTTTTCCTGCTGAATAAGCAATAGAATTTCTGAGTGGACTGTGGGGTTAAGGAGATAATTCCATCCTATCTTCCTGCCTTTGCTTATTCTTCTCTTCTGCACACACACATCTTTAGCTTATTGCAGTCACTGATGTGGAAGAAAAGGGAAGGGGAAAAAATAGCAGGTGTATCTGCATGTGATCTGCTTCTGAAAAGTGCTCGGGCCAATATTTTTGCCCAAATACGTGCCATTATGGCAGATATGAAAGCCATGTTGTTATGGACCTTTTGGAAGGGAATGAACTGGGTCCCTTCAAGAGAGTTGTTCTTACTCTTTGAGCATCCAGATGTTTTGGAGTTCACTTTCCAAAGTTTGGTAGGACTGAAATATCAGCCCTACTGTAACCTTCTAGATGGGGCACAAAGCTAGGATGAGCCATGAAACTGAACAGAAAAGCAAACACAATAAACAACAGCTTTGGCCAAAGGTTCTACTAAGTCTCAGCACTGTTTTTAGTCCAACCTACTCACAGCACTGGTTGAGTTAAAGTTTATTCAAAGTATCATTGTTTTATAAAACTTAAAAGCTACACAGAACATGACAAAATGCACAATGATAAATTAGCATTATATGGTAATCCTTATCTGAGCTGTACATGTGACCAGTACAGAATATATTAAGAATTTCCCTGTTGATTATACAATGCCTAGTATGTAATGCACAGAAGCAATGTGCCATGTTATTTGATATACTACTTTAAGTGTATTATTGTCTATCTGAAATGGTGCAGCTCCCTCCACCACCAGCTTGTTACCTCTGTTCCACATTGTCCAAACTTTTTCATTCTATATGGATAGCACAACTTGTGACTGCATAAATCACCAGGGAATTCCGGCCACAGGCTGATCCACTGTATATATTTTGAAGTTGATGATGAAGATATTGAAATAGTTCACAATTTTCCTTGACTCAGTCACTAATAGAATGGATACTGCAGCCAAAAAGTCAGAAAAAGGCAAAGATTTTCAAGGGCAGCTACAGAGCAACAAGACAAGGTCCTGAAAAGTCAAGATGTATAATTTAATATAAAGTTAGTGTTGTCTATGGCAGAGGCGGCCCTAGGAAATTTTCAATGGTAAGCAAACAGTATTTTGGCGGCCCCCCAACCAATCATTGGTATATATTTTCTGTTTGTCGTGGGAGTTCTGTGTGCCATATTTGGTTCGATTCCATCATTGGTGGAGTTCAGAATGCTCTTTGAATGTAGGTGAACTATACATCCCAGTAACTACACTTGCTGCACCGAGAGAGAGAGAGAGAGAGAGAGAGGTGGAGATGCCCACCTTTCCTGAAGGTAGGCGCAAAAACAAAGGAGGGAGCGGAGGTGGGAGATACCTCCAGCCAGAGGGTCTCTCTCTCTCTCTCTCTTCGTCCCAATGGCTGAAGAGAAAGTCAGGAGAAGAGGCGACTTTTGGTGCGCATGCTGGGGTCTTCAGACACGCCTCCAGACCCTAAGCGGGCCAGGCGCGGCGGCTCCGCCCCTTGGCCCACCCGCAGATTGGGGAGAGGAGAGGAGGCGGGTGGAGCGCCGGGGGATCAGGAAAGGGAGCCAGTCATGGGGAAGGGATCGAACATGGAGAACGATTGAGCGCCGGCTCTGCTCGCGCACCCGGTGGCTGGTTGGAGCAGGAACGAGAGGGGCTAGGTGAGGCTCAAGGGCCTGGCCCCTTTGGGAAGAGGATCTCCCGGCAGCGAGGCAAGAAAGCCGAGGCTCCCCCCGGACTGCTAGGGCTGTTGTGAGCTGAGGGGGCGCTCCTCAAGTGGCGGTCGAGGGGCATTTACAGAGGCGCCTCTGCGCCCCTGGCAAAAAAAGTGTTCTGCGACCGCTTACTTCGCATAAAGGATGAGCCGCCCCTGGTCTATGGCAATATAGTCCCAATTTCTATGTATGGTCCAAAAGCAGGACAGTGAAGAAAGATGATACAGAAGAAGAGTTTGATGGCTATTGTGGACTGCTAAAAGCACAATAAATGGACTTTAAGAAGAAATCAACCCTGAACTCTCCCTAGAAAGCCAAGAAACCTAAAGTGAGACTGTCATACTTTTGCCATATCATGAAATATGACAATGCTTGAAAATATGACAATGCTTGAAAAAATGGAAGGTAGCAGAAAAAGAGGAAGACTACATTCTATATGGATAGAGTCAATTAAAAAACTACATACTTTAATCTGTGAATCCTCAGCAGGCCTGTTGATAACAGGGTGACTCAGAGGCCTCTCACTTATGGTGTTGCCAGAAGTAAACTTGATATCTATTAACAACAACCTTTTTAGGGGGCCCCAGTGGTGGAATGGGTTAAACCCTTGTGCCTGCAGGACTGAAGACCAACAGGTCGGAGGTTCGAATCTGGGGAGAGCACAGATGAGCTCCCTCTGTCAGCTCCAGCTCCTCATGCAGGGACATGAGAGAAGCCTCCTAGAAGGATGCTAAAACATCAAAACATCTGGGGGTCCCCTGGGCATTGTCCTTGCAGACAGCCAATTCTTTCACACCAGAAGCGACTTGCAGTTTCTCAAGTCACTCCTAGCATACACATACACAAAAAGCAACATTTCTTATAACTGTAGCTTTTCTTTTTACATGGTCATTATATAGAGATTTACATACAGAAATTGCAATGTATGATACATTGTTTTCTTAGCCTTAATATTTGTTATTTCATATTCTGTATCCATTAGCTACAATTTTATCACTATTTCACATTCTGTTAGTTATATGATATACTAGAGCAGGATGATCAACATGCAGCTTCCTTCCCCAAATGTGGTTTTATTGACATTCCCTTCAGACCATGCCAGGTTTATTCAGTGGTGAGAGATTATGGGACTTACAGTCCAATGACATCTAGAAAGCCACATATTTTCCATCTTTGTCCTAAAATGCCTCTTAATTCTGGAGTCCCTCATCTTTCAGGCAGGTTCTGGAAAACTAATCCAGAACAATCTGAAAAATCCCACCCCCAAGACTTGTAAGTTTTCTTAGTATTTATATTCCACCCTTCTCACCTCACAGGGGACGCAGGGTGGATTACAATGCACATATACATGGCAAACTTACAATGCCAGTTGGACATACAACATATAGAGAGACGCAGAGGCAATTTAACATTCCAGCTGTGCCCAAGCTTTTTCCGGCTTCATGAGGGTATGATGGATTCAGCTCGATTCCGGCCACAGGGGGAGCTGTTGCTTCACCATCCATTGTGACACCAAGTCCTTTGATGGATTACTTCCTCATTCCTCTGCACGTTGCTGGAAGTATTTTATGGCATCGTAAACTAGTTAAATTAACCTCCCTGCATAAGCAGTATCTAAATTTCCTACTTGACAGATTCAACTGTCTTTCAGGCTGCATAGATTGACAGCAAGCTAGATGAATGGCTGGTAGCTCATTCCGACCCAGGCTGGCTTTGAAGTCATGACCTCATGTTTAGTAGTGATTTAATGCAGCTAGCTGTCAGCTAACTGTGCCACAGCCTGGTCCAACAGTATAAGGATACCAATATGTAACTGAACTCGTAGCTTTATTTTTCTACCCCACCTCCATCTCCCAAGGGGATTCGGGTGGCTTACATGGGGCCAAGCCCAGGCAACATACAATTAAAAGCAAAATAACAGCAAGTTACAAATTAAAATGACACAAAACAGTAAAATGACACATAACGGTAATAAATAAGCATCAAGCAACAGCAACCCCATTTTGGAGGGGAAGGAGGCCAACATACGAATTGATTAAAAGGTAAATAGTTCAGTAAGGTGGGTATTGAACTATTTACTCCCTTCACAGTAAGTTTTGATTAGTTATGGAGATGAATGTGTTGCTTCTTTCACTGAGGATTCTCCTAGAGATCCTGTGAGTCATAGTACAGAGAGTGGTATCTAGAAGTTATCTGGATGCAGCTCTAGTGAAACCGCAGGGACATTTCTTCTTTAAAGTGAAATAATTGCACAGGTTTTACCTGGCAATGCTTTAATTAGCTGTGATACTTGGGTTCTTTCAGATGCTTCTCTTTCTAATTTGTCCAATAATTCTATGACCTCCCAAACACTAGACTGCCTTCACTCTTGACCCTTTTAGTTTCCTGTTGTTAGACTGACCTGATGGGTGACCTTGAGCAATTCCATCCTACTTCTGCGCCTATGCTCTCTCTTTGCCTAGGTTCCTCGGGCTAAGGAAAAGCTTTTATGAAGTGTCACAACAGAACACAGTGGTTTTTTGAGCTTCTACTATAATAAAAATAATTGATGCCACAGTAAAAAGGGTTGAGGCTAGATGTGAATTAGGCTCATTGAGCAGTAACTAATATAACTTAAAACAAAACAAAATGATCACCCAAGATTACTACGATGTTATCTCTTTCCTGATTCAATTCCCTTTCCCCACTTTTCTGTTTCCCCCTCTAATTTCCAAAAATACTTGTGTTCTCCTTCAGGTTCTGGATTTGCCTATCATTCTGTCTTTTTGTCACAATTCACTTAATTGCTTTTTAATCAACCTTGTTATTGACAAAGTCTCAGTTGATCCACTGTGCACCCTTTCTGTTGAATTTCTTGTTAAAAGCTTATTTAAAATCACACAGACACACATGCATGCCAAACCAGTTGCTGTATCTCTCCTGCATGAACAACCCCATGCTTTCAATGGCGGTGCTGAAAGAGTTACTAGGAGAGTAACAGTTCCTGTTTTTTTCAGTGACATGTTTATAGCTTTCTAAAAATGTATTCTGCAAGATAGCTTTGAAATGCTTGTAATAAATGAACAAACTGCTTTATTTAATAGACAACAAGTAATGTTACAAATCATTGCATTTGGTGTTGTTGAGCTGAGTTAATTAAACCATATGGGCACTGAATAAACAAAAGAATGAACTCAAAGAACCAGCTGTTGATCAAAGCAGAAAGTAACAATACTAGTCACTTTGGATTTTGTCTGAACGTCCCGGGTGAACTCCAGTCCCCTCTGCTTCCCCCTTTTAGTGTTGGTGCAAATGACATATACGTGGAGTACTTTATTCTTTCTACCCTTTGCATCATGATCAACCTAAATGATTCTTAGCAAATTGTTCATTTGTTTTAAAATAAGCTAATCATCAGAAACACAGCTACATGTCTTTCATTTTTCTTCTAATGGATTCGAAACACTATATGTATTTTGGATTTTTCATATCATCTTGACTTATGGGAATGGTTTCTCACAGACTGGGGTCACTTCTCTTAATTTTAACTAACTCAATAAAAAGGATTATAGAGATCACATTTTTTCCGGGTTGCTCATGGCAACATATGTGAGTTAATCCTTTTTAAAAAAAGAAAAAGAAAAAAAGAAACAATGGTCTTCTTAATTTGACAAATGCTATTTTATGCCTTCAGCCCTAGACCAGGGTCAAAATAGATGCATATGTGTGCCTTCAAGTATCTTGTTAACTTATTCTGACCCCGTGAATTCAAAGGAGTTGATGTGGAACTGATGAGTTATTTTCACCCATCCATCTCTAGCGGTCATCATGCCAACCATAGTCCTGAACAAAAATTACTGAAACAAAGAGGTAACATGGATTACAGCAAGGCTGTATACCCAGAGGGTACGTGACTACACCTAGCCCCTCATATAAAAGGGGGGCAGGCTGCAGTGAGGTGCCATTTGTATCTAGGTTGTCCCCCTTCCTTTTAAATTGGAAGTATGGAACATAATGTGGATAGCCTGAGTGGATAGAAAAAAGTCCTCCCAGTTACAGATATTATCCATTGGCATTTAAGGAGCCAGGAGGAATGGAGTTAAATGGGAAATGGCCATGAGGTTTGGAAAAAGGGTGCTTTTCAATTTTCAGCATCTAGAAAAGTGAACACCAGCTCTTCACTGCATCATGGGAGCTCAAGGAGGCAGGGGTTGAGTAAGTTCAGAGCTCATTTGTGGAACACCTCAGCTATGACAAGCAAATTTATAGTTGTGCCTTTACAGCCTCACAGTACTCATGTTGGAGTAATTCATAAAGGGAGACATGCACATGCCTGGTTCTATGTATTTAGCACACATCCCATTCGTGCTACATCCACTCTACATTTTCAGATAATACATACAAGGATCACTTCTGATTTACATGAGAACAACCAAACAGTCCTATTGGATCAGAATAAGGCTTTATGTAGTCCAGAATTCTGTCCATGTAGATGACTGTGAACATATGTCCTAAGGAAGTTACACTTTTTAGATTGTTTGAAGATATATTTGCTTCTCTTATCTACTTTCAGGCCAACTCAAACCTGTTATGATCATTCCATAGAGTATTTTTTGTCAAGATTTATTTAGACCTTTTCACGGGCCCCCAGTGGTTTTTCACATCTGAGTTGGGATATGAACTCTGATGTACCACAGTCCTAATCCAACTTTCAAACTATCAGTGCTGGCTCCCTACTTGAAGTTGCTTCTCAAAATTTAAAGAATAGTCTGAGATTTCTTTTTGCTTTTTGAATTCACCTGTCTTTCTAAACTTCTAGGGAGGGATAAAAGTAGCAATTTGTCTATTGATATGCTGACAAAATCAGTAACTGGAAGGATTGCTTCCTGGGTATGAAATGCCAAGCTATTCTTTCTTGCAGTGTAAATAGTACAGTGTGGGCACTCTCCTTTTGCCCTTCTATAGCAATGCTTATGTTAACATGAACACAGCAGCAGCCATGTTGACTCCATAAATTAAGGCACATTGCTCTTCTCTCTGCAGGAATGTATTAATGGCAGCAAAGAGGGCCAATCAGACCGGGCACTTCATTTGGATGGGCTCTGATAGCTGGGGTTCCAAAATTGCTCCAGTGAGAGATCTTGAAGAAGTGGCTGAAGGATCTATTACCATCTTGCCAAAGAGGGCATCTGTTAGAGGTATGTCTAGGAATTAATGATCATTTGCTGATTTTCTGGGATTTTGAACAAAGCAGTGAGAAGTGGAAAGTTGTTATTGTTGCCCATGGGATTTATAGACAAGATTGTGCTCTTTCAGAAGTCCCTTTGTGCGTTCAGTGCATGAAGGGCGCTCTGAGAAATTCCTAGGGAGGGGAGCTGCAAAGCTGGATCTGTCTCTAACTTTGAATACACCACTGACCAAACTCCTGGATGCTTCTGTCTTGGAGTGGACTTGTTGACTGCTCAAGCTTAAACATGAGCAGAAGCTTTATAGTATATTGACTTCCATGGTGTTGGAAAACGTAGTTGCCTGGGTGTTGCAAGTTACCTGTATCTGGAAGCATATCAGATTTTGAAAAAAATGTTGGCATGTAATTTCAGCCATTTTATTTTTTTGTTGGTATATTACATTTGTAGCCTGTTTTTCCTCCAATATGTCCAAAGCAGCCTATACAACTTTCCTCCTCCCTACTTTATCTTCCCAACAACCCTGTGAGGTAGGCCAACTCAAGAAAAAGCAACTGGCCCACAGTCACCCAGTGAGTTTCTTGCTGAATGGGTCATCAAACCTGATCTCCCAATTCCTAGTCCCACATTCTAACCTCTATAATGAAAGCTGAACAAAATGATTGTATCAGGTCTGTTGCTGTAAATGGTACATGGTCATGTTAGAGACGTTCAGCAGAATGATTTTTTTTTAACTTTGGGTGGGTCGCTCTTACGTATTAGCTGCAGAAATTGCTGATAAAAATGAAGCTAATTATTTTCTGATATTCTTCTTGATGTGCATTTTTATTGCTTTAAGGCAGTGGTTTCCAACCTCTTGTCTTCCAGGTGTTTTGAACATCAGCTCATGCAATCCCTAACACTGGTAAGATGGCTGGGATTTCTGGGAGTTGAAGTCCAAAACAACTGGAGGACCACTGCTTTAAGGAGATGAACTTCAGTAGGTAGTAGTTAGCTATGAGGGATACAAATTTGTCTTACTAGTCTTCTCCTTTCATTAGTGTACCTCTGTAAAAACTGGTGAGTCCCATATTAGGGAGCTGGTAAATCCACTTTAAACTTAAAAAAACCCCCACAAAATGATGCATCTAGTTCCCAAAAAACTCACTACTTCAAATAGTTTATTTAAAGTTCAGACAAAAATCTAGAGCAGACTCAGCCACTGCATGGGCTGCTTTTAGTTCCATAATAGGGGTGGACTAGGTTAAGTAATAATAAATTCAGTAATAAGTAAAATAATAATCTGAAATAGATTATATCAAGATGATATAAATTCTTCTCCGGGGCACCTTATTATATTTCCTTTCTGTAAATTTCATAACTTGCCTTGCTAATGCTTCAACATTCCAGTGTTATTTTTCATGGATTTTTCATATATACACATTTTACCTTCTCATGTGTATGTTCTGATCTTAGGGCTAGATTTACAAAAGTCTGAAGCCCCCATCTTATCACTTAGATAAATGGGTCACCATTTTAGTACAATTTTTCAAAGTTCTTTGCCAAATATGCCTTTACCATTTCTGAGCATTGTTACCGCAAGCACTTTACCAGGACTTTTAAAAATGTCCTTTACTTAGAGTAGTTTTTCCACTTCTTTAGTGCATATTTAATGTAATGAGTCATAGAATTTGTGCACTGAAAATGACAACTACCAGCTTGATATAGATGGTGTGTACTGATGGTTTAAAACTGGTTACTTTTTCTGGATGTCTTTATAAGATTTTGGGCATTTCTTCCCATTTCTACCCTCACCTGCTGTGACAGTCCCTCAAAGGTCACACCCTTCTACTGCACGGAGTGTATATAGTGTATCAATATAGACACCTGGATGTCTATATTGATCCTGAACCTGCCGGTGGGCACAGTCCAGCAAGAAATTCTACTAAAAAAGACTCAGTGAAGCCATGAGTATATTGGGAGAAATTAGCTTTTAGTTGTACACTGCCCGGAGATATTGTGATACAGGCTAATAGATAGATAGATAGATAGATAGATAGATACTATATAGATGGATTAAAAGGAATAAATACATATTTAAGTTTATCTTCAGTTTCTTTAAAGGATTGATTAGTGTACTTACAGAATGGAATACACAAAGCAGGTGCATGTGGCAGAATTAGATAGTTTTCTATACTCTTATTTTCACAAGCATTTTTTCTTCACTCCCCCCAGTGTAAGTCACCTTGTTATAGAATCCCAGAATTACAGAGTTGTAAAGAACCATAAGGGCCATCTCACCTCTCACTTGTGCCATGCAGAAATCCATAGTTAATACACCTCTAAGAAATTGCCATCTGACCTCTTTTTGCCCATCCCTCCCCCTCCCCCTTCCATAGTAAGACTACACTGGCTGCTAAATCCATGGTCAGTCTAAAGCATAAATGTTCTGAATCGGTCCCAGAGGCAGCCAGATGCATCTGGATGAGCTTGCTGTGGTGCCACAATCGTGTCCTCGCAATCCAGAGGGGTCAGAACAACTTTACCCTCTGTGTCACTGCAACTACTTGCCACTCAACACAGAGCTCCATGGTTTCTCCTGACCATCACAGGCATCTTGTTTGGACAAAGCAAAGGTGTCTTTGCAATTAGCAAGAAGGACTCATCTCTCCTTTCTGGAGTAGTATATCCCACTATTGATCAACACTTACCATCAGTGAAATCTTCCCTAACCTAATGTCCCTACCCTATTCTGGAATAGCACATTATTCTGTACCCATTTTTTCCTATGTTCCCTACCAGTTTTTCCTTCCCTGCCTAATTTAAATATTTGGTAATTATCTGATCTGGTCTGTGAGAGATGGATATTTCTTGCCTTGATTGCAGGGTGCCTTAATAGAATACTAAAATTATATCGCTCATGACAAGCAGTTTTTAATCATTGTCAATCCACCAAGAAAAAAGTATGTAAGAAGTTTGTGTGGAAAGTTGGTTTATTTTTTGCATTTTCAGTACATTGTGAAAAGGCTTTGAGATTACTGAAGTGATATACTCCTTCAAGATGTCCTTTGACAGCCCATGGAATTCCTGAATAGTTAAAGGGGATTCTGTTTCATGACATCTGTCCACAAAATTCAAAATGCAAACTCTGTGGATTCAAAAGGTCAAGTGCACTGCCTTCAGCAAAGGGCAGAATGTCTTGACTAAACACTTGACTCTCTCTTGAACTCATATGGGCTATAGTTTGTTAATTGATCTCCAGAATTTCACACACACAGTTGGAAACAGAATTGTACACTGGTAAATTAAATACAAGATGTACTGTCAGTGACAGTTATATTTTAGATCACTCTCCAATAAATAATCAATGTACTAGTTTTTAAAGCATAGAAAGAATCGATTAGTCGAAAGATTATTTTTAGATGCCTTTCCACCTTCCTTTCCTTTTTATGTTGCAACAGAATAACATGACTCTCTTTCAAAACAATGAAAAATATCATTTTAATCTTTGAACTGGCACATAACAGAGGTTTAATGACACATACTGTCATTCAGACGAGTTCTTAGCTATTTCTTAGCACAGAGTTTGTCTACTTGACCAAAAGTTGCCCATGTTCAGCACTGTCAAATTCAGCTCACAGCCAAAGTTTCATTTGCAGAGGTGTCATTCATTAGAAAGGAAAGAGCTGTCACACTTCCCAAGATCATTAAAGGATCCATTCAATTAATAAGGCTGTACCAGATGGAACCCTGGGGGGGAGAGATATATAGCCACCATCGCCCTGTCTCTACCCTACCCCCCCCCCCCGACATCCATTTATACTTAGGAAATTAAGTTTGTGTTTTGTGCAACTAAAGTATGCACAGTTAATCAAACCTTTGTTATATCTGGAGCTTCGAGATGTTGACGCAGAGCAATAGAGATTTGTGAAGTAGCATGCTCAAAACCACCATATTCATTTGTTTTACTTTTAAAGGAGAATTTTTCCAACTTCTTTTTACCTATTGCTTGGATGTTAACTGATTTTAGACTGTGAAACTCATGAGTTCCTGGTTTGGGGGGTACAAAATTATCAGGGATTTGTACAACATGGGCTTTAGGACCCCTTCCAACTATGATTTTTTAATGCTGTATCCACCACAATGCAGAATTATAGCAGTTTAACACACTAATGGCTAAGGCTCATTGCTGCAGTATTTGTAGTTTTGTGAGATATTTCCCCTTATCTGTCAGAGAACTCTAGTGCCACAAACAATACATTCCAGGATTTCATAGTACTGAGCTGTGACAACTAAACTGGTGTCAAACCACTCTGATTCTGTAATGTGGATGGTCTCTAAATCTTCTAAGTTTTCCAAAGTCTTGCACAACCACTAACTGTACAGTGTTACTTTATTTCCCCACTAGAAATGATATGAGCTTTACTGCAATTATCTAAGAAGGAGGCATTTATTTATTTGCTTCCTGTTCCATATCATAAGCTCTCCAGGCAGCATGCAAATAAAATCAAATCATAAACAGGTTGAATAATTCAAAACAAAAAAAATAATTTAAACAGACAACAATCCAACATGTTGACAAACTATGCATGGTATTAAAGGCTAAACCAGTTTAAAGGCTAAACCAGTTTTAAAAGCTAAACACGTGCAAAACATATAGAAAGACAAGAGTCCTTTGTTCCACTCTGGTCATTCCACAGATATATAAACCTTTTTTCCTAGTTCCAACAGACCTCACTACCTCTGAGGATGCTTGCCATAGAAAGGGGGTGAAACATCAGGAGAGAATGCCTCTAGAACATGGCCATATAGCCCGAAAAAACCTACAACAACCCAGTGATTCTGGCCATGAAAGCCTTCAGCAATTCATATAGAAAGAATATAATGATGCCCAAAGGCTTTATTAAATGAAACCAGCATTGCCCCAAGCAGGTCTCCATGGCAGAAGGCATTTGATAATTGGGATACCATAGCTGAGAAGGCCCTCTCCCAAGTCCAAACACAATGTATTGACCTCTCTAGCGGCATACAGAGGACTCTTTCCCCAGCAGACCTCAGTCTATAGGCAGGCATATTTAGGGAGGGGTGCTTCCTTAAGTATCAAGACCCCAATTTATGAATCTGTGTGTTTTGGTTTGGATAGCAACTAGATTGTTTTTTTCAGGATCATCACAGGCTCTCAGATTTCTGGGCCATATTGTAAGAAGAAATGATAACCCTGCTGATATTATAAAACATTATGCATTTTGTACATAATGCATTATCATTTCTTCTTCTTATTTCTTCATAGTTGCTCATAGCTTATAATTAAAACACATGCATATAAACTGAACATATTTTTTCCTGTTTAGAAATCAACTAAAGGGGCTATTACAAGATTGAGGCAAAATCAAGGGATTATTCCTTCTCACTAAAGTAGTGAGAGAAGGTGAGAAATACTTAATGTGGCCTCTCCCAAGTCCGAACACAATGTATTGACCTCTCTAGCAGCATACAGAGGACCCTTCCCCCAGCAGACCAGGCAGGCATATTTAGGGAGGAGTCCTTCCTTAAGTATCAAGGCCCCAATTTATAATCCTTGCAGATTATACCAAAATTATCATTTTAGTAGCTGATTTGTGCATATCCCTTTCATCTTGCCTGAAGCAGAGGTCACCTGCCTGGAGATAAACTTCACTTCAATTTGCTCACTTGCTCTCGACCCATGAAATGGAGAATCTGGATCAGACTGTGAGATGTGGCGAGTCTAACCATAACCTTCTTGCACAGTAATCTGAAACACTGGGACTATGGTTGCAGAGTCCTCTTTAATTTTGTCCTAGTGTTCTCATATGCTTCAGAGATGATAATGAGACTACCTTGTACCTTTGATGACTGTCATATTCTTTCTCCTCAGTCTTTATTTCCTAGTTTTCCATCACATTAATGGGAATACGTTGGAGGGGGAAATGAGGTGATAACTTTTTGTAAGTGCTTGAAGCACTGAACAGTGAAGTTTATTCTCACAGCAGTATTTTTTCCTTCAAATTCTTAATATAGCTCATTGATCATTACCATATTTCCCCCTTGGGCTCCAATTTGTGATAATCCTGGAGGGTTTTGCCCTTCTTCAATAGATGGTGACTCAACTTCTTTATTCTGGCTTCAGAGGGAGAGAAGAGGCAGGCACAGCTTCATCACACCTAGGTTTCCAAAGAAGATGAAAGCCACCCAAACTGCCACTGTCCTGACCTCAAAGGGAGAGAAGAACTGACTGTAACAGCTGGACCCATTCTCCTTCTGCATTGACACCCCCCTTGCTTTGTGTGTCATGTCTTCAGATTTTAAGTCTGAGGACAGATTTTTTTTCTTGTAAAGTACCATGCACAGTGAGGGTGTTATACAAATAAGTGAATAAATAAATAAGATGGTGATGATGACAATGATGACAGCAACAACATATGAAAATATTCCTTGCCATGTGGAAACTCAATAGCCATTTTAGTTTTTCTGGTTGTTTATGGCACAGTGCCAATAGGAATGGTGATTATAAATGAATAGGTAGGTGTCAATGTGTAAATGTGTGTATATGATATACATGTTCTTCTTCCCATAAAAACATTTCTTTATGAACATTATAGTTATGGGTCAGAATCCTGTATCAACTAATCTTAACTAAGTAACTTCTCCTGGCATTACCCTTCCAAACCTGATTGAAACATCATTCAACTGTGCTCTGATTCTCAGTAGAATGGAACCCCATGTAGAGTAGGTTGGGAGGAGTGATACCCAGTAAAGTGGGTTGGGTAGAGTGTGTTCTGAATGGATACTAAAATCTATTGATACAGTTTTGGCTGAGTTCGTCATTCAGCCTTTGTCTGTCATGCTGGACATGTAGATAAAATATTCCAGAGGAACACAGCACTCACTGAAATCAACAACTACTCCTTGAACTGTCAACTCCTTTCCCTACAAAAACTCTTCTCTTGTTGTGCACACAGTTTCAGTAGCTAAAAAGACCTTTTTGTCTTTGTAGGCATCAAAAAGAGTTGTTCCCCTCCCCTCTCCCCAGATGTGGCAGGGATCCTCTGGTTTTATTTTAAGACTCATGTATCTGTCATCTGTTTTTCTTATCAGGTTTTGATCGCTATTTCTCCAGTAGGACACTAGACAACAACCGCCGGAACATTTGGTTTGCTGAATTTTGGGAGGATAACTTTCACTGCAAGCTAAGTCGCCATGCTCTCAAGAAGGGAAGCGCTTTCAAGAAATGTACAAGTAAGAGGCTTTAAGGAGGTGGGAGGGGTGGACCATGGCAGATAAGATGTTGCCATCTTGCATTTAAGTTCCAAGAAAGTAACAGAAAAAGTTAATTTATTAGCTGCTGTAGCTGTGGGCACCTCCCATGTTGGAGTTTCTATCTCGGTGGATGTTTGGTTCTTATTTAACAGGTAGCCTAAACTATAGGGGAAATTCACTCGTGGACCTCTTTGAAGCAGGAATGGTGGAGTAGAGAATATCATTTTGGACTATGATTCCTATTTTATTAGGGCAAATACATGATCCAAAAGGAAAGGCTGATGCTGAAAGACTTTAGGGCATATACCAACAAAATGACTCACCATATTTGTCATAACTAAATAATATCAAACCAGAATTAACTCATTTGACCTACTAGGAACAGCCTTCTGAGGGACTTTTCCTCTATTCTTTCCTTAGGTTTGCCATGCCCTTTCTATGCATGATTTTCCTACTGAATTGTTTTGTGTCTTCCTCTTCACACTACAGTGATCCTTTCCTCATCTGCTCGTACATTTCCATTACACAATCAGAATGCCCAGCCACCTCTAACTCTGCAGCCCCCATTTTCCCTTCCCCTTCAGCTCCCTTGAGATATCAACATTTAGAAAAGATTTCTTCCTAAAGGCATTCCCTGATGTTTTAGATTTGTATGCTGGAAAGGGGTGCAGTTCAGTGGAAGTATACACCAAATCTTCACTTGATGGTTATATAAAATATTCAAGACATTCATATTACTCAGGGCATCTTAAAAATGTTTCATTTGGTTTCCTCCTGCAGCCTACCCACTCATTCCTTTTCCTTTCCTTATTGCTGGATTGTTTCCTTTGATTCTTTTCTGAAACAGGAACTGACAGTCAGTGCTCGACTTCCCTCTGCTCAAGACTAACTTGGCATTTAGTACTTTGCCCTCAGCTGGGAATGTTGGCATGTTCATTATGTTGGACCACATTTTTTAAAAAGCCAACAGGGATAGAATGTGATGTAACTTTTGCAGAGAACTGCCTTTGACTATGACTGTGAACACAAGCATAAGAACATGGTTGCATGTACCTCTTTAGCCAGAGGTATGAGTTTGAATACTTGGCACATGGGATGCAGCAAGATCACACCTTTCCAGGCAGCCAAACACATTCTCAAGAATTAAAAAAATTAACATTCAAACAATAAAAAAGAGACTTTTTGCCAGATAAATACATATGGGGGTTGTATAAGTTGAACTATGGCCCAAGGCTTAACACTTCCCTCTTCTCTTAGTATTCAAACTGCACACGCACATTTGAGAATGCTCCTTTAAACATAACATCTATGTGCCAAGGCAGAACAGCCAAGAGAACACAGAGAGGCATTCTTAGTGACTGTCTTTCTGTTATGGAACTCTCTGCCTTTGGAGATTTCCCAAAGCTTGACACTGTGCTTCTTCCAGATGCAGCGTGTGAGGTTTTTTAAAATTCAAGATGCCTAGGGAAAGAAAAACAGAATAATTACAATACAGTTATTTACCTCTAGCCCTGCAATGAGATGGGTTTCATGAAATTAAACAAATAGAAGGAAATAATTAGTTAGAGTTTACTCAGGATGCATCTACACTTTAGACGTAATGCAGCTTGACACCATTTTAACTGTTGTAGCTCAGTGCTATGGAATCATGGAAGAGAAGGCTAAAGACCTTGTAAAACTGCAGCTGTCATGATTCTATTGTGTTGAGTCTTAGCACTTAAAATGGTGTCCAACTGCATTAATTCTAGTGTGTAGATGCACCCTCAGAAGGGATGAATGCATGTCTCTTAAACCCATGGATGCATGTCTCTTAAACCCATAGCCATCTTTTTAGGCTTTCTGTTAGCAAATGTAGATTTCAAACACACATCATTTCTATTATGTACCTATGAAAGAATGCTGCAATTTGTCCGTTCGCTGTCACTGTTTTCTTGCTGTTATTTAGAATAACAGAACATTCCCCAGCTTGATGCTTGACTTCAATTTTGATCATTCCTGACCATTTGGCTGTGCTGTCTGGACTGGTGAGAACTGTAGTCCAAAAATGTGGAAATTACCAGATTGGGAAAAGCTGTTGGAGAAGATCTCTTGCCTTACAAATCTGTTTGGACAATTTGGCTGGCAAAAGAAATGTCCTGTCTGTTCAGTGTTGCTCTGTGAAGAAATAACCCAGCATCTTAATGGAGAGAGACTGCACTCAGTCTATCTGCTTGTCCTTATGTAACACAGATAAGATTTCATGTATCGCAGTGTAGCCAAAATGTAGTTGCTGTGCTAGTTGGGATAACCTGGGAGTTTTAGTATAAAATAATAACTTTTTTCTAATCTCTGCCAAAATGTAGCACCACTTATATATAAGAGGAATCAACAAGCTCAGATGGCACATGCTCATTCACAAGAAAACAAGATGTGATGGTTGGGGGTGGGATGGCAAATTGAAACACAGGGCAGAATAAAATGGAACATCCTGGGAAGGGCATAGCCTGCCAGAACTCTGAAAGGGAGCATTCCACACTACAATGTTTTGTTGTGGTTTCCACTGGCTTATAGTTAAAGAGAACACTAACACAGAGGAAAAGAGGATCAGAATGTGAAGTTTTCTTGTGTAGGCAGTTGCAAGCAATGCAGAGTTGTCTTTAAGGCACTTCCCAGTCCATCTGATTCTATCCTGGGTGGAAGAACAAGAAAGGAGGAAGCAGAGGTCAAGGCTTAGGTATATTTCGCTGTCCCTCTTGCTCTCTCTGTTCCCTCCTCTGAGCTTCTGTGGCTCCCATGAATTCCACAGAGGCGCATTGTCTGGTAAAGAAGGTTAATGGATGTGACAACACAGAGATAAAGGAACGGTCCCAGTCACTTTCTGTACTCCTGGCTTGAACACTTGGTATCATTTACATGGCAGCCAATTTCTCTGGGGAAGATCTCCCCTCCTTTTAACAATAATTTTGCACTGTATTTCCCATGCGGCTACATGTTTTTTTGGAGTGAAATATTTTAATTGGTGCTTGAGGCAAGAGGTGCTCAGCACCAGGGCTGCTGTCATTTCACATTAGAGGGAGAGTTTTATTAAGATTTGGGAAGCGGCGGGTGGGGGTGGGGATGAGAAGAAACCTCTCTTCAGTCTTCATCTACCCTGGTTATCCCATCTAACTTGCTAGCTTTAAATCTGGTTACATGCTTAACAGGGCTGGTTTCTCCTCTTGATATGACTATAAGCTCTTTCCCCACAATATGTTAGATTCAAATATTACTTTTGCTTCACTGGAGGACTCTGATCCCCAGTGTAAGTCACAGAATTTACACACTCCCACTTGCTGGAAATAGTTAATAAACCTGGGATTGCAATACATACAACAAACCGTGTCCATCAGTCAAGCATTATAATGGTTTTCTTCCCCTTTGCCATTTAGAATGCTGAGGTCAAGCACATTCTTCATAAGTTTCTCCTCTTCTTCCTTCTTTTTACATGACTCAAAAAATCCTCTCTGAGGAAGGTAAGAGGCTTTCATCCAATTTAGCAGGGTACCTGAGCCAACTAGTCCGTAGATGTTCAGCTGCTGCAAGCTCAAGACACCTGGATGCATTTATTATTAAAAGGCTATATTCAGTGGGCCTATTTTTTCACTTTTGAAGTTTTAAAAAAAAATAAATTATGCTGAAAGACATAGAGTGTATCTACACTGTAGAATTAATGCAGTTTGTCACAAGATTATTTGCCAGGGCTGAAAGAAGTAAAAGAACAACTAATCAGGTCTCTGCTCACAGACTTAAAATCTAATTAAGATGTGGCACAAAAAAGAAAAGGAGATGGCAGCGTGGGAGGGGATTAAGTCTAGCAGATATTTTAGATTCTTCTCTCCCTCTGAGCAATCCTCTTCTGGGCTCAAGCATAATAGAGCTGTGCCTGCCTCTTCTTCTTTCCCTCCAGGGCTAGGACACTGGCATTCACCCCTCTCCCCAGCTTGCCATGAACTGTGGTGAATTGGGGGGTGAATGTGTTGAGGTTGTAACTCCAATTCTTCCCTCCATTCCAAATGCCAGTGTCCTGACCCTGGAGGGAAAGAAGAAGACACAGACACAGCTCTATGGATTGTGGTGAATCTGGTAGATCTTAGCAGGGTGTGTGTGAAACCTGTAGCTGGGTGTGTGTGAAACCTGCCTTGCTACTCACCCAATCCCATGGGGGAAAATGTCACTGCCTGACTTCCCTCCATTTTTTCTTACTCAACATGAGAAGCCTCCCAGGTTGCCACTGCTGCATCCTGTGATGCTTGGACTTCAGTTGAGGCATGGAGCTCCGCTGAAAGTTTATCTACATTGTGTGATGGAAGCAGGCGGGCCCCATGCCTCAACTGAAGGCCAAGCATTCTAGGATGAGCAATTTTGCTCATCTGATGTGGTTCTTAGTCAGTGGGAGCAATAGAGGAGGAAAGGGGGCGAGAGAAGACAAATATTATTGGCTCCTATCTGTATTAGGCTGATTAGGCTATATCTGGAGGAATAGAAAGAGAGATTGATCACTTTAGGAACTCTTGTGGACATTCATTATGAGGCTGGAGGGAGACATTTAATGTGTTAGGATATAATATTTCCCAAACTTACTCAGGTTTGAAAACCAGCTAGGATAGCAAAGTTTTGTTAGCTATGCAGCCAAACTATAGAGAAGCACCCCCCCCTTTTTTTTTTTGCTTCCTCCTCTGTTATAATGGCTGGAAAGAACTAATATGTGGGAACATTTTTGAATGATCACCTTTGCTGCTGATTCAGTGTTGTGGTCGTGATGTGGTCATCTGCATTGTGGGCTGTTTTTAGCTAAAACCGACAGAGGAGGATTAGAATAGTAAACAAGGTACACGGGGAATCTATCTTGTTGACAGCCATGCAGTTGAGGTGATGGTTGCAGGTGACATGTTTATTGAAAGATGGGAGAGATTTACTGTCTCCTTCCTGCTGTAGAAAGACAGATAAAGGTGTCTGGGCTCTCAGTCTACTATAAGAATGCCTTTTCCTGTCTGGGGCTTTTGTGGGACTGAGCAGAAATAGTGTTACCTCTGGCAGCTTTAAGTCATTTTTTGCTGAAATGCCCCGAGATCATGGACAGTCCACAACTTGTTTAGATATTTGTGTCTTCTTGATGCCAGCAGTAAGGATGGATGAAATGATACATTTTTGTGTACCTTTTTTCTTTTTTTAAAAAAACTGCAAATTATTTTTAGCCCATAGTCATATCATTTTCCAGATGTAGCTCAATACATCAAAAACGCTCATACAAAAAGTTGCATTGATATTTTAAACCTGTTTGCCAAGCAGATACATTATTGTTTAAACAAAATTTTGGGAAGCTCTTTCACCCCCACCTAATTGCTCCAGTGTGCTCAATACTTTTGGAAATATTGGAATGCATTTCTTTGCTTTGTACTGGTTGTTTTTACTCCCATATCCGAGTTTTGTGGTTCTGATTTGTTGCTTGTTGTAGAGTTACTCCTGATCTGATGTTTCTTTCTAACCACTGTTTACTGTCCCATGATGCGTGGTTAGTAGGTAGATGTGATTTCCCACTTTTCACTGACTTGGGGCAGAAAAACTCCTAGGGCAGGGGAAAAAACCACAGTGCAGCAAGATAAAAAAATTGCAGCTGGTACCAGAAATTCATGGAAAACCTCTAGGACAAAAAAAAGGGTATTTAAAAACCCCTTTTCAGTCATCACTCCTGCTAAGTTCTGAAACATTTAGCAGTGACAGGAGAGTATCCCTGCACGTGCAATGCTACTTAAGACTATTTGATATGGAGGACTGACAGTTATTTTTCCCCAGCACGCCAGTGTGATTGACACCACACTTGTGCCCATTAGATACAATTAAATTTTCCTTCTTTCCTGGAAATGAGCAAGGGACCAGCAGTCAATGGGACATTATTTTGAGTAGCCTTCTTTAGCATACCTTTCAGTAAGGTATGTATTTAAATAAATTTCTTGAACAATTCTGAAAAAAAAATGAATTGCACAATTCTGAAAAAATGCAGATTTTGATGTAGGAGAGCATAAGACCAGATGTAGGCTTGGAAAAGCTGGCTTTGGTAAGTTCATAAAAATTTCAAAACTGATTGATTCCTCTTCATCACTAACTAGCATCTCTAGTCTGTCCTATTGACTGATACTCACCTTGAAATATCTGAGTGAGAGTAAGCAGTAGATAACCCCAGAGCTCTTGAAAATGTTGATCCCATGATGCCAAGTCTCTAACAAATGCAGCATTCATGGCTCTTTAGATTCACTATTTGAAAATTTTCCTATTTCATCTCTGATCTGACATTTTCCTAAAAGAAGTGTAACCTGCCAAAACAATAAAAAATGTTGCATTTATGGAGGTTTTATGTCAGACATCTCAGTCCATCAGCCACACTCTTTTCTATAATATATCCTACCCAGTATGTGGATATGTATTTCATCCTATCCCATATCCAGAATGGGGTACACACAATAAAACAACATTAAACTACTACAAAATAATTGAAAACAATATAAAACAAAACATCAAGATGCAACAATGTCAGAAACATTGTTTTAAATATGTCAAAGTGAATGCAGAGATACAGAACCATAAAAACTTTGGTGAAGAGCCACATTTTAACTTGGCAGTGAAATGAAGCCAGAATTGGTGGCTTGAAAGGGATGTCATTCCACAGCTGGAGTGCTGCAGAAGAGATTATAATCTTTGAAGACTACACATGATGTGTTATTCTCAATAGTGGGCCATAGATCAATCTAGTGCTCAGGCAGATGCAGGTCTGATGTATCAAGATCCTGAGCCATTTAGTTTTGTCCCCACAACATTCTGTCAGTGTTTCCTGTGTGCACCAACCTTATTTGATAGTTTGCGGGGATTCTTCTCATCTCCATATTTGATCCTCAATCTTTTTTTTTTTATTTCTGGAAATTTTGGACCTTCTCTCAGCCTCCCATTATTTCTCTCATTAGTATGCCTTTATTGTACATAAAGGACCTCAAAGTTTGGACAACCCCTTTTTTGTGGGAGGAAGGGAGGGCTATAACTACCAGAAACCACCATTTAGCAAAACCACTGGTGGTCCATAAAATGGTAGGTATATTATATATGGCCCTTTCAGGTTTATTGTCAGAAACAAATGGATTAGTGGCAGACAACAGTTTACCTCCAGTGCAGTCAAACTAGAAGGGGATAAAGTTAATACAGTAAGTTCTGTGGATTTGGTGGTTAAGTGACGTATGAAACAAATGCTACAGGGTGATAAAATGTAAGACATACATCCTTTTGAGAGTCACAGTTTGTATCCTTTGCTTTTATGTTTACAAGGATACAATGGGAAATTATAGCATTGCAGCAAACACTATGATGCATTTATTTCTTCTCCAGACACATTACAATGCTCAGAAAAATAAAGAACACTGATGTTTTCAAACCTACTATAATTCACTATAAAGAATGCTATTATAAATTAGAGTCCAAGGACATCTCCATATTCTGATATACCAGATGCTAAAAGTCAGTTTTAAAAAGGCCTTTCTTCCCTGTGGTTTTCACTAATTGGTATGATGTAGATCCTGTGTCATACCTATTAACCACAACAATGAGGGAGTATCAACCTGCTTAGGCAAGATTCTCACGGAAATGCTGCTAAAAGCATCCCTCCCCTCCCCCTGTGTATTTTATTTAGAAGATTCTGGGCCACGTACACAGAGGCGGCCCAAGGTAATTTTCAATGGTAAGCAAACAGTATTTTGGCGCCCCCCCCCTCCCCAACCAATCACTGATATATATATTTTCTGTTCGTCATGGGAGTTCTGTGTGCCATATTTGGTTCAATTCCATCATTGGTAGAGTTCAGAATGCTCTTTGATTGTAGGCGAACTACACCTCCCAGTAACTACAACTCACATATGTCAAGGTCTATTTCCCCCCAAGAGTGCCTCAAGAGCACCCCTGGGCAAAATCAACTATACTCCAAATGCTTACTTTGCGTAATGGGTTGAGCCGCCCCTGTGTGGTAAATAAATATAAGCATATGTATGTATGTGTGCATGTGAAGAGAGGCACTTGAATAATGTATACACATAAGTGACCATGAACATTTAGGTAAAGGTAAATGGATGGCCATCTGTCAGGAGTGCTTTGAATGCAGTATTCCTGCTTTTTGGCGGGGGGTTGGACTGAATGGCTTATTGGCCTATGCATTTTGACTAACCCTGTATATGGTGACAAAATAGGAGGCAAAAGTAGGAAAGGATATATATATATATCTTACATCATTTACTGGCACCAAGCATTGTTCCTATGAGAGTGGTGTGTGTTTGTGTATCCTGTACCGATAGGCACAGATAAGGAGACTATCAATAGATCTGTACATAGACATGTATATCCACACACATGCATATGCATGGATATATATGCATATACATACACTGCACCACCAGAGCCCCCAGTGGTGCAGTGAGTTAAACTGCTGAGCTGCTGAACTTGCTTATTGAAAGGTCGCAGGTTTGAATCTGGGGAGCGCCATGAGCTCCCACCGTTAGCCCTAACTTCTGCCAACCTAGCAGTTCAAAAACATGCAAATGTGAGTTGATCAATAGGTACTGCTTTGATGGGAAGGTAACTGCGCTCCATGCAGTCATACCAGCCACATGACCTTGGAGGTGTCCATGGACAATGCCGGCTCTTCAGCTTAAAAAAGGAGATGAGCACCAACCCCTAGAGTCGGACACAACTAGGCTTAATGTCAAGGGGAAAACCATTAACTTTAGCTACATGTTCATGGTCACATATGTGCATACATACATGGATATACAAATGCATACATAGAAATGCATGGAAATATATATGGGCACACAAGCACATTCAGTGATATACATTCGGCCCGGCCATTTAAAAAAAAATTTGTTTATTTGTCACCATTGACTGTTTTTGTTTATGTGATTTATATGATTTGTATTGTATTGATTGTTTATTAATGTTGTGCTTATTGATGTTTTGTTTGATGTATTTTGGGCTTGGCCTCATGTAAGCCACACAGAGTCCCTTGGGGAGATGGTAGCAGGGTACAAATAAAGTATTATTATTATTATTATTATTATTATTATTATATAGCTATAGATGTGTGCATAGCTCTGTAAGGGAGATATGCATGTACATCAGTGGTTCTCAATCTTCCTAATGCAGTGACCCCTTAATACAGTTCCTCATGTTGTGGTGACCCCCAACCATAACATTATTTCCATTAGTACTTCATAACTGTAATTTTGTTACTGTTATGAATCGTAATGTAAATATCGATATGCAGGATGTATTTTCACTCACTGGACCAAATTTGGTAGAGTTTGGGGAGGGGGGTATTTTGTCATTAAGGAGTTTTAGTTGCTGGGATTTATAGTTCACCTACAATCAAAGAGCATTCTGAACTCCACCAATGATGGAATTGAACCAAACTTGGCACACAGAACTCCCATGACCAACAGAAATTATTGGAAGAGTTCAGTGTGCTTTGACCTTGAGCTTAGGAGTTGTAGTTCACCTACATCTGGAGAGTACTGTGGACCCAAACCACTATGGATCTGGACCAAACTTGGCACAAATACTCAATATGCCTAAATTTGAACACTGGTGGGGTTTGGGAGGAACAGACCATGACATATGGGAGTTGTAGTGCTTGGATTGATAGTTCACCTACAATCAGAGCATTCTGAATTCCACCAATGATGATATTGAACCAAATTTGGCACACAGAACTCCCATGACCAACAGAAAATACTGGAAGGGTTTGGTGGGCATTAACCTTGGGTTTTGAAGTTGTAGTTCACCTACATCCAGAAAGCACTGTGGACCCAAACAGTGATGGATCTGGACCAAACTTGGCAAGAATACTCAATATGCCCCAATGTGAACACTGGTGGAGCTTTGGGAAAATAGACCTTGACATTTGGGAGTTGTAGAGCTTGGATTTATAGTTCACCTACAATCAGAGCATTCTGAACTCCACCAATGATTAAATTGAACCGAACTTGGCACACAGAACTCCCATGACCAACAGAAAATACTGGAAGGGTTTTTTTGTTTTTGTTTTTTTTCTCCTGCAGTCACTCCAGGAGACTATTGTTATTACTATTATTATAAAACTCAGTTGGAAGGAAACCCCAAATCCAGCCCCCATCTTTCTGCCAGGCAGGAAGATAGAATTACTCTTCTATTATTATACACTATCTTCTATTTCATCATCATCATCATTATTATACATTACACAGGATAAAAATATGTGAAATTAATTCATTAATTATGTGCATGTGTTTTGGACCAGGAGTCTGGAGACTTGGATTCTAATAAATGGCAATGGAGTGCCACGGGATGACCTTGAGAAAGACACACTTTCTCAACCTCAAAGAAGGCAAAGGCAGACTCCTTCTGAAAACATCTTGCCAAGAAAATCCAGTGCTAGGTTCATCCTGGGGCCCTTCCAGATGGGCCCTATATCCCAGGATCTCATCCCAGGTTATCTGCTTTGAACTGGATTATATGAGTCCACACTACCAGATAATCTGGGATAAACAGAAAACCTGGGATCAGATCTTGGGATATAGGGCCTATCTGGAAGGCTCCTTGACCCCTTCTACACTGTCCTTATAACCCAAGATCTGATCCCAGGTTATCTGCTTTGAACTGGATTATATGAGTCCCCACTGCCAGATAATCTGTGATAAACAGAAAACCTGGAATAGGAAGATTTAAAGATTGAACTGCAAAGACTCCGGCACAAGCCAGTCAAAGTGGTCCCAGTGGTGATTGGCACACTGGGTACAGTGCCTAAAGACCTTGGCCTGCACTTAAAAACAATCAGCACTGACAAAATCATGATCTGCCTGCCAGCTGCAGAAGGCCACCTTACTGGGATCTGCACGCATTATTCACCTATATATCACACAGTCCTAGATACTTGTGAATTGTCCCATGTGTGATCCTATACAACTTTCTGCCCCATATAACAACAACAACAACAACAACAACAACAGTAAGTCAAAGTTATAGCAGGTTCCCTCATCCTTTCTGCCCCATATAATAAAATAATAATAATAATAATATAACAACAACAGTAAATGGGGCCAGGAAGTTCTTGGATGCAGAGGGGAAGACTCCAACTCCCAGTATTCCGCACAGCCTCAAGCCCTTTCCTTGTAAGCAGGTGACTAGAACTGACCTTCCTCCTGGATCTTGAACAGCTCAAGCTGGACTGGAGGCACGCAGGTGCCTCCTCGCACATAGCTGCTCTCGCCTCCTCCCGCATGCACGCACAGAGTGGAGGGAAACACACGAGCCCGCCTTCCCAACTGTGGGGCGCATGCGCAGAGCCAGAAGGGAGGCGGCAGACTCTGTGTAGCCTTCAAGAGGGAGAGGGAGGCAGAGAAAGCTTGCGGAGGGGAGGGGGCATTTACAGAGGTGCCTTTTTTTGCGCCTCTGGCAAAAAAAAAAAAACCTATTCAGCAGCCGCTTACCCAGCGTAATGGAAGAACTGCCCCTGCACGTACACACAACATTTTTCCATCCCTTTTTCCAGGTCCTGCAAGTGGCCTGAATGTGAGCTAGAAACTCGCAGACTTCCAGAGCTACATCCACCAGAATTAGGGAAGCTTCCAAAATTGTGCTAAGAGGTTTTTAATGGGTATTGCAGCCAATGTTTTGGGTAAAGAGAAAAGAGAACAATACCTGATACCTTACAATTTCCCTGCATACACATAGAAGTGGGAAAGATCATCCTCTGAATATTTAAATATGACCTAAAATTGGTTCTCTGCATGAAAAATGTGGAGATAGTTCAAATCATGTGTTTGCTTTCTAAAAAGGTACTGAGATGCCAAAGAGTGACAAGGAGTTTCTCTAAATACTTACAACAAAGAAATCCTTGGCGGTAAATTAACTTTATTCTCTGTTGTGACAGAAAGAGGTACAGCAGATGTTGTTGCCTTGAGGACTAACACTTGGTATAAACCTTTGTGGACTATTTGCTTAGTATTGTTAGCTGTATGAAACATGTGGTTGTATTTTTTTTGGCAATTATGCATATTTAGGTCAGCAGAAAATAGATACCATTCTGAATTTGATTTTGAGTGAGTTTGTTGACTTGCTTATATTATGGAAATTTGGTTAGATGGAGATGGGGTGGGGGTATCTCATTGAGTTTGGCCCTCCAGGATATTCTGTGTAGCAGATCTGAAAGTCTGGGAAGCAAAGTTGCAGTGATATGTCATGATTTCAACCCCCCTCTTTAAACAGCTTCACTAACTACCGATAAGCTTCTGGCCCCAATTCAAGGTACACCACTGTTAAAAAAAAACAGGGGTGGCTCAACCCATTACACAAAGTAAGCATTTGCAGTATAGTTGATTTTGCCCAGGTGTGCTCTTGAGGTGCTCTTGGGGGAAAATAGACCTTGACATATGCGAGTTGTAGTTACTGGGATGTATAGTTCACCTAAAATCAGAGCATTCTGAACTCCACCAATGATGGAATTGAACCAAATATGGCACACAGAACTCCCATGACGAACAGAAAATATATATCAATGATTGGTTGGGGGGGGGGGGCGCCAAAATACTGTTTTCTTACCATTGAAAATTACCTAGGGCCGCCTCTGGGTACAGGTTACTCCCTACAAAGCCCTAAATGGTTTGGGACCTGCCTATCTTTGTGATCACATCTTCCCCTACGAACCCGCTCAAGCTCTAAGATCTTCCGGGGAAGCCCTTTTCTCGCTCCCACCTCTGTCTCAAGTGTGGTTGGTGGGGATGAGGGAGAGGGCCTTCTCAGTGGTGGCCCCCAGAATTTGGAACTCTCTCCTCAAGGAGATTAGATTAGCACCCACCCTGTCCACTTTTCACAAGGACCTAAAAACATGGATGTTCCTATAATTAAACAGAACACCAGAAAATTGGCCCTCTAACTATAATTTACTATCAGCTCCTGCACTTCATCACTGTCCACTGCCCTATAGATCTCGCGTTCTAAATGACATTGTCCTAGCCATAATTTATTATCAGCTCTTGCACTTTTTACCAGCCCTTGTGTTGAAATTATATTGCACAAGCTCCTACCATCCGAGTTAAATAGTTATTACTATTCAGGCTATTGGTTGTTTTATGATGATGTTTTATGTTAATGTGATGTTGTTTTACATTTTATTGCATTGTGTTTTTAATCTATGTCTGTTTGGGCTTGTCCCCACGTAAGCTGCCCTGAGTCCCTTCAGGGACATGGAGGTGGGGTACAAAAATAAAGTTAATATATTATTATATTTCCATGATCAGGTGTCTATCCCACAGTCTGGGGATGCCAGTGTGTGATGGAAGGTAGCTAGCCATGACAAAATAGGGATTCTGTTGGTGTACTATTCACCTCTCAGCTCAACACTCTTCTTTCTGAGCTAGCTGGGGTTGTTTCAGACGTGGTATTCATGTCTGCCATGATGACCATGTGTCTGTTCCAAACAAATTCTGACCCCACTCATGCTACTTGCACACTTTGTAACTTGTTTCTCTCCTGGGTGGGGTGGTGGTGATCTAACAATGGAGGAATTTTATATAGTTCCTTTGTCATGGGCAGATTGCTACCTGATCAGATTAGATTCACTGGGTCTCAGAGTCTCTGTAGTGGTAGAGAAGTTATGAAACTGGTTTGCTCCAAGAGGCCAATGGATACATATTTTCTCAGTGGTCTGGGGATTTTTCCTGTCACATTGTCAGGCAACTCTGTTGAAGCCCTGGTTGATCTCTGGAATGGTAAAATGATCTGGATGCAGTGACTCATGAGTGTCCCATCTCACAAGGCAGAGTTAAACCAGCCCCAGATTCTCTAGGGCAGTATTTCTCAACCTGGAGGTTGGGACCCCTGGGGGGGGGGGGGAGGTTGCGAGGGGTGTGTGAGGGAGGATGTCAAAGGCCATCCAAAAACACAGTATTTTGTCATGGGGGTTCTGCATGGGAAGTTCAAAATGCTAGTTGTTTGTAGGTGAACTATAAATCCCAACAACTACAACTCCCAGATGTCAAGGTCTATTTTCCCCAAACTCCACCAGTGTTCACATTTGGGCATATTGAGTATTCATGCAATGTTTGGTCTAGATCCATCATTGTTTGGGTCCACAGTGCTCTCTGGATGTAGAAGAACTACAACTCCCAAACTCAAGGTCAAGGCCCACCACACCCTTCCAGTATTTTCTGTTGGGCATGTGTGCCAAGTATGGTTAAATTCCATTGTTGGTGGAGTTCAGAATGCTCTTTGATTGTAGGTTAGCTATAAATCCCAGCAATTACAACTCATAAATGACAAATCAACCCCACCAGTATTCAAATGTGGGTGTATCGGGTATTTGCGCCAAATTTGGTCCAGTGAATGAAAATACATCCTAAGAGTAGCAAAATGGCAGTTATGAAGTAGCAATGAAAATAATTTTATGTTTGGGGGTCACCACAACATGAGGAAATGTATAAAGGGGTTGCGGCATTCGGAAGGTTGAGAACCAGTGCTCTAGGGAGTTGGTGGAGATGAAATGAGAGAGATGGAGAGTAAATTGACTTCACTGAAATCTCAGTCAGTTCAGCCAAACACAAACTAGAGCATATTTGAAGGTCTATTCCATGGCAACAAAACAAAGGAAAGTAAAGCAAAGAAAGCAAAGCAAAGAAAAACAAAAACAAAACCAAAATCATCCATGTTTTATCTGTCACCATTGTGACTACAAAGAGTGCTGAGCAGAACTGTTTTGAAGGTTAGGAGCCCTCCTACATCTTGGCTCCTAAGAGCAGAATCCAAAATAAACAGTCTCTTGTGAGCCATTTGCAATGTGCTTTAGAGATAAACTCGTTTAGATCTTATTTGACTTGGATATTATGCAGCCCCAGGGCATCTCTCTTTTTATTCTATAAGATGTCTTAAATCCTAATCTTGGGGAAAAGGTGAGATATAAATAGTGATTGATTGATTGATTGAATCATATATTAGGGAGGATAAATCCACTGCATGACTGTGAGTCGATAGAGCGAGATTCACCTGTATAATAGCTGAAAGAGAACACTTGAATGTTAAACATCTCAGAAACATTTATGTCTGTTGACATGTCCGCAATGAAGAATATCTGCTGTGCAACATTGCTTGTTTCTAAATACCTAGCAAGAGGACTGCAACTCCCCATGCCCTTGTAAAGCCTACCTAGGTAGTGATGGCTCTTTCATGGACTAGTGTGAGGGATGTTGTTTTTTTCAGAGTGAAATTAGACGTGGAGCCCAATGTCAAACTCAAGAAAATGGTTCATAACTTAAAAGCAATGAAAGTTGGGATTGATGTGCTTTTTCCTTTTGGAGACAGCAAAACAGATTGTGTCAGCACAAAAAAAGGAGATGGTGACTGCAAGTCTTGCCTTACATTCTGCATTGTCATTTCCACATTTAATGAGGAATCAGAGCTGCCTGTCTTGGTGACTCCACAGAGATAGTTTGGGATCTTCTGAAGCAGTTCACTGTCTGATGAGTATTACACTGGAATAAAGAGACCCCCATATAAGCTAGGGGATTCAAATCAGTGTCCTGACTCCAGTTAGTACCAATATGAGGCTCTGGGCCTGTGGAAAAATCCACTTTATTTTCTATCCCAAATGTCCCCACATCTGCCCTATGTTAAATTAGTTGCATTAAGTCATCATGATAATTTTAATCAGGAACTGCAAATGCTGTTTATAAGCAATTTTTCTTTCCAACACCATCAACATGAACACACATTCACCTATTTAACTGTGACAGATTGTGATCGGAGGTAGGAATCAGAGCCAGATGAACCTAGTGCTGGTGTAGCAAATGCTATGTTGAATCAGGACATCTCCAATTCATTTTTCTGATGATAATGGCATGGTTAGTGGCAGGGGTGGGTGAAGCTGTTCAGCAGTGGATATCTCTTCCCGAGACTGTGGTGGCGGCTCCTTTTTTGGAGGCTTTTAAAAAGAGGCTGGATGGCCATCTGTCGGGGATGCTTTGAATGAAATTTTCCTGCTTCTTGGCAGGGGGTTGGACTGGATGACCCACAAGGTCCCTTCCAACTCTATGATTCTAAGATGATGGAAATCAAATCTGGATGGTAACACATCATAAGTAGCTATTTTTTTCAAACTTGGTATATATCTATCACTGTTATTATTCCAATGTCCAATCAATGACTATTAGCCACGATAGTAATAGGCAGCCTTAAATTCCAGGTGAAACATGCTCTGTGTATACCATTTGTTGAAAATGACAGTGGAAGAGGTAAATTGCTCTCTTGTCTTATTTCTGGCTTCTATTTTGCCAGTGTGGAGAAAATGGGAAATTCGTTAAGATGGACAACTGCCATAGCCTGGTAAAGTTACTTTTTTATTATAGCCACCCAGAAATCTCAGCAGCCATGTTCGTTGTGAAATTCTGGGAGCTGTAGTCTAAATCAGTAATGTGACCAAGTCCTGGCCTTTGATTTACGGTAGGATTCTTTTCTACCATTTCTGTGTGAATGTGCATTTTCATAGAATTTAGTCCAACCTCCTGCCAAGCAGGAAAATCACATTCAAAGCACCCCCGACAGATGGCCATCCAGCCTCTGTTTAAAATTCTCCAAAGAAGAGCCTCCACCACACTCCAGGGCAGAGAGTTCCACTGCTAAACAGCTGTCACAGTTAGGCAGGTCTTCCTAATGTTCAAATGGAATCTCCTTTCCTGTAGTTTGAAGCCATTGTTCCATGTCCTAGTCTCTAGAGCAGCAGAAAACAAGCTTGCTCCCTCCTCCCTATGTATTCCCCTTACATATCTTTACATGGCCATAATGTCTCTTCTCAGCCTTCTCTTCTGCAGGCTAAAAATGCCCACCTCTTTAAGCCACTCCTCATAGGGCTTGCTTTCCTTGTATCTTCCTTTTAATTCCTGTTGTGTAGTGAGATTCTTTTTCTTATTCACACTGTGTAGATTTAAGTCTTCTAAGAAATATATTCATTCCTTAGATCACCACACTGTTTCCTCTTTTCATTTGTTTTTTGCCAGATTATTAGCTTAATTTCTTAAGCTAAAGTGTCCCATTGATACTGGGGTTTGGCTCAAGAACAACACCTCTGTATCTCCCCTGGAAAGGATTCAAAAATCTGTAAAGTTCAAGTTCCTTTCTAAACAATAGCATAATAAAATGACTTCCCTTATATAAAATGGCAAAATCAAGATCTGCTTATTGAAATTGGATATATACAGTGTAAATTTTCAAGCTGTTAATAGTTGAGTCTGGATATGGAAGGCCGACTGTATATACTTAAGATACAATATATTTTTTTTGATTTCTGAATCCAGAAACTTCTTCATTAAGTAATAAATTGGCATTAAGTAATAGATCTGGAAGTCTTAGTGCAGCAAATTGACCCATTTGGCTCCATTATCCCTTTTCTCACTCTGCTAATCACCTATGCTTGATGATAAAAAGCATTTAAATGAGCGTATTTTTAAGAGCATTGTTTTGCAGAGAAAGGTGAAGTTCAAAGATTTGAAGACAGACTGTAAATTATCTGAATTTGTCATCAAATAAATGATTTCTACAATTTTCTGAGAAATGGTTATTTAGTGAATAAATGAGGGAGTGGGAAAAAAGCATTTTATTGTGGTGCAGATTTATATAAATAATGCAGCCTGATGGAGGTTGTTTGTTTTGCTTTCCTGTAGGTTGTAAAAATACTTCCTCCAGCTTGAGTCTGGGGAGGACCCTGACCTTTAGTGCGTTTATGTTTATTTTTTTTAGTCACTTCCAATTCTTCACAATATCATGGACCAGTCCACACCAGAGCTCCCTGTCGTGGCCGCCCCCAGCTCCTTCAAGGGCAAGCCAGTCACTTTAAGGATACCATCCATTCATCTTGCCCTTGGTCAGCCCCTCTTCTCTTTTGCTTTCATTTTCCCCATCATCATTTTCTTCTCCAAGGTATCTTGTCTTCTCGTTATATGGCCAAAATTCTTCATCTTTGCCTTTAATATCCTTTCCTTCAGTGAGCTGTCAGTCTTTATTTCCTGGAGTATGGACCGGTTTAATCTTCTTGTGGCTCAAGGCACTCTCAGAATTTTCTTCCAACACCACAGTTCAAAAGCATCTATCTTTTTTTGCTCAGCCTTCCTTATGGTCCAGCTCTAACATCCATAGGATACTATGGGGAATACCACTGTTTTAACTATGGAGACCGCTGTCAGTGTGATGTCTCTCCTCTTAACTATTTTATTGAGAATGGTCATTGCTCTCCTCCCAAGAAGTAAACATTTTCTGATTTCCTGGCTGCAGTCTGCATCTGCAGTCATCTTCGTGTCTAGAAATACAAAATCTGCCACTGCCTTCATGTTTTCTCCTTCTATTTGACAGTTATCAATCAGTCTACTTGTCGTAAACTTGGTTTTTTTTATGTTTAACTGTAACCCAGTGTTTGCATTTTCTTATTTCACCTTGGTTATAAAACTAATGTCCTCCTCACTTTCAGCCATCAAAGTGGTATCATCTGCATATCTAAGATTGTTAATGTTTATTCCA
The DNA here is from genome assembly GCF_037176765.1 of Anolis sagrei. Lineage (NCBI taxonomy): Eukaryota > Metazoa > Chordata > Lepidosauria > Squamata > Anolidae > Anolis > Anolis sagrei. Next base: position 188,525,428 of record NC_090024.1, on the reverse strand, counting down.
GCAATTTTAACTCCAGCCTTGGATTAATCAAGTCCTCTACATTGCATGATGTGTTCTGCATACAAATTGAATATTTAGGGTGAGAATATACAACCCTGCTGTACTCCCAATCTTGAACCAGTCTGTTATTCCGTTGTCTGTTCTTACCATTGCTACTTGACCATTATACCGATCCCTCAGAAGACAGACATGGTAACTTGGTATCCGCATACCATCAAGAACTTGCTATAATTTATTATAATCCACACAGTCAAAGGCTTTAGTGTTTCCCTTTAATTCTTTTAATTTAGTGTTTCCTTTTAAAACTCACAACAAAACTCTGTATGAATGTCAGTTTCAACTGTGGTGACTGGGGAAAATAGCAACAGGAAGTTATTCTACCACTGTTTCCCTCACGTATGTCCATTGTAGCCCTGGTTCTGCTATCTTGAGACAACTATCTTATGTCTCAAGCCTCCTATGTGCCATTTTGCAAAGTTCTGCACAAGAATGTGCCATTAATTAAGGCAGACAGGTTCAGTTATAGCCATAGATCCATCCAGATCAAAAGCCAAATGTTTTAATCTCCCCAATGAGTTGTGCCTAACTCGAGGCCCCTTCTTGGAAATTGAGCATTTTTTTAATAGCACTTGTGTGTTTAGTTGTGTTAGGCACAGTACAATTGCTTCAATGAAAGACTACTGTGCAGGCACAATGACATGGCTCACATCCCATTTGAACCTTCACTACTCCAGTCCATCAGAAGATAGAATGACTCAATTTTCTTCTAACTTCACATGCTATGTACTGTCTTGGTATTGTGTTGGGACCATATCACATTAAGGTCAGGATTTGCTACAAATTGTGGCAAATCCGTGGGGTCCTGCTGTGGGGCCCCATGCCCCACCCGACTTACTCCATCCCATAGAAGGAAGCATTTGCTGCCTAGCTTCCCCCCATTGGTGCAAAGTCAACACAGGAAGCCTCCTGTATTGCTTCTGTGGTGGTGTATGCAGCTTGCTTTCCCCTTTTGCTATGGAGCCCTGCCAAAAATAGATGTACATTGTGTAATGGGCCTGTATGATGAAGTCATCAGCATCATTGTATTGCATTCTGACAACCAGACATGAAGTCAATTTGATGTCTCCCTCTCTACTTCTGTAGTCTTCAGTACATCACCAAACCTTTCTATTCAGTGTTACCAAAACCTGTTTCTGACTCAGTGTCTTATTCAGCTAAAAATGCCAGCTGATTCTCTGGCATTCACCCACACCTTCACTATTGCCCTCATCTTCCCCTGTCATGCCATGGCCTTTTTGCCTATGTCCAGAACTCTGTTATCAACACCCATTCTCTCTTTTCGTGCATAGACCATTTGACATCTTTATTTACTATCCCCTTTCTAGCACAGTGTACTTGTTCTCCTTGATGTAGCCTTCCTCACCTCGTTTCCCTTAAATAATTTTAACTTGCCTCTGACCCAACTTTCTAACTTGAAAAACCTTATTTTCAGTGCTACTACCACTAGTATTTAAAATGTGTTTTGCTGTCACTGCTGCTTCCTCCTCCTTCAACATAGAAACAAGCCCTATCAGAGTGATTTACAAAATAACCCTCCCCATTAGACTTAATAAAACAGTGTAATATAAAATCAGATTCAGAAGGCCAGCAATAAAATCAATAACAACACTTTAGGGCCCACTTAAAAGCTGTAGAAGATGGTTCCAAATGAAATTCTCCATCCATTAATTGTTATGGTATGTTTTGGCTGGTAATCCCTTTCAGAAAGAAGAACTTTCTTTCTCCAAGGCCATGGCTTGTAAGATACCTATGGTTCATTCCCCTTTCCTTCTTTTCCAACTGTGATTAACCTGCACATGGATACCTGCACTTTCTTCACATTTGTGATGTGTTTGTCAGTGAAATGGTTTAGCTTGGAAGATGCAGAGAATAATTGGATAATAGATGGCCATCCTTCAGAAGTAGCTTCCTTCATAGTGTAGCCCTAGAAGATAGCTTCCATCCCTATGATTCTGTAATTAAGACCAGATATACACTGCCATATACATCAGTTTCTGAATCCAGATAAACTGCTTTGAACTGGATTATATGACTCTGCACTGCCATTTAATACAATCTCGGTCAAAGGAGATTATCATGATTCAAAAACTGGATTATATGGCAATGTGGATGGGGTCTTGGAGACAGAAGTGCATGCCATGGGCTACGTGCAGCCCTGAAATCCCTCTATTTTAATTCTTTTTAAACTGGGCCAGAACCATATAGAGCTTTATAGGTCAAAACCAGCACTTTGAATTGGGCTCAGAGATGGACCGGCAGCCAGTGGAGCTGGCATAGTAGGGGGGTGATATGCTACCTGTATGTCGCCCCGGTTAGTAATGCCTGCCGCCCGTTGGACTAACTGAAGTTTCTGAACCATCTTCAAAGGCAGCCCCACATAGAGCGTGTTGTGGTAATCTATTCGGGATGTAACCAGAGCGTGGACCACCGTGGCCAGATCAGACTTCTCAAGGTATGGGTACAGCTGGTGCACGAGTTTTAACTGTGCAAAAACTCCCCTGGCCACCGCCGAAACCTGGGGTTCCGGGCTCAGCGATGAATCCAGGATCACTCCCAAGCTGCAAACCTGCGTCTTCAGGGGGAGTATAGCCCCATTCAACACAGGCTGTAACCCTATGCCCTGTTCAGCCTTTCAACTCCATTTTAGCTTTCAGTTAGGGACATGACTTCTGGTTGCCATTTCAAATGACAAATGGAATATTTGGTTGGAAAACTGCCCCCACCCCCTTTATAATTCTCTCATTTTTACATGTTTCATTCTCGCTCTTTAGTCTCCACATTTCAAAGACTGACTCTGTAGGCTTCTTCTGGCTTTTGTTTCTGTTTTGCTTATGGTACCATGTAATATACCTTACACAGCAGTGCTGCAGGGTAAAAGATGTATCATAATAAATGCATGTGATGTGAAGAAAAAGGGAAACCTTCTCTCAAATTGGTTCTCGGCAGACATAGTTTTTTGTTTTCCTAATATCTTCATAGGTAGCATAAGAGCTCAGTTCTATGCAAAGAGCTCACACAGGTTTTTTGTAGCTAGGATACATTTCATGGTTTATAGTAAATATTGCTGGCATTTATACTGGATTTCCCGTCCTGTGACTGAAGGGGGATACTAGGCTTGGGCGGTTTCATACGTTAATTTTGTAATTCGTTATTAATTCATATTTAAATTAGCTTACAATCCAATATTGAGCCATGCAGGAATAGTGTGAGGAGTAAATTAGATTCGAAACAATTTTTTCAATTTATTTCGTAATTATTTTGTAATTATTTTGTAATTATTTCGTAATTATTTCGTAATTATTTTCACATGTCTGGTGCAAGTTTTATAGTTGTTGTTTGTTTTATCACACCAACAGTCAACAATAGAGGGAGAGGGAAGCTTCAGAAGTTCCCCCTGTCCCATTTGGAGGTTTTTTTAGCATATTGCGCAATTGCATCCACCATTAACGAATCGATTCATAATTATACGAAATTTCGTATATTTCGAAATTTTTAAAAGGAAAATTTCGGAATTATTAAAAAAAACGAAACACAAGGGCCCCCTAAAAACAAAACGAGTTTAGAACCAAATTTTTCCATGGTTACCCAAGCCTAGGGGATACCACTAGAGAGGGAAATGTTTTCTCTGGCCAGTGGGATGTATGCTGCTGAACTCTTTTAAACCCTTTTTGATCATCTTAGTAACATAATACACCGCGAGAAAGATGGTGGCAAACTGGGTTTGCACAACATGAAAGAGGAGAAAGATGTTGATTTATTTCAAGCAGGAGAAGACCCAATGGGAAAGATGACAGGCTGAATTAAAATACATGAACATATGGAATTGCTTTCTAGTAATTCAGACTATGGAATATTTGAGCACAATATTGACAGTTTCAGCTGTTAGTGGCTCTTCAATGACTCCAGCAAGACATTTTCCCCAGTTCTATTATGTAAATCAGTGGAGTTGAACTTGGCAGAGTCTGGAATTAATGTCTATGGGACAGAAGAAGACATCTTTCTATCCTTATCTTGCTTCAGTATGGCAAAAATCTGGCTCCCTGACAGTCCACCCATCCAAAGCTTTTGCACACTTCCTATTGGGATCTTTAGTATTAGGGACCTCAGAACTGTTTTCAAAATGTGTGTGTAGGCTGGTCCTTATTAATTTTGGTAGCCCAGTCCTTATTAATTTTGCTTATTTCCAGGCACATGCAGTTGGGTGGAAAATTATTTTCTCCATCCATTGTGACTGAAGCACCCATAAAAATGAAGACTCTTACAAGCAGAATGTTCACTCAGAATGTGTTCAGTGCAACCTATTTCAAATTAAATATGTGTAGGATAGATTGAATGCACCCTTGATGACATCTGGAAGGGATCAACAATAACTGCCTTACTATTTCTTAGTGCTTGATCATTTAGTCAATTCCTTATAATATCCCTATTACACAGGGGTTTTGGTGGTGTCATTTCAATTTCACCTGGCCATTCCCTCTGCCAGGTCTTGTGGGGCTCACACCTTACTACCTGTTCTAGGATCTATGCTCACTGTCTTTAATCACTGATTGGTGATAACACAGTGTACACAGTGATCACACAGATTTCCTTCTGTGCAGTTAATGGGCAGTTCCAAAAACCTCCTAGAAGTAATGGCTGAGAATTCTTGCTCCCCCATCTCCTCCCCTTCTGATGGGGCAGGGGAGGAAAACAAAGAAAAATACATAAAAAGTGAGAATGGTGGATCTTCAGAATCCCCCTTCCCATTTTTGTATGAAGAAGGGAATATTGCTGTAAAGAATTCAACATGAGAGTCCTTTGTCTTCAGCAACATTCAGCTCTATCCTATCATTCAAGATGGTTTGTGTACTTTCCCTTTTGGAGAGGCAGCAATAATCCTATCTGATCATTTCAACCTTGAGAATTCATTTACAACCTGTTAACAAAAAGAGTGCATCTCCGTAGTAATGGTGGCTGCCATGCTTTGATGAGTTTTCTGCATTGGCTCCCCAATTGTTGTCACTCGTCTCTGTTGTATGCCTCAGTTTGCCCCAGGACACAATTAGGACATCTTCAAACTGTTATGCTTTCATCGGCACTGTGCGTTGGTGAATTTATCTCCTCTTCTAGCTACTGGATATTATAACCCCTCATAGCCTCATGTACTAGCAAATTCCTTCCTCATTTTCTCTCTCTCTTGATACATTTCCTTCAAGTACTACTTTATTTTTTCCCCAATGGCCAAGAGAAATATTGTTCTAATTTTGTCGATCTCTCTGATCTTTCCTTTGCACCTGGAACACTTATTTCCTTCCATTGTCACATTTTGCAACCTATATTGGGCATTTTTGTCAACTCCGTGTCATTGTCCATTGCAATGTGGAAACCCGAGGCAATCAAAAACCTCATAGTTTTCACAACACAGATATCTCTACATTTTGATTATGTTTTTTTTAAAAAAACAAATTTGTGTGGGTTTAGTTCATTCACAAGTCTACAGATGGAAAGGACTCAGTGTTTTTATTAATTAAAGGGTATATATGCAGTCTTTCTGTTACATCTCTTACAAAATATACCTTGCATATTGAACTGTAGATAATTAGAAGCAAAGATATCAGAGAGTTGGCATATAATGAATCTACACTGGGTGTTTCATACTTTAAAAGAGTGATTTGTGATATCCAGGAAAGCTTAGAGAAGACAATGATGCTGGGGAAAATGGAAGGAAAAAGGAAGAGGGGCCAACCAAGGGCAAGATGGATAGATGGTATCCTTGAAGTGATTGGCTTGACTCTGAAGGAACTGGGAGTGGTGATGGCTGACAGGGAGCTCTGGTGTGGGCTGGTCCATAAAGTCACGAAAAGTCTGAAGCAACGGAATGAATAAACATCAACAAATTAATGGTACAAAACCTTATACAGCAGCAAGAAGTTCAGCACCATGGATAGTTCCATTATTTTAAGTCTGTGTTTGGTGCATGTTTATTTATTTATTTATTTGCAGTATTTATATTCCACCCTTCTCACCCCAAAGGGGACTCAGGGTGGATCACAATGTACATAAAGGCAAGTCCAGAAAGTTTCACTAACCCTAATCAGGTGTTCTAAATAAGTGTAAATTGAATATGCAAGGGATGGAGCATGCCAGCCCACTTTTCCTTCTCATCATTTCTTCAAAGGAAGAAAAACTGACCTGCAATAGTCTCTTGTATGTATCAGAGGCTCTCCATGTGGTTCTGAGACCTGATATTCTAGGCTCTTGGCTTATTTTGGGAACTGCTCTGCACGCTATAAGCTTGTCACATGGCTAAAGCACTTTCCTTCTCATTTGCTTAGTTAGATAGATCTAATGCTTACAGGTCTTGTGGGATATATAGAGGGAATGCTTTTAGATATTCTATGGAATTACACAGATACATGTTTCTAAAAATATTGAATCAGAATGCATTATCTATTCAGCTATTTTCAGGACTGTAGTGTAAAGTTAATTTTATATTATTACCTGGAACAAGCTATTTTAACTACAAGTTACTTTGGTAGGAGCAATTTGTGGTGGTGGTGGGGGGCATTGTAACAGCAAATAATTGTTAATGATTAGTATAATAGAGTTTGTTTGTTTACCTGTTACTCATCTATGGATGCTGATACAGTTTAACTATCTCATCACATGCGCAGATTTGCCCATTGTACACCACTTGTTTTCAGTATGGAGCCGATTAGATGATGCACAGGGACTTCCATGCCAAAGAGGAGAGAAAGTGGCACACACCACCATGACGGCATCATGGGAGTTTTCCTATGTTGTTTTACCAGCAATGGGGGGAAGCCAGGCAGCAATGCTTCCCACCATGGGAAGCATTGCTTCCCACATGCAATGTGTGGCATGGAGCTATGGTTTCTCCATGCCTTCCCACCATGAACCCATGGATTCACTGTGTTGCATGGCAAATCTACTGGCTTTGTGATGAGGTCTTAGGTAATGTGAGGGAAAGAAAGAAGATGCCTATGTGTGACTTCCAAGTGCTACAGCAGGAAATGATTGCATTTTTCTCAGAATTTTCAAGGTACAATATTTACATTGGTTACTTGGGGTAACTCAAGATCGCTTTTCAGTGTTGTCCAATGGTACAATAATAACAGTAATGCTAACGTTTTAGTGACAATTGAACAACCTTTCTGGACTGCAGTAACAGGATCAAACAATGACTTGTTGAGCAATCAGAGTAATGCGTAAAGTAATCGGCTCCATTCAAAAAACAACAGTCCAAGTTCTGACTGTCACTGAATTGTGTGGATAAAAGCATCTGAAGTAAAGTATTTCCACAGAGAGGCGAGAGATCTCCTGGCCTCCATCCTCTAGATGCTGTTTGTTTGCTCTGTACATCCACTGGTTACTCCCCAAAGTGATTCTCACAGCAAGCTAGGTCTTGGTTCAAAAGTCTCTTGGGAGTCTGAAGGGAGGAAGCAATGAGTGAACTCTCTGGAGAGTGATGCAGTGAGTGAGTTAGGTTAACTATGAAAGCCACTGCCAGAACTGTGATGTGATCAGAATTTATATTAATTCTTCCTCATCCAGAGCTTGAAAAAGATATCTGCATTCATTCTCAGAGGGTTGCCTGGCAAGGCTCAGTTGCATACTTGAAAATTAATTATCAGACGGGTAGAACGATGCATGACCCTGCTATTATAATCAGCAGGGTCACATTTCCTCAGCTGCCCTAATCGACTGTGAGTTCCAAAGAGATTTATTGTGTTCTTGTCTGGAACATGACATTGCTCAACTTTGTTTTATCATCTACATTTGTCCAATAATATTTTAATGTTAGCATTTTTAATGCCGGTACATACCAGGTTGTACCAGCACATCAGGGGCCAGCACACACTAGGATTGTGTGTGTCAACCAATTCATTTAAGAGAACATTTCTAGAGCTCAGATTGGGCACCAGTTTTATTTGGATCAATTGAGACCAATTTGTTTCAATTCCCAAATATCAATTAAAATGTGAAATCTGAATCTTTTCATCTACTATTTATTTGCATTGGGAAGCCAAAACAGATATAATTCGAGCCATATAGGGCTTTCTAGGTCATGACTAGCACATAGTCAGTTGAGTGCGCGGGTCTGTTTGTTCATGCTTCTTTCTGCACTATATATGCACAAAATAATGCCATACATAAATGCAAGAGTTCAAAAAGCACATACATTTGCCCCAAGGTTTTATACAAAATTATGATCCTATTAAGTTGAATATTCAAGGTTCCAGTATAATTAGTATTATTCTCTTTATTGGATCTCTGTCTGGCTCAGAGAAGGATTTCTCCATAACACAAGGTTGAATTTGGCAGTAACCATCTTATTTGAAAATCATCAGCATGTCCCTTCTTGATGGCTTAGAAGTTTTTCAAAACTGATTTCTTCATGTGGTATGAGGCCACCTGGTCAATAACAAGAACTTACAGACATAAAAATACATTTAATATGATATGATACTACATAGAATGGGTAAATGTCCTGTTATTCTATCCATTGTGTCATATTTGAAATGAGATGGAAAGCTGTCTTCCCACGAGGTACACAGGACCTCAGAGACACTGGGTTTTAAAAGCAACACCTGCACTCTGAACTGAGCCTGGAAATAAATAAATAGCCAATATAGGTGACATCAAAGACATGTAAAGGTAAAGGTTTTGCCTTGACATTAAATCTAGTTAAATCTGACTCTGGGGGGTGGTGCTCATCTCCATTTCTAAGCCAAAGAGCCCACATTGTCCATAGATGCCTCCTAGGTCATGTGGCCTGCATAACTGCATGGAGCTCCATTATCTTCCTGCCAAAGCGATACCTATTGATCTACTCAAATTTACATGTTTTTGAACTGTTAGGTTGGCAGAAGCTGGGGTTAATAATGGGAGCTCACTCCATCCCATGGATTTGAACTGCCGACTTTCTGGTCAGCATGTTCTGCAGCTTAGCAGTTTAACCCGCTGCTCCACCACTGCCCCTATCAAAGAGATGTAACACATTCTTAAAAGATGAACTTCTGTATTTTGCTTTTGGTCAGTGGCATGCTGAGGATGTTGATGGAAAGTAATGAGCCTGTAGAAAATCTGAAATTATATCTTAGGAACTAGGTTTCAAACTACTGTATGTCACAATTGATGTTAACCTTATAAAAATTAAATCAGATGCTTGCTTGTCAGTAGCTGGACTTTTAGGAGTAAAGAGTAAAGTGATTTTTCTGGAACATGGAAAGTGAGCTGATTCTATAGCATCTCTGACATATAGTCCATACCTACCTCAATGCTTACCTGTGCTCTGTAGACTCTAACATTATTCTGATTTTATGTTGAGAGAATAAGGAGCTGGCAAAATAGCTAGGATGAATATGCTACCTCTGATGCACATTCCCATTGATGTCTTTTGTTGAGGACAATATTTTGTTTTCTATTTCATTATGCGTGTTATTTTGGCAAAGTTCTTAATTTGCACAGGCCACTTACCTGTACAGGAAAAGTTTCTCAGTGTAGAAACATTGGAAGATAAAAGAATGGCAACCAAATAAAATTGGAACTGGGATGTTACTCAATCCTGTCATGCCCCTGAAGATTAGTCTGAAGGCAGACTAGAAAACATAAGTGCCAATAACACCAGCATGCCTGATAGAGGTGATAAAGTGCCAGATTCCAGGTCAGGGTAGTGGCGAAATAGTCATGAGCTAGTGTTATGACAATCCCCAGTTCTAGCTCCAGCTATTGGAGTCTTGTGCTTCATGGGAATTAACTTTATCATCTTACTGGGCAGAGCCTTACTGCTCTGCCCAACTTGAAGTCAAGAATGCTCCCTTTTTGGTGTTCCTTACACCAGTGAGAGCAATTTCTGAATAGGGCTTCTTCCAAGTCCTGAGATTGTCTGTGGGAAAAGACCTTAGAAAGGGAACACACACATTTAGTATAACACTACTACATTTCCAAGGATCAAATATATCAGCTTCTACTGGAGATGGACATTCAGATCAGTTTGAGAATTATGATTATGGTTAATACTGTTATAGTATGATGCCCTTGATTGAAACAGACTGAATGTGTAAGACTAATTTCCCCAGTGTCCTTTTAGTCTTGCTTTGGGCTATGGACTCAAAATGAAGATGAAGATACGTTTCCCCCCTGTGCAGGCCCATAGCCAGGATTTTGATTCCGGGAGGGGGTGGGGGCTGAGTCTGAGTGAGAGAAGATCTACCCTAGCAAACCTTTTGTATCGTTATCCCAATACCCCATAGCATATGGGATATATTGAGCATGGTGATCGGATCATGATAGGAATAAACATAACAGTTTAAATAATAAGTCGTTTATTTAATTTCATACAACAACAACAACAACAACAACAACAACAATAAACAGAGCATTGATCCAAGCCAATGCTGGATCTGGACCAAACTTGGCACATAGAGCCAATGTGCCCAACAGTGCATACAGGCAGGGATTGGGGAATGATTGCCCTTTTCAAATGGTAGTTGTTGTTTACCTGGATCCAGAAAGCACTGAAGGCAGCCAACATCATATTTGGACCAAATATGATGTGCATACAGGACAGGCAGGGATTGGGGGTGTTTGATCTTGGATCTGGGAGTTGCAGTGCGACCTTATCCAGAGGACATTGAACCAAGCCAACACTGGATCTGGACTAAATTTATTTATTTATTTATTTAAAAGTTTTCTATACCGATCTTCTCACCTCCAGGAGTGACTCAGATCCGGTTCACAACATGTATTCATATACAAAATACAAACCACACAATGCATTATCATTACACGTTAAAAACATATTACAATACAACATCGTCATCATCACAATTACACAGCCAAGTCGTCAAAAACATTCATGGTCATAATTCACAGTTAATCATTCTCCTTCCATGTGGACCAGAGTTGACTCAGTTGTCAAAGGCCGCATTCCATAGCCAAGTCTTTGTTAATTTCCTGAACGTCAGGAGGGAGGGAGCCGTTCTAATCTCCTGTGGGAGGGAGTTCCAAAGCCGGGGAGCCACCATCGAGAAGGCCCTGTCTCTCGTCCCCACCAACCGTGATTGTGACAGTGGTGGGATTGAGAGCAGGGGCCCCACGGAAGATCTTAAAGACCTTGATGGTTCATAGGGAAGTCTTCAGAGGCAGCCTCACGTAGAGAGCATTGCAGTAATCTAAACGGGATGTAACCAAAGCGTGGACCACCGTGACCAAGTCAGACTAAACTTGGCACATAGAGCCAATGTGCCCAACAGTGCACACAGGAAGGGATTGGGGAATGAATGCCCTTTTTTTCAAATGGGAGTTGTTGTTTGCCTGGATCCAGAGAGACCCAGAAGGCAGCTGATGCACTCCACTCCCAGCCACGAGTGTGGCGAGACTTCAATGCACAGGTGTGAAGGCCTGCCGAGTGCACGGGAGCAAAGGCCTATTGCTGCCTCCAAATGGTCTGTGGTGCGGCAACATCCTCTTTGGCGCCTGGGCTGTTGATGCACTCCCCTTCCTCTCCTGGCATCGAAGGCTGAAACCAGGGGCACCAAAAAGAAAAGAGAGTGTGCCGAGGGCCCAGGTGCAGACAAGGATGCCACCGTGCAACGTACCAGTAAGGTCTTCTCACAGACCACCCTGAGAATTTTGTGGGGCTCAAGCCCCCCCGGCTACATACCTGCCCCTGTGATAAAAAATATATGACTATTGCAAGGGTGAAAATGAAATATAGGTTTGGTATATCTATGGGAACATATATAGCTCCAGTGGACCTGCTCAAGGCATCGCTTGGAGTCCATTACAGTGCCACATATCAATGGATTAGGAACAACTCCCATGTTTGCAGTTGCAAGGCCAGATATGCATAAAGTCAGATATCTGACAGGGGACAATGCATGCATTTTGAAAATCATTGAAGAAATAGCTCTTTCTGTGGGAGACTGTAGATCCATATACCTGGAAGGTAACCACAAGAGCAGTGGTTCTCAACCTTTCTAATGCTGCGACCCCTTAATACAGTTCCTCATGTTGTCCTGAGGCCCAACCATAAAAGTACTTTCATTGCTACTTCATAAATGTAAGTTTGCTACTGTTATGAATCATAATGTAAATATCGTATATGCAAAATGTATTTTCATTCACTGGACCAAATTTGGCACCAATACCTGATATACCCAAATTTGAATAATGGTGTGGTTTTGGCGGGGAGGGGGAGATTGATTTTGTAATTTGGGAATTGTAGTTGTTGGAATTTATAGTTAACCAACAATCAAAGAGCATTCTGAACTCCACCAATGATGGAATTGAACCAAACTTGGCACATGGTACTCCAATGACCAACAAAAAGATACTGGAATAATTTGGTGGGCATAGACCTCGAGTTTTGGAGTTGTAGTTCACCTACATCTAGAGAGCACTGTGGACTCGGCATGGATCCTCAATATACCCAAACGTGAACACTGGTGGCATTTGGGGAAAATAGACTTGACATTTGGAAGTTGTAGTTGCTGGGATTTATAGTTCATCTACAATTAAAGAGCATTCTGAATTCCACCAATGACAGAATTCAAACTTCCCACACAGAACCCCCATGACGAACAGAAAACACTATGTTTTCTGATGGTCTTTGGTGACCCTTCTGACACCCCTTCATGACCCCCCCAAGGGTCCCGACTCCCAGGTTGAGAAATGCTGCGCTAGAGGTTTTTAGTTGAGAACTATAGTCTATTGCAACCTTCTTTAAAATGTGTAATTATCTTGACAAGATAGAGTTGCTTGTCTGCTCACTGAGAGATGAATACATGGGTTCAGCACTCAGGGGAAAGATTAATGGTTGCTATCAATAATGTGGGGAAAAGGATAACTTGATGGTTTTCACATGAGTAATCTTCATGTAGTCCAAGAATGTTTTGATAACTGTGAACAATAGGCTTTTACATTTACCTCCCTGATCCAACTTTTGCTTTTTCTCTCTGCCAACTTGTTTAGAGTGTTACCTTTGCCTGATACACAAGCTGTTAATCATCACAATCCTATCTTGAAGGGAAGGTTATGGTGAAGGTATATGGGAATGTTAATGGACATCATCCATGCGTATCTACACTTACTTCTCCAGCATCATTGTCAAGTCATATAGTTGCCTGCAGGGGAATAACCATTTTGTGCACAGAACAGGGGCAATGGGAAACACAAATGTCTTTTGCTTATCTGCAAAGTGATTTTGTAATAAAATATTTTTGCTTTGAGGAATACCTTAATTTTATTTAAACTTTTATTCACAATCAGTGAAACATGTGTAACAAGCATTGGAATAGAGCACCAATACATATATCAAATTATCTCAATTGAGGAAAGAAGAATAGGTAAATAGACAAGCCAGAGGTATTTATTCTCCTTTATTCTTTGACATGGAGATTGCTGTAGATTTCAAGTCCTTTTCATTCTACTATGAGGATACTTGCTCTTCCTGCTCTTCACTAGAGAGAAATAGATCCATGCAGTTGCCCAGAAAACCTGTAGGCATGGGAACTACTAGAAGTGGATTTACTAATACAATAAAGATAAAGTTTTCCTTTTTTTGCTCAAAACTATTTTCTAAAGTGGTTATGCTCTTCAACAGTCACAAACTCAGCACGATGCCACTTCATTCCACAAGTATAATACAAATAATATTAAGAGGTTATGGGGCTCATAATACTGTGCTGTGTAGGGAAGTAAATAATATTGACACATTTTCTTGTCTTGGTGATAAAGAATGCCGTGGTACATGGAGACACCCTGTCAAAAACTGCCAGCTGCTATAAAATTTTTCATGTTTTAGGAAGATTGATAAACTCCATGCTTTTTAGTTTCTTGGTTAGGTATGGAAGAAAGATAACTTTTTCATAGATCAATCCTAAAATGCAAAATCACTCAATCAGCCAGTCATTGAAAAAATGTGAAAAACTTACATTCTGCTTCAGATGCAATATTGCGGAAGCCATGTCGTGTGAGTGGGCATGATTTTCTTCTTGCTAACCCCAAGCAGAGGAAGTCATTCCAGGGAAATCCAGCCGGATTTCCTCCTTGCCTCCTTGGGTAATTGAAAGGTTGTTACATCCATGTATGCCCTCCCTTCTGGCATGTTCTCCCCTCTCTCTGAAAATATTTGTGCATACTCTGGAGAGAAGGAAAGAGAGAGCACCCACAGCTTTTTAGTTCACTTAAAATACACACACAGTTGAGTTGGAAAGGATTGCAATGGCAAAGTGAGTAATGTTTTTACCCTGTGGATTTGTGTAAGTTCCTTTTTCTCCTTTGGTTGCTACTGGTGGGAGCTTTTCACATGCCCTTAGTGTTGGTGTTATTTTACTTCACTTCAGACTCCTTGCCTCTTCACTTGTCATGCTTAGCAAAGCACCTTCCCAGTTTTTCAGGACAGGAATCACCTGGATTTCTTTAGCCCTAAAAATAAATTCTACATTACCTGCAAACATACAGGTGAGAGAAGGAAACACCAGAAATATTTTTTATTGAAAAATGCTTTTCCACAATTGTAGCAAAAAAGAAGAAGCTACAATCATGTACTAAGTAGGGTGCAAACAGGTAGGGAAGCAGGATCAGCGGGCAGTGCAAAAGACTGAGAGCAGTACTATGCATCAGCAAAGCAGCACCATAGTACTACTGCAGAAGAGTGAAATATTTAAACCCATCCCAGTGTCTTCCCACTTCCTTAAACAACATGATGACTGCAAGTCAATAGGCTAGTGTGATAAAGTCCCTAGTTTATTGTTCTTAAGCAGTGATTGGGCTTCTAGATGCTGGCTGATTTCTCCAGCATATTTCCTCCTGGCTTCATGTTCTGGATGCTTTAGGATAGTGCTTTATACTTAGTTCCTGGTTATTTTAACCACTTCAACTGGTGAGAAAGTCAACTTGTCTGGGCAGTATTTACCAGCTCAATGTTTGTGAATCAACCGGGGTTCAAGGAAGCTACAAACTGTCAATTTGGACAGATTTGAAAGAATTGGACAAATACTTGGAGAATAAGACTATAGTATAGGTGACAAATATCATTTATGTATTTATTTATTTAAAACATTTATTTTCCTCCCTTCTCATCCCACAGGAGAGTAAGGGCGGAGCACATCATATATACAACAAACATTCAATGCTGGGACATAAAACCATAAATATATACAAACATTCAAATCACTTATATCCACTTTAAAATAATTTGCTTAAAAACCATTTCAGGGCACCATTCTATTATTGCTCATTGCATTGCCCCAAAGGCTTGGTAGATATTCATGATAGATATTCCTTCTTATACCACAGGTAATAAGAAGGAATATCTATCATGAATATCTACCTCTATATATTAGTTCCAGGAAAACGGGAACAGGGTGGGATAAAAGTCCTATTTCAACCATGTCTTACTTGTGAGCTTCACATAGGCATTTGTTTTGCTTCAGTGTGAACAGAATGCTGGGTTAGAATAGCTTTTGGTTTGATCAGTTATGCAATTCTTCTCTCTCTATTAACTATATGCTATTGTTATGTGGTTACATATAAGATTATCTTATGCCATTCATTCAAGAAGCTTCTGCTTTAGAAAACAGATACATTGGAGTCATGTGTATATAAATCTTGGAGTTTTAATGGAAAAATGAATTGATTTTTCCATTATCTGGGGAAAAATGCAAAGAGGCCCATACTTTGTATATAATTTATGTTTGAAATCATATTACAATGCAAAATCAAAGCACTGAAATATAGCTGCTAGGAAATCTCTCCTGTGTTTTAAAAAAGTTCTGTATTCATCATTCATCATAATTTCTACAGCTAAAGAGAAAAGCTCTGTCTTCATGTGGCCTTCTGTTTTCTGGGCTAAGTCGTTTCTAGAAAACAGATATATTCAAAGTCATGTTAGGAACTGTTGAAAATCTACATTGACTTTAAAAAAAACCCTCAAAAAACCCTCAAATTGAGTTTAACATTGGCATCTAAAACTTTGTTATTCAACATCTTCCGGTTGATGCTTACAGAATGGAAGGTGAATGGTCTGTTATTGACTTGATTCCTTTTTTAATGCCTCTGGCTCTTAGGATTCCCAGCAATCGCCCCTCAAATCTAGCAAGGTTAGCTGCAGATAGTTTTGTTGGTGTTGAAAATTTGGCTTATGGTTGACTTCAAATGGCAATTTGTAACAGTAAGACTGTATAAATGTAACTATGTTTCCTTGACATTGAAAGCCTTGTGGGTCACTTAAAAGGATGTGGTGGATTGGATTCAGCCTGTGGGGCTTGTGTTTGTAGCATGTGCTCTATGATGACCCTATGAATTTCATTGAGTTTTTAAGGCAAGGATTGCTCATTGGTAGTTTCGTCACTTCATTCCTTTGGCCACCTGATTTCCCCTGCTTTCCCAGAACCGAGCTTTTATAAACTTAACCTTGATATTCCAATATCAGACAAGATCTGATATCCAAATTATTTAGGTCTTTGGACCAGCCTTAATATGAAAGAATGCTTATTAGAGGGCTTCTCCATACACAAGAGGGGTGATACATGGTTTAAAGGTGAAGTAAAATAGAAGGGATGGCTCTCTTCTCTCATCCTATTCCACTTTGCCCAATCAGGCATGATGTCCAGTAGGCTTGTGCACAAATCTGTTTTAACCATTTTCCTTCAGCCAATCCAGCTTCTTTGGCTTGGTCGGATGGCCATAATAACAAGGGCCTGGCTGTCACTGTTTTCTATCCATAATGGGACCATGTGGCAGCCGATCACAGCTCTTCTCCCCTTTTCGGGAGCACATAGCACGCAAAGAGGCTGCTGCTGCATGCTTCTCCTCGTGAGGGGTTTCTTTGTGAGCCCTGCCTGGTGGGCCAACTGGAATAGGAGAATGCAGAGACATGTCTTATGCAAGCTGTGTCTGTTTCCTTAACCACATTGCTGAAACCTAGACTCCCTTGAAGGGAAGAAAGGAAAGGGTCCCAGGAATGGAAAGGAGAGCCTTGTAAGTTCCCCATTGCCACCAATGGGCCAGATCTAGCCATATTTTTCAGGTGCGCACAAAAACAAAGGCTATCCACCTACCTGTCCATTTTCGGGAGGTGAGCAAGAATGGATATGGGGATCTACAGGAATCTGGCCAGCAGAAACAGATCGGGATTCAGCAGATATTCACAAGCCTAGTGTCCTGCTGTGTCACTATGCTTAGTGTTGAACTAACATATTTATTAACCATACAGTATTTGTGACCAGACTTTGAACCATGCAGAAAATAGGAAAGAGGTTTGCAGGATATGCTTGCTACATTCATCCCCCTAACAAAAATAAGAGCATGCAATGGTCTAACGTTTAAACTAAAGACAGAATATATACATAGTACATTTAAACTTGAAATTCTTGACTATACAACAGAGCTCCATGCAATTGAATGATAATAACATGAATTCTTCTTAATGTTCGCATTCTGTAAGAATGTCGATGCTACAGAACAGCCTATGGGCTGAATTATATTGTATGTGGACTTCTATCTATCAGATATTAGCATACTGTAAGGACATTTCTGGCACTTTAACTTCTTAGAATCTTAAAATAGTTACATAACTACAGATGAACTGGGGCAGCCTGACCTTTCCTTTATGCTGACCTATTGTACAGCATACGTGAATTTTTGTTCATTTGTTAAGAATATATTTCCAGCCAAAGATTATTATCTAGATTCAGAAGCATATTATTCCCTTGGAAATTACTTTGATGGTAACTAACATTCTTGACCTTATTTCATATGAGAATATCTGAATTTTTGGAAAGTATATCAGCACATGCATACACAAATATCTAATCATTACTGTGTTGTCGAAGGCTTTTTGTATTACTATTATATGGCATCTTTTGAGATTGCTCTCTTCATCCTTCTTTCCTTTGGTTACTAATAGCTATTATGCAGAGTATCACAATTTAGTCTTTCCCCTTTTTGTACAACTTAGGATCTTTGATTATGCATATGCTCCTGATTCCACATCACTTTGAAATAAAGAGAAGTTAGTCTCTTTATAGAATATAGAATATGGAGGAAACTCAGTTTTTTCACTGCATTTTAATATTCATAATTAAGTTCATCTACCAGTCAAGTCAGCTTCTCTATATGAATTGCGGTCACTATGTGGTCTTTTGCCTCAAGTGGCAGAATGCTTTAGGCTATCTTTTTATTGCTGGGGCAGATTTGTTGGATTCCAACTGTCTTTAGCCCTAGCTAGAGCTGAGAGTTGCTCTCATCTGGAAGGTAGAATTTTGCCCAACTGACTGTATAATATTTGAACTGGCATCCAGGTACACAAATTGCAGTGGTACCAAGCCTTTGCTCAATTCTCAAGCATGCAGTTTTCAATTATAAGCTGCCATTTGACACACATAAATATTCTTCATAAATTGTACATGCTAGAATCTGAAGAATCAGTTACCAGATGAAAATGCAATCATAAGATACTTTGGATGAGACGTCTATCATTCTCTTTGTTTGCTGAATCTTTATCAAGAGTCCCATTTAGATGTTTATGGTGTTTTTATGCTTTAATTACTGTGTGATTTAAGTTTGAATAGGTTATATGTTTGTTTACTATTACCACATTGTGCTTCTTTTGTTGCAAGCTGTCTTATTGGAGAGTGGGGGTGGGATATAAGTAAAGCTTATTATTATTATTATTATTATTATTATTATTATTATTATTTACATAACGTTACCAGTTTTGACAGGTTTTGTCCGTTTTCTCTCTGGAGAATGTAAACCCCAACTTGATGTGTTCTGTTCTTGATCTGTCAAAAGTTTCTCTTTGCCTCAAGTTTCTTTGCGCTGGTGGGAATGTATTTGTGGTCTTGGAAAATACTGGCCCATTTGTTCAAGTGTTTTTAAAGATGGACAAAGTAGTTTTTAAAGATGGACAAAGTAGTAAAACTGGTTCTTTTTTATTTTTGATCATTCTGCCTGTTGTGCTGGGCCTGTGTACATACAGCATTTCACAAAGAGAATAAGACTAGTTTTCTGTACAAACGGAGAGCTTGTGTAATTTTTAATTTGTACACATTGTGGGAAGAGGTCTTTTTGGTGTCTTGGGGCTTCTCCAGATGGTCAATAATCCTAGTAAATGTCAGCCTATTCGATTTCTTGATTACACTCCTAGTAACTCCTCTTGCCCCAGTGTCCAGTTGTTTGACAAATATATTGGAGTTTCATCCATTTTCTTTGGTCTATATGAGAAATAGTTAATGGTGGTGACTTTTCCTTCCCTCCCACAAGCAGCACATCGGTAGGAGTACGAAAAAACGCCAGACAATGGAAACAAATGTAGGAAATTATTACCTACCTTTTGGTGACTATTGGGACAGAGAAAAAAAGCAACTTCTCCTGCATTGGACTTAAAAATTTGCTAGTGCCAGAAATTCATGGGGAGGAGGCACATATTTTAAAATAACAAAACAAGCAAAAAAAACCCACACAACATAAATGAAAGACAAAACAAAACCTAATTGGAATAGCTATAATGCTCACCAAACGTCAAGGCATTTTGCCTGTTTTGATGACCCATTTGATTTCTTGAGGGGGTTGCCAGACATTCATCATGCAGGCTCATCATTTGTAAAAGCATTGCAACAGTACTCTATATATTTGTGTAAAAAAAATCAATCCTCAAAGCCTGGGTCAACTTATTCACACGTAAGTGCAAGTACTGTAGCTTAACTGTTATCAAAAAGAAGCCTCCACTTCTCTGAGCGGAGTGGCGAAAGGCTATAATGTAGACCATCCTGGGAGAACCTAAATGAAGCATGAATTCCTTCTACTCTCTGCTATTGTGCAACTTCTGGCCTTTTTGAATACCTGGATGGGAAAATGGCATTGACTGGCAGGGCCAAGCTGGTTACCTGAGGCAGCATTAACACTTTCCCTTCTCTGTGGAATGACCGAATCCATAATTTTAGATCCCAAGCTTGCCCTTTATTTATACATGAGCTCAACTTATTCATTAGTATATATGGTAGTTTTGGAGAGGCTTGTTTTTTGGAAAGACTAAATGACTCTTGCAGTTCCATACTGCAGCATACCACAGGGGATCCTCTTTTAACTTTAATTGATGGCACATTGTATTAACCACCAAGAGTATTTTGCCAAATGATTAACAAGTCTCAAGTCCAATAAAGAATGCTTATGACAGAAAGAGGCAGGCAGCTGTCATGGGTAATCATCATATATTTGCATGATCCTGTAACCTAGTACTGGTTGGGATAGTAGGTTGGGAGTGAGTGGGTGACAACAAAGAATGATTGGGATGGGAGAAAAACTGAAGGAGTGTCTTCCAATAGTGAAGGCTTGATGAAGCATATCTTGGAACTGCTGGATGATGCACAGACCACCATTTGTCACACTCAATAGCACATCAGAGACTTGATGTTAGGTAGGTAACTAAGGGTGAGATGGATGATAGCAGAACTTGAATAATATTTGCATATATTTTCAGAAGGAATTTAAAAACTTGGCTGTTCCGTTGTGCCTTCCCAGACTAGGAATCCCCACCCCAAGTCCTAGTAGCACCTTAGCATAACTAACTGTCGCTGCACACCGCACTTTTAACCCTACGTGCCTCCTGCCATTTCAGCACTTTTAACCCTTGTACCCCAGTGCGCCGGCCGAACCAGTTTTAATAATGTCTTGATGTACTGCCATTGTCGTTATTTTGCTTACTGTTTGATTTGCTTAGCTATTGTGGTGTTATGTTATTTTGCTTATTGTTTGATTTGCTTTGTTATTGTGATGTTACGTTCTCTATTGTATTGTGTTTTGAGGCTTCGGCCTGTGTAAGCCGCATCGAGTCCTCCGGGAGATGCTAGCGGGGTACAAATAAAGTTAATAATAATAATAATAATAATATATTTTAGTTTGGGTCTACAAAGGGTACATAAGTCTGGAATTTCAAAAATAGCATGTTGCAGTATCTCTTTCAAATGATAAACATATATGTAATCCCATTGACAGCGTTCAGTTTGCATATGTGTGGGATAAAAATGAAAGGGGTCATGGTTGTGCACACAAGTAACACTCCCAGCATTCTTCCCTGACTTTGATGTCCTAAGGGAGATTTGCCATTTGAAAAAGAGTGGAAGTCTCTGTGCAATTGGAAATGATATTTTTCCCCTAATCAAATGAAGATTTCTTCTTCTTATGTTCAAGTAAGAAGGCACAGAATTTCTTGCAGAACCTTGCATGATAGGACACTGAGGGGACAAAGTTTATGTGTTTTTCCCATGAGAGATTAGACAGCTTGGCTGAAGTTTCTTGGAGTTGAGTTCCAAAAATGCAAGTTGTCCAAGATGTGCTATGCACATAGAAGAAATTATTCAAGGCATGTTTATTTCAATAGAAATAAACATGCCTTGAATTATTTCTTCTATGTATTTATTTTATTTATCGTGTCAGGAGCAAACCAAACAGTTGTATTGCATTTTTAACAAACAAACAAAACACAAAGTTTGCAAGCTTGGTAGTTGATTAAATGTCCTTTGACCAGTAGCTGGCCACTTGGAGTGCCTCTGGTGTTACTATAAGAAGGTCCTCCATTATGCATGTAGCAGGGCTCAGATTCAACCATCTCAAAGCTCCCTGCTTGAGCGGTAATGGCACGATCATCTGCATAGATGAAACTCTCTGTCCCTCCTGGCAGTGTCTGGTCATTTGTGTAAATGTTGAACATTGATGGAGCAACCATACTCCCCTGAGGCAGGCCGTTCTCCTGTTTTGGTCATCTGCTTTTCTGGCCCTGGAACTCAACAAAAAAGCTCCTGTTTTGTAGCAGGATTCCTATGAGGCAGGTGAGGTGGTAGTCCTTTGTGATATTATACATTTTTCTCAGGAGGAGGCGGTGGTTTACAGTATCATAAGCCCCTGACAGATCTATGAAGACAGCTCCTGTGATCTGCTGCCTTTCAAAGCCATCTTCTATGTGCTGAGTCAGGTTCAGCACTTGCAATGTGCAGCTTTTGCCTTTCCTGAAGCCAGCTTGCTGTGGAATCAGACATGGGTCCACTCTATGTGAAGAAATAGGATGAAGAGTTTTTTTAGTATGCCAGGGTGAACAGGATTTTCCCCAACATCTTGCGATGCAAGTATCTTAATTATCATTCGCATAGTGACCATGCTACATTGGGCTATTGGAAACCTTATCTGAAATGTCTAGAGGGCTCTGGGATGGGGAAGGCTATATTAGCTTGGAGCCATTTGCTATAAACAAACATCTCATCATTTTATATTTCTTTTTTGTTAGATCATGTTTTGAATTTCCAGACACTATCATTATGGCAGAGTGGAACACCACTGGGAAGATTTTCAGACATTAAACTTGAATACCTTTGTGTCTCTCTTGCTGCTGAGATTATGTGAGAGTGACTGTGGAACAAAAGAGAGATGTTCACAATTACAATGAGTTTTGCAACACTTACCTTCATGAGAAGGCAATTTAGAAACCTTAACAAACCTGCTTTTGGTTTCATGTGACTGTTTTTTTTTTCCAAATACTCCAAGCTTACTATAATCCTGTGACTGTTAGTTTCCTTCTGTGGCCTTTGTTGGGAAAAAAGTGTTTCTTTGATTCTGTTGAAGCAGTATTTTCATATTTGAGTGCTCAATAACTATATCTTTTTCCTTCATGTACAGCAAAGCCACTGGTAGTTTTATGCTCCTCACCCATGACTTGTTGCATTTTAGATTCTATTCCTCGGTGCATATATTTTCTCAGCAGAAATTCTATGCAAGAATAGGCAGGTTTATAAAAGCATGCAAGCCAGACCCTTGACACTGACATAGTTTCCCAAACCCGACATATTTCAGGAAGTATCCAACTGTAATGGAAATGGACAGCCTGTGAAATTTGTAGCTGTCAAGCAAATTGGTGACTGAATCCAGCACTTTGTCTTTTCTTGTTGTTGCTGTTCCAGATCGTGAACGGATTGGTCAGGACTCAGCCTACGAGCAGGAAGGAAAGGTGCAGTTTGTCATTGATGCTGTCTATGCCATGGGCCACGCGCTGCATAACATGCACAAAGTTTTGTGCCCTGGGAAGATTGGTCTCTGCCCCAAGATGGATCCTGTGGATGGTGCAGAGCTGCTCAAGTACATCCGTAGCGTCAATTTCTCAGGTTTGTACAAGGCTAGAGTTATTTTGAAGGCTCAAATTAGCATTTATTGTTACATGTGTGGTGAATCCACATCTTTGGTATAATGCAGAACTTGAGAAAGCACCTTTTCAGAAATACAGTGGACATCCTATCCAGGATATGCTGGAAGCTGTTGTCCAGAAAAGAGCATTTTTTCCAAAGACTGGGTATAATGTTAACTAAACATCAATGAAAATGTACCTGTTTGATTTGCATCCTCAATCCCACTGCATTCACAAGCATGAGAACAGTTGGTATGAGGGAGAGGTCCTTCTTGGTAGTTGCTTTAAAACCTTTGAATTTTATCCCTATCAAGATCTGGATGACTTCCTTATTGCTCTCCTGTTCCTGGAAAGTTAAAACTTTTGTTATCTCAATGGGAATTGACTGCAGCAAGCTTTTAATTGTGTGCTGTTTTGTTATTTTCCCATGTCCTGGATTTGAAATTTTTTAAAATGATTTTAATTCTACAGATTGTTTTTTGTTTTTTAAAAAAACACATTTGTATATTTTACAATTTTTGTATGTTTTAAATATATTCTGCTGTTTTTGTATAATTTTAATCTGTTCTGGTTTTGCCATTCTGTAAGCCACCTTGAATCCCAATAATGGAGGAAAGGTGGGATATAAAGGACAAGAACAATGTCTTTTTGCTTGTAGTATTGAAAGGCATCTGCTTCAAAGGTATCCATCATGTTCATCTGAAGAAGTAGATTGAGTCCACATAAGATTATGTTATAATATTATTTCCCTCAGTTTGCCTGAAAGTTGCCATAGGATTCTTGTACTGTATATCTTCTCAGCCTTCTGCTTGGTTTTATATCATCCATCTTTGCTTCTACTGTGCGGAGGTTGCCTGCATGCCTTCTACTGTGAACACATGTATTGAGATGCAGCATCAGGCATATCAAACTCAAACGGAGTGGCCGGATACTGTGGAATTGCTGATTTTATTCATTTACTGTTTCTGGAGCAACTCTCTGCAGTTGCGATCAAATTCGCCAAATTTCTGCTGTTTTTTCCATCCTTACATCTGGACTTCTTAAATAAAATGAGAAGTTGGGGTGACAGAGAACAAGAGGAACACAATTTAGGCATGTGTAAATTGCCTATGTGCTCCTAATTTCTTTTGAAAAGATATGATTTAGATTGTTGTAGTTTGAGCTAGTTAAACCTAATCATAGCTTTCCTCTTTACTTTTGCACACCTATTATTTCCTGAATGGCAGTGCTATTGTAGCAATCTGTTTTTTAACATTTCTTAAAATTCTAGCTAAATAGCTTTACATTCTGGACTACATTTATTTTTTTTAAATGTCCACATTTATTTTACATATATTTGTTTCAGAATAAAAGTAATTTCATATGATTTTTTAAAATGCTGTGCTCAGATACAATGCATTCAGATACGTTGTGGAAAACATTTCAAAAAGTAATTTGTTTGAAACTTATTACAAAATTTCACAACTCTGTATGTGTATGTGTGTTACTGGTTTCATTATTTAGAATGTTACTTTTATTCTTAGGTTGTGTGTGTTATAAGATAATTGTAAAAAAAATTCCATAAAATTTTTCAAAGTTCAGACTGAAATCTGGAGCACATCCATACTATCACTAACATTAACAGCCATTAACAGTCACTGAAATGTGGATTGGTAGTGGGCACATCCAACATGATACCCAAACTAACATCCCATCATAATTCTGTCCACAGGAACAATCTTTTGTTAATAGTTCTCATTTTCTGATTCTCTCATATATGTGAGAAAAAAGAATAAGAAAATGAACAAATTATATACTCCTTTTTTGGGTAGAAAATGTTCCTTTTCCCTGATTAGTGATTCTTTTCCATCTTCTAAAAAACTCATCTCTTTCTCCCATTATATCTCTTTAATATACATTTCCTGCTCTTGCTTTCTTATTACATCTATTTATCTCTCCTCGGCAATCTTCTCGCAATCTGTCTCCCTTATTTATTTCCCTCCCTATCTTCTTGTTTGATTTTCCTGCTTTCTAATGTTATTGGGATTTATTTATGCAATTCATTTGATTTTGTTTTCAGATAAACTTTTGCAACAAAAAAAGCAGCCGAGAGTCTTGCTTTGAGCCAACTTGCTAAACAAACCCTGTAATTAAAGATTTCATAGTACTTCTCATCTGGTCACATCTTTCTCTAGATAAATGCATTCTGACTGCATGCCACAAACCTCACTGAGTATATCTGACTGTTTATTGCAAACAGCCAACTGGGTGTTTCCTTTTAATTGGGCTTGTCTTTTAAATTTGGATTATCTCAGGATATCATTAAGTATGGATCTCTCCCCCCTCCCTTCCCCACACCTAATTGTACAAAGTCATCAGTGGCTGCTTTCCCTGCATTCCTCAGGGCCCTTCCACACAGCCCTATATCCCAGAATATCAAGGCTTGGCCTCATGTTAGCTGCCCCGAGTCCTCTTTGGGGAGATGGTGGCGGGGTATAAAAATGTTATTATGATTATTATAGATACGCAGAACTGAGTGTAATAGTAAAACCCTATTGAATGAACAATTTAAAGTGGATTCATACAATAGAATCACTGGAAATCTAGAAAGTGCCTAAAGGACATATTTTGTCACGGGTAAATTAAACTATGGATACTGGACCCATGGGTACTGGGATCACACCACATATTTAAAAATGGGAAGAAGAAAGCTCCTAAGGATTGGATCTCATTACTTTTCAGTGTATTCAGAAGATCCTTCCACTCATACAGATCCGATTATCATCTTGGCTACACTAGGCTGATAAAATCTTGAAGGGAGCTCTCAAATGGAAATGTTCTGTAGATATCTGCCTTTGTAATACAGAAGTTGTACAGATGGCATACACAGGAAGTGCTATTTAACTTGATCAGGGCGCTTCCTTACAGTTTTCCAATTATTGTATATTTTAAGCTGAACTTGGAAAACTACATTTAAAACTGATCAGTCAGTTTCCTTTTTGGAACTACCACTTCCATTATTTCCTATATTTGGTGAACTCAGGATCTCATATCTGATTCTGGGACTTGTGGTAACTTCCCCAAGGTCTGCATCTAAACGGTGTTTTGAAATGATTTATCAATCAGTTTATAGAATTTGTCTAATAATATTTAACATCATGCTGGTTACTTTCTTTCTTCTGATTTTGTGTTTCTTTGCACTGTGAATGTTTGCATGTGTTGGGGGAGGAAAAAGTCTTTCCCATAGATCATTCTCTATTTTCAGTCTGGGAGAATGAGCTCTGCTCTCCAGCAGAGTAGGAGGAAGAAAGGAAGGGAATAGGAGATTGAATTCTAATCCTTTTGAAATGAAGACCAGT